>NC_058371.1:135643896-135952396 GCF_018350175.1 Felis catus
GTCCAGGGCCTAGATACAAGTGAGGGGCTACTTCTTTTTGGTAAAGAGCATTTTTATGTGATTGATGGATTTACAATGACAGCAACCAGGGAAATAAGAGATATTGAAACCTTACCTCCAAAGTAAGTAAATGAATGAAGAGACACAGTACAGTACAGCTATCTTGAGAAAACAATATGTATTTACATAGTGTTGTTTTAATCCAAAACTTGTGTTCTGAGTAACATTATCTTTCAGTTTGTGTGCATTTGTCATTAAATATTCACAAAGGGGAATAGTTATTTGAAGGTAAGAAAACACTTGTCTTATTTATCAAAATGAAAATTAAATAAAATGAATTGTTCTGCATTCATAGCAGTAGACCCCAAATTCCTTGTATTATTCTGTGTATAAACTTTAGAATTTGCAAATTGTCCTTTTTTAATTTTAGTGCAGACACAGTTGTAGAGGAAATGCAGGTGGCTTCATAGTACTCTAACAAATGGAAGAGCGGCCATGTCCTCTGCGCCTTGAAGCAGTGTGACAAAAGCACAGGCAGGAATAAAGTGAGTTTTGTCTGTCTTCCTTTTCTTCTGCCAGTCCTGTGATGGGATGACAGTGGATAACAGAAACCCAGAAGACAGACAAAGCCAGAAGGAGCACAAAAATCTTAAAGCTTAGTCAGCATGTTCTTCTCTCTTTAACATTTTGAATACCTAACACTGTCGAATGTAGACACAGCCTCTGCGATCCATTCCTAGATGTTTCAGATAATTACTGTCAGCAACAATCAGGGCCACATTCATGGGCCCCTGGCTGCATATGAAAATACTAAAAATTATATTTTGTGGCTATTGCTTTAAAGATGAATATATTAATATTATACATTAAACCATTTTCTTCTACCAAAAAGTGTAATTTTTTTCTTTCAATTAAAAAAAATTAAAACTTTTTCTTGGGCCTCTAAAACTATGGGGGACTACACGCTGTACCAGCTGTGCCTGTTAGATAAGTTGTAACATGGGATTTTTAAAATTATATCATCAAAGAGGGTTCTTTGTACACTGAGCAGTGGATACATTATTCTCTTAAACATGCTTTTTTGTTAAATATGTTTAAATATAACTTAAACATATATCAGTATTCTGATATATTGTTGCCTGCTCCTATTCACATGTTAAAAATAACATACCCTTTGTTGAACAGTGAATTTATCTCTTGCTGTGTTTTGTTTATCTTTGTTTCTCTTGCCTGCCTATAGTATGCATGAGCCAATTATCCCCAGAGGAGCCAGGCAAGGTCCCAGTCAACTCAAAAGAACATGCAGCATTTTTGCATATGAAGATATCAAGGAAGTACATAAAAGGCGGTATCTCCTGCAGGTGGGTTGTTTTAGTAGTACCGAACATTTTGTCATGTTCCTTTATTTAGAGGATGTTTTATTTTATTTAAAAAGAATGTTTTTTTTATGTGTATTTATTTGGAGAGAGAGAGAGCACAAGCAGGGAGGGGCAGAGAGACAGAGAGACACAGAATCTGAAGCAGGCTTCAGGCTCTGAGCTGTCAGCACAGAGCCTGATGTGGGGCTCAGACTCACAGCTGTGAGATCACGATCCAAGCCGAAGTCAGATGCTTAACTGACTGAGCCACCCAGGCACTCCTATTCAGAGGATACTTTAAAACCCATACTTGCCATGAAAACCCTTTATAGGATCCACACTATCCCTTACAGTGTTTCCTTAGATGATTTTATGATAGGCAAACTCATGTCACATGGGTGCACAACTCTGTATATTACATGTTTTTTTTAACAAAACCTGAGTGATATCTTTGTTCTCACAGCTTTCCCTGTAGCATCCAAATCAACATATAACTATGTAAATATGCAAACATATAAATATATGTTTATATAAATATATGTTTTAATATAAAAATTGCATTTTCACTGTAATTTTCCTAAATTATAGTTTTAAAATTATTTTACCATTATTCTGTTAAAGATTTCAGAAACAAATTGAACTGGACAAATTGGCTCTGTTTATTTTGTAATTTAATCTGCTGGGAATTCATGACTTTAAAAGTGTCCTTCAGTCAAAAAGTTAACTTCTTTAACAATATAGATATTCATAGTGGGAAAGTTAATATCTAAACTTTTTTGTGATGTTTCTTAATGTTTTCTCTTTGATCATTTCAGCCTATTGCTGTGGAAGTTTTCTCTGGAGATGGACGGAATTACCTCCTTGCTTTTCAGAAAGGAATTAGAAATAAAGTCTATCAAAGGTATTGTTTATTAGGAATACTTTATAATGCTATCATGGGAAGGAATGGAAAGGAAGCTGGTACCAGATAAGCTAGTTTTAGAAGTCTAGGATTTAGATCAGTAAATTAGCTTCTTTGAAAAAATGTTTCATTTTTGCCAAGCTCTGGAAACATGGTTCTTCTAATTAGCTTTTAAAATGATGCTACTCTGTTGTGAAATACTGTTCATCTTTCTGGTCACTACAGATATCATCAAAAGCTACTTTAACCATTGAGTCCTGCGTCTCTCATTGTAAAAGGATGATGAAACAGTAATTTAAAAAAATCGTACTTCAGGTTCAAAATAGGCTTCTTTCCTATTTACCACAAAAGAAGATCATGCCATGCCTTGCTACTGAGTGCAGAGACTTAGCTGCCTTAGAAATTATATTCATATGACCCCTTCTCTGGCCTTGCAAGGGAGACTGATATTTTCATCCTCAAAAAATTAGCATAGCCAAATAAAAGTTAATCTAACCTAATCATATTTTACTTTTGGTAAGCTAAAATTTACCTTTTCAAAAGCATTATGTATATACATGGTGCTGGAAAATATTTCTGTTGGATATATGAAGAGAAAGGCTTTTATGAACTGATCTCAGATATAAGAGACCTTCTCTAAACTGTTTGAAGGGTGGTGTAGATCCTAGCAAGCCCTCTAATAAGGGAAGTTATATATTTCACATTACTTCTGTGAGGAATGTCTGATGCCAAGCAACATAGCCTATCATTGCAGTATAGTAATATTACCTGTGGGCCCTGGGGATGAGGGTGGTTCTTAAAGTGGGTGTAGATGGTGATTGGTAATCCACAATTCCTTTTACATATGGGAAGAGCTAATCAAATGGCTGAAATTTTAGTTATCTGTCTCATTCACTTCTACAGGCAATGTTGTTTTCAACACTAAGAAATTATTTGCTCTTCATAGTTAGCAGCTGTTACAAGAAGATGAGTTTGTTTTTCTCTGAGAAATTTCTGTGTATATACCAAGTTTAGGGTCCACATCCATTCTAAGAATTTTCCCATAACCCTCTTCTGCCTTTAAAATATGTATGGTGCGGGCGCCTGGGTGGCTCAGTTGGTTAAGCGTCTGGCTCTTGATTTTGGCTCAGGTCATGATCTCATGGTTTGTGGGATTGAGCCCCCATCAGGGTCTGCGCTGACAGCACGGAGCCTGCTTGGGATTCTCTCTCTCCCCCTCTCCCTCTGCCCCTCCCTCCCTCCCTCAAAATAAACATAAATAAATAAATAATAAATAAAATACTTCTATCGACATTGTAAGTAACTCTGAAAAACATGTGTGTCACATAAAGTTGCTCATCTGGTATGTATCTTCACTTGTTTAGTGTTGTCCCTGTTCTGTCATTTGTTTAGCTGTCATTGTTACTTGCTGCCATATGAATATTTAGCTGTTAATCACTTTTTAGGACTTCACTAAGTTGAGTCCCTTTCTGTGAATCAGTGTCAGAAGGCTTTTCTTCCAGTAATGTGACAGCATGTTTAAAATCCAAAATGATAGATTTTGCTGCAGCCCTTTGTATTTGGCTTTGTAACAGAGTATTCCAGTTATTGTGTATTCCCTTTGAAAAGGTAGTGGAGGGGTAAATGCAGCAGTTAAGATTTAAATGAATCATCCTTTTTGAGTCTCCTATTAGATCCTGACTTTGACATGCTGTTTTTTCTTTTCCAGGTTTTTGGCCGTAGTGCCGTCTCTAACTGACAGCTCAGAGTCTGTGTCTGGGCAACGACCAAACACAAGCGTGGAGCAGGGGTAGGTTGTTTGCTGCTTGTGTTAGTTTAATAGTGAAATCAGGACGGTGTGCATCTGCATAGTAGCAGTTGATATTTTTAATGAGTGTTTTCCCCTCCTGGGAAATACTGAAAACTAAATACTGAAAACTAAAAGGAAAAAGAAACGGTGTGCATGCTCACTCGTGTCAGATCAGCACTCAATTTTGGTCGATTTCCGCAAGCCTTCTAAGCATGCGTATAGTCCTATGTGCGTAATTGAGTTTTTTATTATAAACATAGATTTTTCTTCTGCTTTTTCCATTCTTTGTTGTAGGTAACCGTTTCCCACTGCTTTTAAAAAATTCTTCAGAAATATTACTTTTATTGACTACGTATTTATTGTATGTCTAAAGCATTCTCTTGTTTTTGGATATTTTATCTTTCTCTGGTTTCCTTATTCTAATAGTTCAAGTGTGATTGCTCATTATTTTTTTAGGGTAAAGTCCCCTTAGTTAAAAAAAGAGGGAGGTATGAATTTTAAGGCTTTCGGTACACAAAATCAACTTGATTTCCATAAAAATTATACATATTTATATTCCACCTTTAGTGGATAAGGTTACTTTTCTCACAGATGCTTGCCAGTTTTTTATATTTATCTTTTCATTTTTACTAATTTTATAAAATGCTTTCTCAATTTTTCAACGCGCATTTCTTTTATTTCAGTAATCTTGAGTTTTATAATATGTTTGTTAGCCATTTAAAATCACCATTTGTGGGGCGCCTGGGTGGCGCAGTCAGTTAAGCGTCCGACTTCAGGCAGGTCACGATCTCGCGGTCCGGGAGTTTGAGCCCCGCGTGGGGCTCTGGGCTGATGGCTCAGAGCCTGGAGCCTGTTTCCAATTCTGTGTCTCCCTGTCTCTCTGCCCCTCTCCCGTTCATGCTCTGTCTCTCTCTGTCCCAAAAATAAATAAACGTTGAAAAAAATAAATAAATCAAATCAAATCAAATCACCATTTGTTAGGGGCGCCTGGGTGGCTCAGTCAGTTGAGCATCCGACTTCGGCTCAGGTCATGATCTCGCAGTTAGTGAGTTTGAGCCCTGCATCCTGGAGGCTGCTTCAGATTCTGTGTCTCCCTCTCTCTGCCCCTTCCCTGCTTATGCTCTGTCTCTGTGTCTCAAAAATGAATAAACATTAATTTTTTTTTTAATTTTAAAATCACCATTTGCGAATTATCCATAACTTTGCCTATTTTTTTTTTCCTGAATTCTTTTCTGTTGGCAGTATTGATAGAGATTTGATCGTTTTTAATTGGGATATAATTGACACACAATTATAGTAGTTTCACGTATACACCATAATGATATGATATTTGTGTAAAGTGAGAAATGATCACTACAAGAAGTCTACTTAACCTTTTCTCTGAGTTCTTATTATCAATTTGTATGGGTTTTTTTTTTATAATAATATATTACTCCTTTGCTTGCTATATTTGTTACAGCAAATTGCCCAGTTGTCCTCTTAATTTTTTTAACAATTTAAATTTAAACTTCCTTATGCTCATTTTAGCTGCTTTTAATCTTAGAAAGTCCTTGTGGATGATACAGCCATTTTAAAAATCCAACTACCCAGCTCCATTTAGTCACTCAGGAACTGGTAGCCCTTTATAATCCATTGGAAAAGAAGCAATGTTTTGGGGCTACAAATGAATGCAGCTTGAAAGAAAGTGACTTCAGACTTTACTGGGGATTCTATAATTCATAAATAAAATTTGATTCCAGTCTGTGTGCATCTAACTATATTAAGTTTGTATGTTTCTCTTTTAAGTTGTTGCTTTTCTTTTTCTTTAGCTGTTTAGCAAATACAAATGGTAAAAATGTGCTGCTGTTAAGCCCAGATCATGTTCTGTTCCTGATCATTGGTGTTGTTACTAAGATAAATAACAGGAACTAAAAGGCCTGGTTACAGCACATTGAGCCTTTTTTTCTATGTGTAATTAAATTGCCAATACTTTTACCTGCTTAGATAATCTTCAACTTATTTCATTGTTCTTGCTACTTTCTGTGCCAAGTTGGCAGTTCTTAAAGATATTTTAAAAGCCCAAAGGCGAGAAGCAGAAATTCATTTCCAACTTTATTAACCTTTTCACTTGTTCCCTTTCTTATAAAGTGGAGGAGTCGACATAGCTCTTTTTCCAGGGAGAATTTCTGTACATTCAATTTGCATGATAGGAAGAACTTATCTAGAAGTGGAAAGTGTTAGCCGTACTGTTGAACTGGATATGTTTAAGAACTAAGGTTGACAAATCCATTAATTTCCTTTCAGTCAATAAAATACATACTTTTAAGTGCTTTCCTACCAGTTCAATGAGTAACTCACAATCTTCAAATCATTAATTATTAATATTGTAAAACTGTTAAACCTTGGAAAGGAAACCCTTTCCAAGCATTCTAGGGAAGTCTGATATCCAAGAAAGTTCATAATTTTAAATGATCTGAATAGCAATGACTTTCCTGTCATAAAATATTCATCTTTCTGTTCACTCTTCAACATCTCTTTTAGGAAATGTGCCACACACCTAGTATATACAGAATGTTGTATACTATTTCAATTATTCCAATTTAATGTCCTTAAATGTGTTTACATAGGGATCATTGTAAAAGGTAGACCATTGGGCTAGATCATTGTTTTTCGAACTTTTGCCATAACCCTTAGTAAAAGAATATACTTTACATTGCATCCCAGGACTCACAAACTGAGTTACAAATACTAAAACAAAATTGTCTGCAAGCACTTTACCTTACTGCATGTGATGTCTTTCAGTTTTCTGTTTTCTTCAGTTTAATTCCATGTTACTTCATATTTCAAAATGTTGATTACAGGGACACCTGGGTGGCTCAGTAGGTTAAGCATCCGACTTCGGCTCAGGTCATGATCTCATGGTTTGTGAGTTTAAGCCCTGTATTGAGCTCTGTGCTGACAGCTCGGAGCCTGGAGCCTGCTTCAGATTCTGTGTCTCCCTCTCTCTCTGCTCCTCCCCTGCTCATGCCCGGTCTCTCTCTGTCTCTCAAAAATAAATAAATGTTAAAAAAAAAAACAAAAACAAAAAAAATGCAAAATGTTGATTACCATCCACTTAGCTGATTTCATGACCCATTAATAATAGGTCTTACATAGTTTGAAAAATTTCTGGACCAGTTAAATTTTTCAACTTTATTATTACTCAGATTTAAAATGATATGGCCTACAATTTAATTATTTCTTGCTTTTAGATCTGGGTTGCTTAGCACCTTGGTTGGAGAGAAGTCTGTGACTCAAAGATGGGAGGTAGGCTTAATGAAAATATAAGCTTCATTCATAATTTATAGTTAGATAGTATAAGTCATATACTTATTCATTCATTCATATTATTATCCATATCCATAATATGGATATACATATCCATAAGATATGTACATGAAAAATATTTTGCTCTTCTTATTAGGAAAACAAATGTTATAAAATCTGTTAAGAAGGAAACTGTCTTCTCTCTTATTTTGCATATAAAATTTTTTTAAGTGAACGTAATGGAAATAATTGTCCTAAAATGAGTTTTTATTTATCTTTCCCAAGAGAGGTGAAATCAGCAACTTCCAGTATTTGATGCACTTGAACACTTTGGCTGGCAGATCCTATAATGATCTCATGCAGTATCCTGTCTTCCCCTGGATCCTTGCAGATTACGACTCAGAGGTAAATCTCAAATCGTTTTTGTGTAAGTGGAACACATTTTCAAAAGTAATTAAAAGATACTTCAGTTGCTTAAATGTTTTACTTGCTTTGTAATTTAAAGTTCTCAACAGGCACTTATTTCAAGAAGATGAGAAGAGTTTTAGCTTGGAGGTGTTTTTACAAAGTTTAGGTCATTGATGAACTTCTTAGATATTAATTCATAATATCTATTTGGTTTTCCTAAGTGCTAATTAATTTGTATTTGCTGGTTGGTGTCCCTCTGTCCTCTATACTGCAGCCAGTTTCAGAAACAGTAATTTAATTGAGTCATCACTCTGTTTAAAATTACTCAGTGAATGATCCTCACAGTTTAGAGAGATTTTAAAAACCTTATCAGTACAGCACCATTGAAAAAGTAGCTCCCACATGTATGTCCCTTGAGCACAGAGATGATCTTAAATATCTCTCAGTTCCCAACTGTTAGAACAGTGCCCTGTACTTAGCATAAAATTTAATGTTTGCTGAATTAACCAAAAAAGTATTTTGATTTTGCATATCGATTTTGAGAGGACAAGTATACTAACTTAACTTATATTCATGGATGTGGATTCATTTCTCCTGCCCAAGCCTTTAAAGTACAAGTATGGCCCAATGGGTTGGTCATGATACCCTTTAAAAGGACGTAAGTTACCCCTGGTATATATTTTACATTTTTACTTTTAAAACCCTCAGGTAGTAAACTTTGGTTCCCTTCTAAGTACATGAATTAGGTCAGTTAGAAATGAGCTTTCAAGGGGCTCCTGGGTGGCTCAGTCAGTTAAGCGTCCGACTTCAGCCCAGGTCATAATCTCACAGTTCATGAGTTCGAGCCCCACATCAGGCTCGGTGCTGACAGCTCAGAGCCTGGAGTCTGCTTCGGATTCTGTGTCTCCCTGTCTCTCTGGTCATCTGCTACTCGCACTCTGTCTCTCAAAAATAAACAAACAATGGGGCGCCTGGGTGGCGCAGTCGGTTGAGCGTCCGACTTCAGCCAGGTCACGATCTCGCGGTCCGTGAGTTCGAGCCCCACATCAGGCTCTGGGCTGATGGCTCGGAGCCTGGAGCCTGCTTCCGATTCTGTGTCTCCCTCTCTCTCTGCCCCTGCCCCGTTCATGCTCTGTCTCTCTCTGTCCCAAAAATAAATTAAAAAAAAATAAAATAAAATTAAAAAAAATAAACATTAAAAAAAAATTTTTTTTTTAAATGAGCTTTCAAAATAATCAGTGGTAGATGGAAAGATCCCATCTTATTTGGAAGTCACATGGTCTAGCGTGCAGAGAGAGGGACATCACACCAGGCCATGGTGTGAGTCCTGAGTGCTCTAGTTTATTTCACTTCCTGATTATGATTACCTCTAAGAAGAAAATACTCAGAAAGGAAGTTGGGGTGAAATGGGGGAGGAAAGGAAGAGAACAGAAAAGATATTTGGTGCTACAGTTATGAATGGTAATGAAAATAAAGATGAATCAGGGCCTTTGTGCTAAGTCTGCTGTCTCCTTGCCAAGACTGGGAAGGATTTTCCCTTATTCCTCCTCTCCAGACCTGGATCCTGAGTGTCTTCCTCTGTGAACACTTAATTTCCAAAGTAGTTGTCTTCATACTGAACCAGTTGACAAACTGCCATGTGTCTGTCTGTAAAGCATGGATAACCAGTAGGTGTACGGCATTATTTTGGAGCCCCATTCTGCCAGTGTGACCACAAACATGTATAAATCATCGTCTGCTATAGCCACCATGTCTACCTTGGTCACAACAAAAGGTGTATAGTAACTTGGAATTGGATTTCATTTTGTATTTTAGGAGGTAGACCTTACTAATCCCAAGACTTTTAGAAACCTGGCTAAGCCAATGGGTGCACAGACAGATGAACGATTAGCTCAATATAAGAAGCGATATAAAGACTGGGAAGATCCTAATGGTACGTAACTTTTCTTTTCATTGGACTTTTACCTCAGTTTCAAAAGTAAGTCATTATTTAACAGTCTGACATTCTTGTGTCTTTCCCCAAATTGCTTATATGTCATCATATCTATATATGTTATATATGCACACACATTAACAGTTGTCAGATTTTGCATGCCAACTGATGGCCATGCTTAGAAGGCATGTTTTCAGTAGCTTATTAGGTACTGGCCAAAAACTAAATATGTCTGCTTTGTGTAGCGCAGCGATTTTCCATCAGATCATCTGCTTTTATCTCTAACCATATTTTAGCCAGGAATTATAGTTTCCTTTTTAAACTCTCTTTTAACTTATTGATGCACTCTCTTTTAACTTGTTGATGCACTTTTTGGAACCCTTTTGCTTTAAAAATAGTGGTAATAATAATTGGTTACCGCCTAAAACAGTATACTTATTATTTATTATGTTCAGTTTTTACCATGTGTCTCCCTCAAATGGGTGAAACAAACAAAGGAAAGAAAAACTAAGCCTAACAGTATTCCATGTGTGGACCTTTTATTCCCTGCTAAGGAGAGTAATAACAATTGCACAATATTCATAGACAATTTGGAAATACACCATTGCAAAGCCAGAACCTCATAAAAAGTAATTATAAGTCAAAATCCTGCTTTAGTGGAAGATAGTTTGCTAATAAGGTTTATCTGTTACAGTAAGCCTCAAAACATGAATTGCCAAATGTGCTAAGTTTGTGGGGAAAGGCATTGAATTCTACTTAATTTGGATGGATTACCGCCAGGTATGTAAGTGAGGAGTAGCGGTGCCATAAAGTTCCCACACTACAAATGCCGATACCAATTGTGTGTAGTGTCATAGCTCTCACGTGTGTGTTACGTTTTCAAGCCTATTAATACCAATTTTACTTTCCATATTTACTCTTCTTTTATTTTCAATCATGCTTTAATTTTTTTGAACAGGAGAAACTCCAGCTTACCACTACGGGACCCACTATTCATCTGCAATGATTGTGGCTTCATACCTAGTAAGAATGGAGCCTTTCACTCAGATATTCTTAAGACTGCAGGTAAAACTCTAAATGTAGTATTTTTCTATTTCATTCAAGCCTTCTTTCTATTTAAAATTGTGGCGCTTTTTTTTTTATGTCATTATCTTGTCTTACAAGAAGCCCTATGACGTTTCAGTCACTGAAAATAGTCAAACATAATTCAAGTGGAATGTCATTGTATCAAAATTGATGAGTTAACTAGGATTTGTTTACAGTAAACAAGTGCCAGTGTCCTTTAGTCAAAGAAGCAAGTACCTACCATGTGCTTTCCAGCCAGGTATATGGAATTCAGCCTTGACTGGTTGAATTCAACAAAAATTTAAAAAAGAGTAGTACAGTCTGGCTCATTTGCTGTCTTCTTCATTTTAATTGCTTTTCTCCACATTCTCTTTCCTTTATTCAGCAAATATTTATTGAATACCTACTGTGTACCAGGCACTGTTTTAAGTACATGGAAGATATCAGTGGGTAAAGACCAAAGCCCTACTTTGTAGAGCTTACATATTTTAGTTGAGGGAAACAGATAAGGATAATGAATAAATACATTTTAAAGTGTTTTAAAATATGATAAATGCTATCAGAAAAATACAGATCAGAGAAAGGGGGATGGAAAGCACAGGAGTAGGAGGTAGGGGTAGGCACAGTGCAGTTTTAAATAGATTGGGCAGGGTAGGTCCCCTTTGAAAGGCTGCATGTGAACAAAAACTTGAAGGCCGTGAGGGAGTTACTCATGCAGACATCTGGAGAAAGTGTGTTCTAGGCAGAAGGAATAGCCCATGCGAGGGCCCCATGTCAGTCATGTGCCTGAGATGTTTTAGGAGCAGCAAGGAAGCCGGCGTCTGAAGCAGAGTAAGTGGGGGAGAAAGTCATAGAGGATGACATCAGAGAGGTGGCAGGCCTTGGTGGAATCGTATGGACTTTGGCATTTTCCTGCAATGAGCTTCATCAGAAAGACAGATGCACGGTGTTTGCTTAAAACTCAGCAATAAGGAGTTTGAGGAAAAGGATGGTGTATCTATGAGGCTGTGTTAGCGAAAGAAACCCTTTTCTATTTGAATTTGTTGTATCTATAACTTCTTTTGATCACCTTCTTAGTTTTTCACCTAATTCTTGGCAGTGTGAGAACTTGAATGTCATGTTAATTTATAAAATTAGTCACACATATATAGATGGCTATACATGGCTACATTAGAATCTTTTCTTTTTTAGGAGAGCATCATCAAACCATGGATGAATTCATATTTCCTTACACTCTTGCCCTCTCACCAAAAGCTAATTTCTTAATGATTTTTAAAGTCTTATTTGGATTTCACTTTGATTACAAAATATATACTTACTTTAAGCACTCTTCGTAAAGAATATCCCCAAAAGGATTGGATTAATTTTCTTTTCATGATGATTTAAAATTTTATATTCTTGATGCAGGATGATGGAGACGATGGGATGATGATGGGAAATTGAATTTGTCACCAAATGTATTTATGTGGGTTTTTCAAGTGCCTGAGCTTGACAGAAGCTGTTAGGTGGGGATGGTTCTCTAACAGAGAGGTGTCTTCTCATTCCGCCTGCAGGGAGGCCACTTTGACCTGGCTGACCGAATGTTCCACAGTGTACGTGAGGCCTGGTATTCAGCATCAAAGCACAACATGGCAGATGTGAAAGAACTTATCCCAGAGTTTTTTTACTTACCAGAATTCCTGTTCAATTCCAACAACTTTGATCTAGGTACGTACGGCTGTGGCACTGTCTTAGGAACGTTAACCAATAGAAATGTCACTTTCCTGACTATTACCTGCAGTACACACTGACAAGAAAAGACTTCCTTGTGGTTTCAGCAGCTGTTGTTTACTATAATCGAGTGTGTGGAGTAAATATAAAAAGAAAAATAGATTTATGTTCAAAATAGCTGTTTCAAATTAGAGTTTTAGGAAAATTTACAAATTGACCATATTACATCTAATGGTCAGAATATTGTTATGTCAATAAAAAACAAAGATGAAGTAAAATTTTATTTGAAAATTATTGTGATTGAAGGGCGCCTGCGTGGCTCGGTCTGTGAAGTGTCCAACTCTTCGTTTTGGCTCAGGTCATGATCTCGCAGTTTATAGGATCGAGCCCTACATTGGGCTTGGCACTGGCAGTGCTAAGCCTGCTTAGGATTCTCTCTCCCTCTTTCTCAAAATAAATAAACTTTAGAAAAAAAATTATTATGATTGAAATTATTGCTGAAATGATATACTCAAATTTTCATGTATTATTTTTCCCCAGTGTATTCTTTTAATCTTCTGTATCGCCTGAGGCATTCTCAGCTTGCATACTAATATGTTTTAAAGTTAGAAATTTAGAATATTTCTCTTCTATATCCTGTTAGGGTAGTATTTTCTAGAAACAGACAAATCAACGTTTATAAAAAGGAGAGAAGTTTCATCAGCACTCTCTTCTCTTTATATATATAATCCAGCAATTTCAGGAAGTAGATTTGATTTTGGCTATAGTTTCTTGGAACACAGTTTGCTGATCTAGGTTTCTGAGTATTTCTTTTAAAACATATTCCATTGTTTCCACTTTAGAATAATCCTGCCAGATACTGTCCTGTTTTCATATATTTTTCATACCTCATATCCTATCGTATTTAAGAGTTCAACATGTGAATCATTATTACCTCATAAAGTTTCATTAACAGAAGATTCAGAGCAATGTTCATATCTGATAACCCCTGAGTAATTTTTCTTTTTAAAAATTGTTTTCAATAATTTGTATTTATTTGTCGATTGGCAGTTCTAACCTTGTGAAATTAGAGCTTCAGGTCTAATGGGAAAGATCATGAGACTCTCTCAATAGCCCCAGCATAAAACCTAAAAGTGGTTCTCATTATCTCTGATTGGGACTGGAGCTCAACTTTGAGCAGCTAAAGACACCAAGTTCTGGACCTTAGAGTTGGAGTGAGTGATGGCTCCTTAAAGGAATAGAACAGATGGTGAACAGGGAAAAACAAGAAATGCATACACAGCATTTGGATACAGATGTACATTAGTGTTTTGCTGTGTTCACTTATAATTCACCTTTGAAGAATGCTACTCTCCTCCCTGGGGACACCACTTTCCAAGAAAAAAATATGGAGAGGTATACAAAGAAAGAGATAGCCCCAATCTTCCAGAAATACTGGATCAGTTTTATGTTGCAAAAATGTTTTAGCCCCGCCCACTTACAAATCCAACTTAAATGATCCACTTTTAAATAAGTAAATTAAAAAAGAGTCATTTGTCTTTGTCATGCTCTCACCTTCATAATAAATCATCTTTCCTCCATGAAATCACACACTTTAAAAAACACTATTTGCATATAAGAGCTAAAGGCTTACAACTCTTAGAAGAAAACACAGAACTAAGTCTTCATCATCTGGTATTTGCCGATGGATTCTTAGATAGGATATCAAAAGCACAAGCATCAGGGCACCTGGGTGGCTCAGTCAGTTAAGCGTCCGACTCTTGATTTTGGCTCAGGTCATGATCTTGCAGTCCGTGGGATCAAGCCCCATGTCAGGCTGTGCACTGGCAGCCTGCTTGGAACTCTCTCTCTCTCCCTTTCTCCGTGCCCCTCCTCTTCTCGCACGTGTGTGTGTACACATGCACATGCACTCTCTGTCTCTGTCAAATAAATAAACTTTAAAAAAGAAACAGCACAAACATCAACAACAAAAAAGATGACTTGGACTTGATCAAAATGTAGAACTTCTGTATCCAAGGACATTATGGAGAAGGTGACAAGAAAACCTACAGAATGAGAGAAAATATTTGCAAATGATATATCATAATGGTCTAGTATCCAAAATATAAAGAACTCTTACAACTCAACAGCAAGAAGATAACCCACTTAAAAAAAATGGGCATAGGACCTGAGACATTTCTCCAAAGAAGGTCAATGGCCAATAAGCACATGAAAAGATGCCCACCATTATTAGTCATTAGGGAAATGCAAATCAAAATCACAGTGAGGTACCACTTCACATGTACTAGAATGGCTGTGATGAAAAAAACCAACACATAGAATAGCAAGATCCAGCAAGGGTGTGGAGAAAGTAGAACCTTCATATATTGCTGGTGGGAATGTAAAATGGTTGAGTTGCTGTGGAAAACAGTATGGTGGTTTCTCAAAAGTTTAAAAACAGGATCACATATGACCCAGAAATTCCACTCTGAGATATATGTCCAAAAGGACTGAAACAAGTACATATACACACCTATTCGTAGCAGCATTACACACAGTAGCCAAGTAGTAGAAACAGGCCACATGCCTATCAATGAATGAGCAAATTGTGGAATCTACATACACTGGAATGTTATTCAGCCATGAAAAAGTATGAATTACTGAGACACGCTATAACATGGATGAACCTCAAAAAATTATGCTAAGTAAAAGAAGCCAGACACAAAAGATCACATAATGTCTGTTTCCAGTTATATGGAATATCCAGAACAGGTAAATCTATAATAGAACACAGATTGGTGGTCACCAGAGACAGGAGGGCAGGAGGAATGTGGGGCAACTGCTTAATGGGTGCCAGGTTTCCCTGTGGGGTGATGAAAATGTTTTAGGGCTCGATAGGGTTAGTGGCTGCACCACATTCTGAATGTACTAAATTCCTCTGAATTGTTCAATTGAAAATGGCTAAGTTTATGTTAAGTAAATTTCACTTAAATTAAAAACACAAAACAAAACACTGTTTGGCCTCTACCCAAAAAAGAAAGTAAATGATGTAAAAAAAAAAAAAAGAGCACTTGGGTTTTTGCCCTGGTTCTGAGATGTGTAGCGATTCCCCCCATCCTCCCCCCCATGTCTTCTTTTTATACCCTCGATACAGATGTACCTGGAGGAGAGCTACAGAGTACCAGAATCGGACCAAGAGTATACTAAAGAGTGTTCTCTTTAAATGTTAAAATTACAGATATTTCTGGTGAAATAAAATTGTATCACATTAAATATTAGGGATTATAAGCATATTTTTTTGAAAAGTACATTATATGTCAAGTCTGGGAATTATTAGTTGCTTCTTATCAAAAAATTGGGTCTGGTATTTCAAGAGGAGTGGACTGGAGGTGTGAATGAGGGGGAGAGATGGTAATAACTTGATTGTTTTATTTTTTTTCTTAAGTCATCTGGCAGTTTTTCCAACCAAGTAAAGACATTCCTTTAAACAGTAAACTGATTTTTGTAATTCTCACTCCATACCACATTATAAATAAGCCATCAAATAACAGTGACAAAAACAAGATTGTTTTTACGGGAAATATTTTTATTGGCCCTCACTTGGAACTGCCTTTGTATTCTAGAATTTGAACAATTGTACTTCTGAAAATTTCTCATGTAAGTGTTTATTTAACCAACAGCCGTTGAGTCAACATTACTGTTCATTGAGTCATTGATCATCTGATTTGTATCTAAGAAAACTACAAGCTAAAGTTAACCTTTTGTTCTTCCAAAAAATGAAAAGAAAAGACCTGTTTCCTGAGCTGCCAGTTCCACTTAATATGTTTTGTTGTGGATAGATTTTATAGCAAACAGTTTCTTTAATATTTTTCAGATTGTTTATGATTTAAAGTAACAGTTTCCACGGAATAAATATCACCTGTATGCATTGTCACAACTTTTGTTTCTCCTGGGTTAGCCCTGTAGTTTTTCCAGAAGTTTTTTTTTTTCCTGTTACTGATATACTAACACCAAAGAATTAGATTTCAGATCTTTGTTTTTAATGAGAATCCTTAGAGCAAAATATGTGTCAGTTCTGCAGAGCTCTCTCAAGAGCTTAAGAATCAGAAATAGGAGAAATGACATGCATTGCAAATATTTCTGGAAGACTGTGGTATTTTCATTTCCTCCTTAGCAAAGAGAGCCCTCCAACTCCCTAGTGACTGAGAAGTTAGGTATTCCTTCAGCAGCCTCCATATGAGTGGCAAAATTTTGTCAAAACATTAAGACAAGAAACTCAGTACTGGTTAACTGCTGATGACTCACCAGGCTTTAAGCATTCAGGAAAAGCCCAAACAAAAGAAGGTTTGAGAGAAATTGCTAATGATCTTCCAAATGTGCAGTCCTAAGGGGATTGAATTTGAGCAGTTTTTCTAACCTCAAAACAGCAGCCTCACAAAATGTTTCATTAAAAAGGAGTCCTGTGGTCAGTTACGCTTCAGAAATGTTGTGTCTAATATCCCTCCTAGAGAAGGGCTGTGCCTCTGAGGAGTTTTGCAGGAAGAAACATGTTTAACTTTGCATAAGTCAGCATTTTCTGAAGTCATTTGACAGGGCGGGCCCCTCAGTTTTGCTAACACTTAATAATCTCTCTGATGGAATTCTCTAAGGAGCAGACTGAGGGAAATATCAGAGTAGATGATCTCAGAGGGTTCTTTCTGGTGGTAAAATTCCATAGTTCAGGTAATGAATCTAAGCCAGTATTTCTTGGCTACTTTAATGTAAAAGTACTGTTTATCCCATCTTTCATTTTCTTTTTAATTTATCCAATTGCACAGGCTGTAAACAAAATGGCACCAAGCTTGGCGATGTTATCCTTCCACCCTGGGCAAAAGGGGACCCGCGGGAATTCATCAGAGTCCATCGTGAGGTAACGGGAGTACCCTTTGCAGTTGAATTTGGATTTCCCTGGGTCACTGACCACAATACAAAGAGAGGACCTTGAGCAAGACATCACCCATTTGTTCGAATTACAGATATCGTTCTTATAACTTTTTAGTTATTTTAGTTCCTGTTGACCACTGGCCAATTCTTTTGCTTTCTGAACAAGTAATAAAAGTCAGCCTGTGACTGAACCTATGTTTTGAAATTACAGGCTTTGGAATGTGATTACGTGAGTGCCCATCTGCATGAGTGGATTGACTTAATCTTTGGCTATAAACAGCAAGGCCCTGCTGCAGTAGAAGCTGTAAATGTCTTCCACCATCTTTTTTATGAGGGTCAAGTGGATATCTACAACATAAATGATCCACTAAAGGAGACAGCCACCATAGGGTTCATTAATAACTTTGGTCAGATCCCTAAACAGGTATGGATATTTTCATCATTATGCTCTTAGTTTCATTTTTTAAGCTGTAATATTGCTATAGATGATGAATGACCGTATAATATAATAAGTGTAGGCTAAGTGAAGAGCCATGCCACCCAGTAGGTTCAATAGGTTTCTAGATTATTGCTTCCTCCTCCCTTTTGCAGTCCAGATGAACAGAAATATTGTTCAAAGAGCATTTCCCCTCACAGACTAGTGTGGGGCAGGTGTTCCTGTGTCTACACAGCATCTGGTAGGAGGATGGGAAGAGCACAGTCAGGGAAGACGATGGGGTCTTGGGGGCCCAGCATACAGAGGTGGGGTTTCATCCCAATGCCAGTACAAAGCCAGTGCTGACTTTGAGCAGGGAAATGGCATGGCCATATTCATACTTTAAAGATCATTCTTTCCATGTACGTTAATTAACCAGAATTAAAATAGAAACTTAAAGATCATTCTATCTACAGTCTCATACATACACTGTAGGGGAGCCACATTAGGGGCAGAATACCACCTGGGAAGCTCTTAATAGTTGAGGGAACAGATAGTAGTGGTCCGGATTGGATTATTGATACAGGCATGAGCAGTGCTCTGGTATGAGAGTGCATGCTGTGGGAGTGCCTGGAACCGGCCCTGCCCTAGCTGCTCTGACCACTACCTGGAACCTGAACAGAAAGACCCAAGCGCTTAGTCACTCGACACCCAAATGCTATATTGTTCCCTCACCCTCATGATGAGGAAACCCCTGTTGAGAGACTTGATACCATTTTTCCTCCCCATCCTCCAGAGCACACCAGGAGTAACCAGCACTGGGGGAAAGGCCTGCTCTGCTGAGCCATTCTCACCACTCGCCTTTCCCAAGCGCCCTAGGCTCCGCACTTTAGCGTAGCTAGCCTTCTTGGTTCCTGCTGCGGGTGTCTCTGCTGGACTCCCTTCTTGTTTGGGTTTTTTTTTTTTTTTAATTTTTTTAATGTTTGTTTATTTTTGAGAGAGAGAGTGCAAGAGGGGGAGGGGCAGAGAGAGAGGGAGACACAGAATCCAAAGCAGGCTCCAGTCTCTGAGCTGTCAGCACAGAGCCCGACACGGGGCTCGAACTCATGGACCAGACCGCGAGATCATGACCTGAGCTGAAGTTGGACACTCAACCGACTGAGCCACCCAGGCTCCCCTGGACTCCCTTCTTGTTAAGCAACCTGGAGGTTTCCAGGCTTGATGGTTGGGAACACTCCAGAACAATGGCAAGTCTTTGTACTTGGCCCAGCCCTGACCGACAGCAGGAGTACAGGAGTGCCCGCAGTGGTACAGAAAGGTGTCTGGCTTATAAAGAATTGGTTACTTTTTAAAATCATTGGAAAGTCATTGTTAACTGTAGATTGATTTACTTCTGAAAAGTTACCAAATCAGAGTGACCTAGAGTGTGGTGGTAACCCAAGCTTTTAAAAAGCACATGGTCTCGCCCCTACTTACTAAGATGAAAGATGTGTGACATCCCTCTGAGCCTCCTTAAAGTTCTTTCCTCAAATGTAGAGCGTGATCATAGAGTACCTAGTGTTTGTCATGAAGCCTCACTAAAATGAAAACGTAACACCTGGCATATAAAAAGGGCTCAATAGCCTAAATGTCCATCAAGTGATGAATGGATAAAGAAATTGTGGTTTATATACACAATGGAGTACTACGTGGCAATGAGAAAGAATGAAATATGGCCCTTTGTAGCAACGTGGATGGAACTGGAGAGTGTGATGCTAAGTGAAATAAGCCATACAGAGAAAGACAGATGCCATATGTTTTCACTCTTATGTGGATCCTGAGAAACTTAACAGAAACCCATGGGGGAGGAGAAGGAAAAAAAAAAAGAGGTTAGAGTGGGAGAGAGCCAAAGCATAAGAGACTCTTAAAAACTGAGAACAAACTGAGGGTTGATGGGGGGTGGGAGGGAGGGGAAGGTGAGTGATGGGTATTGAGGAGGGCACCTTTTGGGATGAGCACTGGGTGTTGTATGGAAACCAATTTGACAATAAATTTCATATTAAAAAAACCTGAGAACAAACTGAGGGTTGATCAGGGGTGGGAGGGAGGGGAGGGTGGGTGATGGGTATTGAGGAGGGCACCTTTTGGAATGAGCACTGGGTGTTGTATGGAAACCAATTTGACAATAAATTTCATATATTGAAAAAAATTAAAAATAAAAGTTGTTACCTCAGGAAAAAAAATAAAATAAAAAATTAAAATAAAAATAAAAAGGGCTCAATAAATGGGGGTGCCTGGGTGGCTCGGTTGAGCGTCCGACTTCAGCTCAGGTCATGATCTCACAGTCCATGAGTTTGAGCCCCGCATCGGGCTCTGTGCCAACAGCTCAGAGCCTGGAGCCTGCTTCAGATTCCATGTCTCCCTCTCTCTCTGACCCTCCCCGTTCATGCTCTGTCTCGAAAATAAATAAACATTAAAAAAAAATTTTTTTTTTTTAAAGGGCTCAATAAATGTTAGCTTACATTGTAAGATGTGTTCTCTTCTCTCCCACCAGTTATTTAAAAAACCTCATCCACCAAAGCGAGTGAGGAGCCGACTAAACGGAGACAGTACGGGCACGTCTGCCCCACCGGGATCTACAAGTGACAAGATCTTTTTCCATCACCTAGACAACTTGAGGCCTTCTCTAACGCCTGTAAAAGGTGAGGTGATGTGAAGTCAACCTTTGATTCATGATTCCGGAGGAATCCTAGTTTATCAATAACAAATGTGCTTTTCAACGATAGTGTCATTTGTAATAA
The DNA here is from genome assembly GCF_018350175.1 of Felis catus. Lineage (NCBI taxonomy): Eukaryota > Metazoa > Chordata > Mammalia > Carnivora > Felidae > Felis > Felis catus. The sequence goes on from NC_058371.1 coordinate 135,664,443, forward strand.
GTGCTACAGTTCTTGCGATAAATCACCAAATACTTGTTAGATTTTCTCCTTTTCCTTTTGTTTTGCTTTGGGTTTTTTGGCCTATTGGATTTTTCATCGAAAAGAATCAAATAGGCCACCCGGGTGGCTCAGTCAGTTGAGCGTCCAACTCTTGTTTTCTGCTTGGGTCATGATCTCATGGTTCGTGAGATCAAACCCTGCTTTGGGCTCCGTGCTGAGCAAGGAGGCTGCTGAAGATACTCTCTTTCCCTCTGTCTCTAAAAATAAAATAAATAAATAAACAAAACTAAAAGTACCAAACAGGTTTCTCCACCCTGCTAAGATAGTGAAAACTCCTAATATACCAAATCTTGTAGCTCAACTTTATTATTATAGATGTAGAAAAACCTCTGTAACCTTCATTTATACCTGTTCTGCCAGTTTAGAAATAACAGTAAAAAGACTGCATTTTTAATATGCCAACTACAAGTGTCTTTTAGCTAATTTTGGTAGGAGTTATCTAAAAGTACTTATTCAAGTAGATATTTTTCCCCTTAGAATGAAAAAATGTTTTTGCATCGTAATAGTTGTCACTGTTACACAGATCCAAAAAATGGAGCATCGGATTCTGGTTAGTTGGTTAGGCTACCAGCTCTATGCCATTTTGGCTCATTACCCAGACTGCCCTGTGCCAGTTCCACTCACTGCCAGTGACAGTTCTAGAGCACTGGTGGGCTCAGCAGTGTTCCAGTGCAGAGCAGGGAGTCGGGCCTCTTGGGGGACCAGGAAGTCTAAGGCTGGGTATCACCAGTCTAAGGCTGGAGGTGCTGAAGGCCAAGTTTGGTTGAAGGTCTTCGAATGGCATTCTGAAGAGCATCCCAGGTTACTCCGTGCAGAAGACAGGCTGACTGGTAGGAGCCAAACCCAAGAGTGTCAGGAGATAGGAGGGCTGGAAGGAAGTCCTGCAGCACCTGTCCCAGTTGACTGGCCACCCAGCAAAAAGACTCAAAAGCCAAGCTCCTCCTCTAAGGTCATTTTGTCCTAATGTCTGTGTCAGGATGCTTGATTTGTGGTATTTGAGATAACGATCTCCTATATATGGGATTACAAGGTTCATTTTCCTTGTCCCCATTCTAATCTGTTGATTTGTTTTTTATAGAACTTAAAGAACCTGTGGGACAAATAGTGTGTACAGATAAAGGCATTCTTGCAGTAGAACAGAATAAGGTTCTTATCCCACCAACCTGGAACAAAACTTTCGCTTGGGGCTATGCAGACCTCAGCTGCAGGCTGGGAACCTATGAGTCAGACAAGGTTTGCATTGTTTCTTGCTCATTTAATCTTGCTCTTTTGTGGTTTGGATATCCTGCTTGAACTGGGTGGGAAGAGCCCAAGCCCAGGGCTAGTCAGCTGCTCTTCCAGAGCCCAGAGGAAGGGAGAGCTTTGCTGCATCAGATCAGGATAAAGGAGGTAGTGGACAAAGATATGTTTCCTACAGAGCAAGTCTCCTTTGAAAAGTTGTGTACCAGGCTCTAGCAGTTTCCCTCCCACTCAAAGAATTCCTCCAGGAGGTCCTAGGCAGCCAGGTATTCAACATTGCTGACAACTAAAAGAGCCTCTTTTTGGTGGGGTCATTATCTGGCCCACTTACCACTTCTGTACTCTTAAATGACTGATATGAAACCTGTCCCGTAGTATTAGTGCCCTGTGCTCGCTCTCTGCATTCAGGAGGGATCTAGTTTGCACAAGTCTGTGTATTGCACTGGGACACGATTCCATTTAGTTAGCATTCTCATTAAACAGCAGCACTCGTGATTTCCACTTACCTCCAACTGGATACAGCAAACACATCTTTCTATCAGATTGTCCCCTGAATCGCACACAGCATCACATAATCAGAACATCATTTTACTGGACTGGACTAACTGGACACCCACTATAAGCAAAGGCCTTTTTGTTATAGTTTCTAACAGCAGCTGCAGTTAGGAGACTATAGGGGCAGTTCAGGGTGGAGCCTCAGTGGAAATGTTGCTAACGGGAATCCAGCCCAGAATGTACACGGGCATTTGCCTTTGAGGTACCCACGTAGGGGTTCTCCTTCACCCAGTGTGCTCCTTGTGATTCAGAAGTTTGTGGTTCTTGATAGCATGTGTGTCTCACGTCTGTTTTATTTTACAGGTAGTGACTGTTTACGAGTGTCTGTCTGAGTGGGGCCAGATTCTCTGTGCAATCTGCCCCAACCCCAAGCTGGTCATCACAGGCGGAACGAGCACAGTGGTGTGTGTCTGGGAGATGGGCACCTCGAAAGAAAAGGCTAAGACCCTCACTCTCAAACAGGTAACAAATGGAAGACAGGCATGTTCCATCTCGGCTGCCTGCACCTTAGAGAAACTACCAAGCTTCCTTAATTCCAGGGTGCTTCAGATATAAAGGACAAAACCAAAAAAATATATGTTCTTTTGTTAGAAATGGTTTTTGAAAAAAAAAAAAAGGAAATGAAATCAGAAGATACTGTTTCTAAAAATGACCTAAGCTGGTCCTTTTTTAAAATCTGAAGCAAGCCGTCTTTAGGTAATAAATTTTTTAATACATTTAAGTATAAAACATTGGAGCCTTGAACAACACAGCTTTGAAGTTCCCTGGCCCACGTATATACAGACTGTTTTTGGTAAACCCAATAGAGTGCTGTAAATGTAATTTCTTTTCCTTATGATTTTATTTTTAATGTTTATCTTGAGAAACATTTTTTAATGTTTGTTTATTTTGTGCATGCGCAAGCAGGGGAGGGGCAGAGAGAGAGGCAGAGAGAGAATCCCTAGCAGGCTCCATGCTCAGCATGGGGATCCATCTCACAACCATGAAACCATGACCTGAGCTGAAATCAAGAGTCAGATGCTCAACCAACTGAGCTACCCAGGCACCCCTTCTTATGACTTGCTTAATATTTTCTTCTCTTGCTTACCTTATTGTAAGAATGAAATACATATAACATACAAAATATCTGTTAATCAGACGTTTATGTTATCAATGAAGCTTCCAGTGGAGAGTATGCTGTTAGTAATTAAGTTTTTGGGGAGTCAGAAGGTATACACAGATTTTTGACTGTGTCAGAAGTCAGCACCCCTAATCCCCGTGTTGTTCAGAGTCAACGGTATTGTATGTAAATTGGATTTTTCCAAACCAAATTAAATTTGCTATTATTGATTCATATTAATTTTCTTTCTGGGTGATTTCCATTCAGCTGAACTAGTAACTCTTGGATTCTTTTATTTTTCTCTTGCCTCACTTATCATTTGATTACTTGTTATGTACTGGCTCTCATAAAATTTTTCTTAAAGCAAGAAACCTTTTATAATTAAGCCATCATCTTTTAATAATTGTTTTGTTGGTGAGTTTGCAGTATACACCTAAGTGTATTTTGGGATACACTAAAATTGATCCTATTGAGTATCTGTTATGTTCAGAGCATTGTACTGGGTGTTTAAAAATGTAAACCTCCAGTCCTCACAATTCTACAATGTAGTTTATAATCCCTGTTTACACCTGAAAATACCACTGCTTGATGAGGTTAAGACACAGGCCCAAGTCACATTTAGAGGTAAAGCCAGGATGTGAATTCAGTTTTGTGTGCCTCCAAAGCTGTTTTAAAGCCTGACCTGGACAGTGGTGTCTTAAATATCTGTGGAAAGAGTGGAACCCCTTGTACTGATACCACCAGTCATGTGTATAGGTAGGAAACTTCGTTAGTTGCAGAGTCTAAAGGTAGGCCACATAAAAAATATACGTAGTATCAACAAGAACAAATACAAGGTTGACAGTGTAGTCAGCTATCCAAACTCTCTTGCTTACAATATTTTCAGTTTAGAAAATAGGCTCTGAAGCTCCTGGACCAGCCAATAATCCCTCAGTAGAAGATACTTCTTATGTAAAACAGCCTTCCGGGATCTAAGAATTCAGAAAGGATTTATGTATGACAAAAACATTTAAAGCAACTCACTATTTAAATAGTAAATTCTCAGGAACTCTTAACAGTAATCTGAATCTTTTTCCTGAAATGCTCATTCTCCCACATTGCCATTTCCCTGGGTCCTAGTTCTCTTCATATTCTAACCAAAGACAAAAGTTCTTATTCCAGTCTGAAGAGGGATCTCTTGGGCACACATGTCTCCAGGTCAGTAACAGGAGTTCAGCAGACTCATCAGAACCACATTTTCCCCTATCTTTCCATGTACCATAACCATGCAGTCCTCACTGTTTGTGCAGTTTTTTTAGAAACTCACTCAATTGTAGTTCCTTAGACTAACAGAAGATGGTGGCATAAAAGAAACAATGCAGAGTTTAAATTCAGTACTTTGGGGGTCGTTACTGATACATCTCCATGTAGAAATGATACAAAGAAACCCAGACTGGACTGCAGCTGCCATGCTCCCTTCCTTCTAAGATACTAGCCCAGGGCCAGAAAACAAGTGATGCAAAAATGGAGGTCAGAGGCCTCCGGACCTGTCTATTCCCTGTGGGATGAGGCGAAGCTAGTTGGCCCAGGAGAATGAAGACTTTCCAAATGCTGCTGCTCCCGGCACGTGCTCCTGTCATTCCTAAGTGCATCCAGGACCTTCTGGAGCGCCCCCACAGAGTACAGTCCCTGTGATCACCCTGGCTTTTTCCTGTTCTCCTTTGTAGGCCTTACTCGGCCACACTGATACTGTCACCTGTGCCACAGCATCATTAGCCTATCACATAATCGTCAGCGGGTCCCGTGACCGAACCTGCATCATCTGGGATCTGAACAAACTGTCGTTTCTAACCCAGCTCCGAGGCCATCGAGCTCCAGTCTCTGCTCTTTGTATCAATGAATTAACAGTAAGTAGTCGATTGCCCACTTGGTTTATGGTTAGGAGATTAAGTATTTGTGGCTAACGCAAACAAAAAATGACTCCGTTTTCTAACTTGATAGGCACTCATAAATGCTGCTACGTTTTCCTTGATTTATGCAAAAAGTGAACAGATATTAAACTTTGTAACTCAGATAATTTTGTTTTAAAATCAATCCACTGCTACCTACTCTGAAGAGCAAGATTTGGTTCAAAACATTCTAGACTAGGGTTTTTTAAAAGCAAGGAATTTGTAGGATTTGTTAAGAATATTAAAATTGTGTTGAAGTTTTCTTCGTGAAATACAAATTCTTTATTATATAAAATGAAAAGGGTAACATTTGGGTAACCAAACAAGAGCAGAATTATTATAGAATTATTTTCAGAGTTATCCCAGACTTACTAAAGGATGTTATCTCTTCTCAAAAATCAGTATTTTATATATAAATAAGTGAGTCAGCATGAAATAAATGCACTGGCCTCAGAGTCACCTGTGGAGACCGTGCCCTCCTGAGGGGGGGTGAGGGGAGGATAGTCATGCTAAGATGTGTGGGGAAGCAGAGGAAGCTAAGAGTAGGCATACAAAGACTGAGGTCTCTGTGTCTGAGGGACAAGTGACCACATTCATATGTTGGTGATGCCCACATACAGAAATCGGCCTTGCAGACTGACCAGAACTCCCCAGCCTCACCATTCTTTGCTGTGTATGCTCGTTCCCTCCCTTACCCTCAGCACTGCCTTGGGGTCCTCTTGTGTGACGCCACATAGCCGCATCACATCGTCACCCACACAGATAGCTTTTGAGGAATGCTCCATCTTTAATTTCCACCCGAAGATACTAAGTAGTATGCTTTTAGTCAGATACCTAGTAGTCAGAGAAAAAGGAGAAGAAAGAAATTTAGTTCTAGTGAATGACACGTATAGTGTCTGATAATAGTAAAAGCAATCAGACCTGGCATGAGTGGGGAGTATACACAGGGGTAAAAGTCCATTCAGTTTTTGGTATATTTGAAAGGTGTATGGTGTTTTATTTTGTTTTAATTTTTTAAATGTTTATTTATTTTTGAGAGAGAGAGAGAGAGAGAGAGCGAGCGAGCGAGCTTGAGCAGAGGCAGGGCAGAGAGAGAGGGAGACACAGAATCCAAAGCAGGCTCCAGGCTCTGAGCTGTCAGCACTGAGCCCGACACAGGGCTGGAACCCACAAGCTATGAGATCGTGACCTGAACTAAAGTCAGACACTTCACTGACTGAGCCACCCAGGGCCCCTACTTTTTTTTTTAGTTTTTATTTAGTTAGAGTAAGCATGAGCCAGGGAGAGGGGTAGAGAGAGAGGGAAAGAGAGAATCCCAGGCAGGCTCCATGCTGTCAGCCCAGATCCCAACTCGAGGCTCTTTCCCACAACCCATGAGATTATGACCAGAGCTGAAATCAAGAATCAGACACTTAACCAGCTGAGCCACCCAACCTCTCCAAAGGTGTAAGGTGTTTTTAGATAGTACCTTGGATTGGTCCTACAAACCTTTGTACCTCAGAGCTTTACGAAAACATCAGTGCAACAGAATGGTTCTGATCTGGCATTGTTGCTCTGAGTCAAATGCTTAATTTTGAGGACTTTGTTTTGGAGTTGTTCTTAAATACAGAGAATTTTATTTATAGTCCGTTGTTAGCCAAGCAAGTATACACCCAATGGATTGCAGTAGTTGCTGCACAGACCACAGATGTGTTTGATTTTTGTCCTTTTACGGTGCTTTCGTAACCTCTTAGTAATGCATAAAAAGATTTCTGTTTCTCTTCTGTTTTTGAAGCCAGTATCAAGTCTGCTTTACTTCAGTCTGCATTTTGGGCGTAAGCGACCTTGCAACTGCCCTTCTTCTTATGCTCAGCCCTCATAGCCACAGGATTTGCTCTAATGCTCTCTAATTGAGGCACCCTGGAGTACGACAAGAGAGTCTTGCCTGGTGCAGAATGGTGCGGCAGCCTCTGGTCTCTTGCAGAGACTGAGGCCGTTAATTAAAGCACAGCTGCTGACGCTCATTGTCAGAGGTGGTTCAGTGGCTGAATCGGGTAGACACAGCAATGCTTGGCGAAGTATCACTTTCCTTTGGGTTTTGCTTCTGCCGTCTTGGTAGAAGAAGAGCAGAAGGAGGAAAAGAACAGCAGCAAGACCAGCACAGAGGGTGGTTTGGGAAGGCCCCAGGCCTCCTCACCGTGCCACCCTTGGCTCCCCCTTCCCTTTTTTCTTGAGTCGATGCTGCTGTTCAGCTTCCAGTTTCTCCCTGCTTTGGATGACCATCTTCCTATTTCTGCAGGTCCTCGTGTACCTGCTGGTTGTACTGAAATTCACCAGGTCAGTTCTAAAGTCAGTGCCTGGCATTGTGACATCTAAGCTGTCTGAGGGATAAGAGAGGCAGCATGGTGTGGTGCAGAAGTTTCAGGGCCAAAAAGGGCTGGATTCAAATCTTTATCCTGTGACGTTAGGCAAGTAAATCACTTAAGCTCTTTGCACCTGACTTTGATCCCCCTACAGCAAGGCTAGTAAGAGCTGACTCACAGGTTGTTGAAAGGCTGCAGTGAAATGTCCTCTACACTAACTGACACACAGTAGGTGCTTCAGGAAGTATCTTTAATCCCTTTAGCAGTACTGGGTTATATTCTCATCAGATTGGGTACAGCCCAGCTGGTACAGTTTAAGGGAAAAGCTTGTTCATTTCTGTCTTTGGAACCTACAAAAACCTGAGTTTTAACAGCTTAGGGACTCTAAGGGTTTATTCAGTTTGCCAAGAAATGACCTGTGTTCTAATTTCCTTTTTTTCCCTCATCCCCTCCCCCATTCATTTATTCATAATAAGATGAATACAATTTATAAAATAGGATGTTACAATGTTACCAACCTTTCATCTTTATTTATTGAAGAGGGAGATACGCTTCTCTCTAGACTGAAAGATTTCTCTTCTACCTGGTCGTTTTGGCGATTGGATTCATTTTGTAAAATTAAGCGGAGGTGGATTCCTGCCTCTGGGGGAAAGGTATACACAGATTTTGTAAAGGACAGGAGGCAGCAGACGAGTGCATCACCTCCTCAGGCTCCAGGCAGCTTTCCTGTGGAGCGAGCCAGGACTCCGCAGTGCGCTGGGGCGTGAGCTGAGAGTGTGGCAGGGCTCCTACCTTTGCCTCCATGTGAGATCGCCTCGACTGCAGCAGCCCCTACACCATGAATTCTTTAAGAGGCTGCTCAGCGAGCACAGAAATTCCCCAGTCACCCGTCGAAGAACTAAAAGGTTTTTTGAGAGCTAGGCCGAAGATTTACTTTGCTTCTGAACCCAGAATGTGATGTGCAGGGAGCAAAGAGAGTGAAGAGGCTGTTTTACGTTCTCAGGGGGACATCGTGTCCTGCGCTGGCACGTATATCCACGTGTGGAGCATCAACGGGAACCCTATCGTGAGTGTGAACACGTTCACAGGCAGGAGCCAGCAGATTGTCTGCTGCTGCGTGTCGGAGATGAACGAGTGGGATACACAGAACGTCATAGTAACGGGACACTCAGATGGCGTGGTCCGGGTAAGTCCTCTGTGAGGAAACACACTAGCTATTTGCTGCCCCGGTTTACCTGAAGCTTGTGAAGCTGTCCATGGTGGAAAGACCCCCTGAACAGGTTGTAGTAGCGTTGAGCAAACTCTCAGACTCAAGCCTCAGCCTCTGTGTTCTCTGATGCAGGGAACGTCAGTGACTTGGCCCCTTTCCTTCCCATTGAGTCAATCTGTTAGTGCTCCTAACCCCTGGATGGACGGCTTGACCCAACGTCGCTTGAACAGGGTTTCCCTGTCACCATGGATCGCTAAATGTAAATTGCAAAAGTATTGGCTTTTGGGCCTCTCAGATGGCTTCTTAGGGAAAACAGGAACTATTTCTTCTCTGCAGAGAATCACAGAGCTGGAAAGTGCTTTCAGAGGACTCCCATTGTCCAAAACCTGTCTAGAGTTCTGGATGATTTTGCCTGAATCCTAGTTTATCCTTTTCGTAGGTTTCTTTGTATGGGACTTCTGCAGAAAATCTAATCCACGGAGTATTTACTTTTACAGTCTTTTCAAATGCTTGGGTTGTTCTGTCTCAGGAGATTTTCCTTTGTGCCTCTTTTCTTTAATTGTGCTCTTTGTAAAAGCACAGGGCGGCTGATTGCTGCCCTGTAGTCACAGTCACAGGCTTAGAAAAACGAGGCTCCCAGTCCCCGCCACACCACACCCTGCGCCTCAGACGACAGGCATGCCCCGACATACGCTGTCTCCGTGGCAGTGTTTCACACGACTCCATTCATGAGGCCTTATGGAAAAGCTCCGTGGCCAGATACACTTGGGGATCCTGCTTAGTGCATGCCTTCTTGGAGACCTAGACCATATATTGGTGTGTGTGCAAGGCTCTCCGAGGTTTTTGTAGGAAATAAAATGTGCTTAGTTGAACCATGTTTTTCCAACTTACTTGACCACAGTCCTTTTCCCTCTGCCACGAAACACCCATTAACATCTCATGGAACCCAGTTCTGGAAGCACCGTGTGTACACAGTCCTCTCCCACATTTTTCAAGATAGAGGGAAATTTAATTATACATAATAATAGAAGATATCCGCTTAACCCCAAGAGCTCATCTTCATCCAGTAACATGTAAATTGTTCCCTTAAGCTGCTTAACTTTTTTATTCTCATACTTAAATTCAGTTTTGGCGAATGGAATTTTTGCAAGTTCCTGAAACACCAGCTCCTGAGCCTGTTGAAGTCCTAGAAATGCAGGAAGACTGTCCAGAAGCACAAATAGGTATTCAGTCCTTTTTAATTATTCGATAGTTTTCGTATTTTTTTAAGTCACTCTGCATAAATTTACATTGAACAACATGAACAGTAGCCTGAGGCTGGTGGGGCATTGCTGCCCGAAGCACGACTGCCCCCTAGCGTGTGAAGTCGGAGGGCAGGCGTGCAAACGTTCCTCCAGTTCACTGGGCAGTACTTGGTGTGCTGGTGTCTGTAGTTGGCTTCCTCATCCCATAATAAATATGGTTGCTAGCTTCCCAGAGTACCAAAGGCTTGGACTTTCAGCTCTGAAAATACAAAACAGATCTGGGGGACATAGTGGTGGACAAGTCAGATGGCCCTCAGTCCCAGACCTGTTTTACCCATTGCCTGTCAGGCTCAGTGTGGATGACAGGGTGGCATCGTGTTGGCAAAGTATTCATGGAGGCAGACCAGAATCCCCACTCTTCAGCCCTGCTGAAGAAGGGCTTTTATTCAGACTGAAGCCTGGCACTCTGTACCCTTACTATCTGTGATTTGTGAAACACTTGAAAATTTTCCAAAGGAAGATAGAAATGATTGCTACACAGAATGATTGGAAACAGTGCCGTGAACCCAGGCTGAGATCCGCTTAGGGTTGCTCCATTCCAGAGAGGTTACCCTCCTTTGATTTAGAACGATTGGTTCAAGAGACGTCCTGGAAAGGAGCAGGATTTTAACTTTGACCTTCAGGTTGTCTCCCCATGATTAATTTTTAGTACGCTGGGAGTTCAGCATGCGTTTGATGAAATGAAGGGGTTACTAAGGGGAAAGTCTTATCAGAAAGGCATAAATCACTTCCCTTTGTAAGCCAAAAATAGTTTCTACTTTCATTGCCAGAAAACACATGATCCAGTGGACAGGGCATTTATGATTGTATTACCTTAAAGCATGTAAATTTCTACATAGTCCATTGAAGCTCCATTAAAAAGGTTTTCTGGGCGTTTGGGGGCATAAAAATTCAGTTCAATCCAGTAAGTATTTGGGGTTACCTGTTGTGTGTAGACACCGGGTTAAGCAGTCCAAGGAAAAGTGGGTCTGTTCCTTTAACAAAGGTTTTAAGTGAGAAAATGAGATGAAGAAGTGAGGTAGAAGGAGGAGGTCTACCTCAGGAAGGAGAAGGTCAAGGTGAAGAAGGAGGTCACATTCAGGAAGAAGAGATACTTCTATCTTCTATGTCTTTGTTTTTAGAGATTCATACTGTGGATGGAGTTTGATAGCGTGGCAGAGGGAAGAGCTGCCCACAGGGAAGGATTGACTTGCAACAACTTGGGAGTGGCATGGCATGAGAGCAGTTATCTGGGCAAAAGGGAAGGCAAGCCAGTGTTGCACTGGAAATCAAAGTCATTTCAAAGACTGCTTGTCAAAGAAGACCTTAAAGCTCATAGTTATAAGCCTTTGCAATGAAAAACAAATCACCCAACTTAGCCAACTAGACTACCAGTGTCAGTACAAGGGAGGCAAACTGTCTTGCCAAAAAAAATATGTATAGTGGGCTGGTGCTGCACATTTGTTCTTGCGCTCCTTTTTTTATAACTCTATATTTTTATTTCTTACAAATTTTCCCTCCAGCAGACTCTATCGCAAGAGAGTAGGGAGTTGGGTTGAGGAAATGCATAACACTGGAAAGAAGGAAAAAACCCACAAAATCTTGGATTAAAGCTTTCGTCAATAATTGATTCATCTAGATTTTCATTTATACTGACTGCTATATGGAAGGAACTGTGCTTGGGGCCCCTTCCCACAAGCTGGCCACTGTCTTATGGAAAGATTATCCAAAAATAATAGTCTGGGGTGAGAATTCAAAGACAAGAGGCATATAGCTGTTCAAGGAATCCACAGGTAACATTGGGAAGCACTGAGATTGGGAAGAGGTGTCTCACAGGGCCAGGGCACATGCGGATTAGCCATGAGGAGGAGTAGGGCTGCTTGGAGAGTGGAGTTCTTGCTGCCCAGCCAAACCTTGCTGGGGAGTGTGTGGCAGGCATTGAGAAATTCACAGAGTCAGGTTTTGGCCAGATTGGTAAAGAATGATTGTCAAGCTAAGAATTTTAGCCAAAGCATTCTTTTGGACTCAGAAATTCTACCTTTTTTTTTTTCTTTTGCTATATTGAATCTAGCTGAAAATTCTGGGAATTATTTCCTTTTATTCTTTTCCTTTATTTTATTTATTTATTTTTTTTTTTTTTGAGAGCGAGAGATAGCAGGGGAGGGGCGAGAGAGGGAGAGAGAAAGAATCCCAAGCAGGCTCCCCTGGCATGGGGCTTAATCTCATGACTGTGAGATCATGACCTGAGCTGAGATCAGGAGACACACGCTGAACCCACTGAGCCACCCAGGTGCCCCTTCTTTTCTTGTTAAACTTACCTGAAAATATCTTGTGTGTTATGTCTTAACTGGTAGAGGAAAAATACCAGTGGGACAAAGCTGGATCTGACCACAACATGTGTGTGTGCGTGTGTGTGTATATTTACTAATTCTCCCAATGCATTACCCAGGGCAGGAAGCCCAGGACGAGGACAGCAGTGATTCAGAAGCAGATGAGCAGAGCGCCAGCCAGGATCCCAAGGACACGCCTAGCCAGCCCAGCAGCACCAGCCACCGGCCCCGGGCAGCCTCCTGCAGAGCAACGGCCGTCTGGTGCACTGACAGTGGCTCCGATGACTCCAGGCGCTGGTCTGACCAGCTCAGTCTGGATGAGAAGGATGGCTTCATATTTGTGAACTATTCAGAGGGCCAGGCCAGAGCCCATCTGCAGGGGCCCCTTAACCACCCTCACCCCAATCCCATTGAAGTGCGGAATTACAGCAGATTGAAGCCTGGTAAATTGAAGTCTGGTGTCTGTTTCTTGCTCTTTGTGGGGGGTGTGCAGGTTGGTGGAGTGAGGCAGTGGACTCTGGCTGTCCCTGCGCCTGTCCCTGTGACTTCAGCCACCCAGAGACAGCCGTTTAAGTTTCTTATGTGAAATGGACTTTGAGATTCTATTTACTATATGTTGGGCACTTCTTAAAGAACACCTGACGCCAAAAATTTCATTCATTCACATACCATAAAAGCTTTTGAAAATGGTCCAGTTACTCATTACAGATAAATAAATAAAACCGTATTTGCGGGTTTTGCCTGTTACAAGCTTTGCCTGTTAGAGCTCAGGTCCTCAGTTGGAGAAATTCGATCTTCTTGCATTGAAGATCTGCTCATCTCTGCATTTATCTTTTCGAATGAGGTCTTCTCTGACCTGGCCCTTTATCGGTGTTAAGCTAGAGTGCTTCACCTTCAAGTTGACGCAGCAGCTACTGGGAAGTGGGACCGTATGTTGTAGCACCCTGACTTCAGTGGGTCATGTCTTGCACTTGTGCATTCCAGGGTACCGGTGGGAACGTCAGCTGGTGTTCAGGAGTAAGCTAACTATGCACACGGCCTTTGATCGGAAGGACAACGCACACCCAGCAGAGATCACCGCCCTGGGCGTCTCCAAGTAAGTGCCATTCCCTTCCAGCCGCTCCTCCCCACTGAGTCATTTGCTTAGCCCAGGCCCAGACATCCCAGACCAGTCTGTGGGGAAAAGAGGTTTCGTTTGCAGTATCAGATGTTGCTTAAACAGATGAACCAGAAGAAGAAACCTGCCAGCGTGTGGATTTTAAAATCTGTTCTTGGAGGTTACGGCAAGTTTGATCCAGAGAGTTGAGAAGAAAGTGCACATTTGGGGCTCAGTTCTGTTTTTGTCTCTTCATACACGCAGCCCCCACCCCAGCACACACATCCACGGAAAACTGGAGAACCTCAAGAGTGACGGAAAGAGCTTTTCAGCCGTGTGGCAGTGCTGAGGCCTTCCCTGAGGTGACTCTGTGTCGTGTCGTGTCTCCTGTAGGGATCACAGCAGGATCCTCGTTGGCGATAGTCGAGGCCGAGTGTTCAGCTGGTCTGTGAGTGACCAGCCAGGCCGTTCCGCTGCTGACCACTGGGTGAAGGATGAAGGAGGTGACAGCTGTTCGGGCTGCTCCGTGCGGTTCTCTCTCACAGAAAGACGGCACCATTGCAGGAACTGCGGCCAGCTCTTCTGCCAGAAGTAAGATGAGATGTTAATTATGCCCTGCATGGAGCTTCTCTGATTTGCTCCAGGGTCCCTACCCCACAGTGTTGTGTCAGCCTAAACCAGCCTTCACTTTCTCATTTTTTTTTTTTATCACATTTGTGAAGTGTTTCTGTCATATTGAAAAATAGGGAGGGGCACCTGGGTGGCTCAGCCGATTCAGCATCCAACTCTTGATTTCAGCTCAGGTTATGATCTCACGGTTTGTGAGTTGGAGCCCCACGTCAGGCTCTGCAGTATCAGTGCAGAGCCTGCTTGGGATTCATTCATTCATTCATTCATTCATTCATTCTCTCTCTCTCAAAATAAATAAACATTTAAAAAATATGGAAATAATCATTACAAATACGTGGTCCCCCATGACTCAGAATAGAAGGTGCTACTCTTCCATCAGATTTGCATATAAAACATTATGGATGTTCACTCTTACCAATCACACTTCTCCGTGTCTTATACTTTGAGCGCATGTTGTCTCCATAAAAACCACCATGTGTTTCCCGTTTTACATAAATACAGCATACTCTCTGTACCTTCCCTAAACTTCCCTTTTCTTACTCAACATTGTTTTTGAAGTCACTCATGTAAATAACTATTCTAATATTTTCATTTTAACTGTTGTCCTAGATTTTTTTGTATGGACATACAGAGTTTATCTACTTCCCTTTTGATGGGCCCTCACAGGAACTTTTCCTTTTACCCATACTCTGAACGGCGCTGCAGCTCACATCTGTGTAAATGCCCTCTTTATGTGCAGCGGAGTTTCCATAGAGGAGGTACCCCAGGACAGAATGACAGATCGTACACACACTCTCCAGGACCGCAGTGCTGGTTGACGCCACCTCAGGCAGGATATGCGGGCTCTCCCAGGTCTCACCCATGCCTGCAGTTGCCATACATTTTCCCTTTTGCCAGGCCAGTAGCCAGCAGAGCTTGGTGGTTTCCACTTGCAGTGCTACTGAAGTGGACCCTTTTTTCATATGCTTACAGGGCGTTGGCACTTCCTCTCGGCTGATGTGGCCCATCATCCTTTTAGGTTTGCTTGGGTTTTTTCCCCCCCTCTACTTGAGTTCTTTAGATGTTCTGGGCTCTTTGTCTTTCATTACATCTTGCAGATACCTTCCGCCAGTCTGTGATGTACGTTTTCACTTTATATACGTTTTTTCTTTCACATAAGGGTTTTGTTTTGTTTTTTTAATGCTTATTTATTTTTGAGAGACAGAACACTAGCGGGAGAGGGGCAGAGAGAGAAGAAAACACAGAATCCGAAGCAGGCTCCAGGCTCTGAGCTGTTAGCACACAGCCCGATACGGGGCCCGACCTCACGAACCGCGAAATCGTGACCTAAACTGAAGTCAGAAGCTTAACTGACTGGGCCACCCAGGGAGTGTCTCATAAGTTTTAATTTTGTTGTAATCACATTTATTACTTTTTGTGATTTTTCCCTTTTTTGTGGCTTAAGAAAGCTTTCCCTGTCTTGAAACCATAAAGACAGCCTTGGTTATTTTCTTCTAAAAGTTTTGGGGTTTTGTTTTTCATGCTTAGGGTTTTAGATCCAAATACATTTGGAATATACTTGGAGTTATGGCGTGTAGTGGGGATCTTTCTCATCTCCAGTTGTCCCCCCATAATTGATTTGGATGCCATTTCTGGGGTCCCATCTATGGGGTCCCATCTATGCATGTACAGTCCCATCTATGCATGCACTGGGGTCCCATCTATGCATGTACAGTTCTCACTTTACATGACAGAAAAGGGAAAGGATCCTGTAGGCAGAAGTCTCTAAGGCTTACATTGTTTTACTGTAGAAGTACTTTCACAGAAACCACGGACTGGATAATTGTTTTTGAGCCAGTTATTGAAAAGGCGGTGGTCTTTGGGTTTACACTGACCAAATGCTCACTGGGTTACTGTCCATTCTGTCATCTCAGGCAAGTTACTAACCCTCTCTGAGCATATTTTTCATCTGTAAAAATGTGGATAATTCTACCTCTCCTCGTAGAGGTGTTGAGAGAATTCAGTGAAATCATGTGCATGAGTTTTGGGAAACACCAAGTGTGGAGTCTGGCAATACAGGTGTTCAGTAAAAGATGTTATTATAGCTTTTTTTTGTTTTGTTTTGGTTTTTTTGTTTTTATTTTCCAAATTAATACCTTAAACCTTTTTCTTGGGAAGTCTGATTCAAGATCAAGTAGCCACAATGTCAGTGCCAGCCATTATTCCTTATGGGACTTTCTATGAGATTGGCAGAGGATTCTGTCTTGTGGTTCTGTGCTTTGAGAAGCACACTCTATAAAACCTAGCAATCTAGGAATTTGTGGTAGTCAACACCCCATTTGTACACTGGCACACATTGTTCTTTGAAGTGTTTAATTTTCAAAATATTGTTTAAAGGTAGGTAGTTCTTTAAATTTTCCATTGCTATCAGATGTTAGATGGAGGTTTTATTTGAACAACCAGCTAACAGTGATTGATTATGATAGAGCAGGCATGGAAGGAAGAGCTGTCTGGGCGGGGCCTAGCGCTTCTGAGTGTCTCCTCAAAGTCCAGGAACAGCCCTTTAAACTCCTAACGCTGGTGGCACTTCAGTTATTCCCTGGACACCTTTACTGGTAGATTAATGGATGAAATACAATTCTCTATTTCAGTCTTGTGAAAAGGCAAGCTTAGAGTGATTAAATGCCACATCCAAGGTCATACCCTGCTTTATTCCAGGAATAGGAATACTTTTTAAAGAATTTGAACACCTCGTAAGTAGAGTCTTCTTCAAGGAATTCTGTCAGGATAAACAGAAAATGAGAACGATTGGACTAGACAGAAAAGCCAAACTACTGTTCAAGAAATGACTGAGGAGTGGATCACGGGGTGTTTAAAAGCCCAAAGGAACTTGATAGTGACGTAAGAGTCTTTTAAAACGAGTAGTAAATCTTCTGCCACGAGAAAAAAGGCAAGCTCCAAGTAAAGACACAGGCTTCCCTCCTAAGTTCATAGGGCATGAGAACCGGTCGCACAGGAAGAATGGCCTCACAGCTGGTTAGACCCCTTGGCTTCACCCTGTAGGAAAATCTTAACTTTAAAAAAAAAAAAAAGGAAATTCTCTCCAGTCAAGCATATAGCTTTTCTTGGTTCAATATTACTTTTCTTCATAGATGGAAACAAATAATATGGCAGGTTGTTTTGGTCCTGGGTCAACCACACGACACAAACCAATGGGTCTTTGGCTTTATAGCACAGGCTTTCTGTTCAATTCTTAAGTTTGTATTTCTCAATGCCGTGATCAACCACGGAGAGTACCTGTAACTACTTGATTTTGCCTTTCCCTTAGGTGCAGTCGGTTTCAGTCAGAAATCAAACGCTTGAAAATCTCATCCCCGGTGCGCGTGTGTCAGAACTGTTACTACAATTTACAGCATGAGAGGGGTTCAGAGGATGGGCCTCGGAATTGTTGAAGATTCAACAAGCCAATTGCAGACCGCGGTCCGTAGACCCCCTTCCCGATTCCTGGCACGGCTCACAGCTCAGAAGGCATCAGAGCAGTCTCCGTTTACGCCTCTCTTCATGCCACGTGTTTGAAGCGTTGAATTCAAAGGGATCAGTGAACAAGCGGGTGTAGAGTGCAGTAATGGGGCAGACACTGTTCGGGTGAACAGCACAAGAAGAACAGAAGGTGGTTCCTAGGAGCGACTCTTCCAATATCCGATTCTCCCTGTTACCAGTAGCTGTCTCCAAGAGAAAATCCTCACATATTAACTGTCTTTTCTTGCGTCTCATTTTTATAGATCTACTCATCCTTATTTGGAAAAACCACCACCAACAACAAAAAAAAAGGCTTTTAGAAAATGGTTGTAAATCTGACTTCTTTGCAAGTAACTGTGTATATTGTAAATAGGTATAAAGGCCTTTTTTTCTAAATAAGGACTTAACTGTCTGTAACATGAGACTTCAAACTAAACCACTAACTCAGTGAACTACTTACTTACGGTTTGTCTGACATCTCTCACAAATTAATTATAAATATGTTTTTTAAATCCTCAAAGACATTATCTGTGGTCTTTTTTCCCTTCTTTCAAACCCAGCCTCTGTGCCCGATGTCCTTTCTTTCAAGTTGCCCACAGTATCTCCACTTAAACTAGGCTAGTAACCAAAATAATGTGGACCTTCTTTAGGAAACAGTGTGGGAGAATAAGAGTCCTGCCATGAGATAGCCTGGAAATAGCTGGGCATCTTGCATCTGGCCGTGTGCCACCTCAGTGTTGTTCCAGTGTCCTAAGGCCCCTTGTAAACTTCTGTCCGGACTGCTGTGTGGCCATAGCGTAACTTCGTAGCATTGCATAGCGGTCGGTGGTCACGTGATTGATGCAATGCAGGAAACAGCCCTGCCTCAACTAATGGAAATATTTTTGCATGTAACCCAAATTAGCTTCTCTTGCATAGAACATAATAAGTATGTGTCTTTGGTGACACTAATGTTCTACTATAGCTTATTTTCAAAAAAGGGTAAAACATGAAAAAAGTGTACAGAATTAACGTATAAACCTTGTTGTAAAACTGGATCATGTCAGAACTGCTTATAATTAACCTTTACCATTTAATGCCATCTACCTGAAAACAGTGAGATTTATACTGTATCAATGTCTATTTTTTTGTTTTTGCTATGAATATAATTACAGTATTTTAATATTTAGTTATTTAATTTGTTCTACTAGTTGGATACAGAACACACAAATCCAGGGAGACTAAAGCTGGTTGGGGCTAAGCGAGAAGTTTAGTTTACAGACAAAAAGGCTTTGGTGGTGGGATTTTTTTAAATGTGTGTTATGTACATATATATATGTGTATATATATATAAAACAAATGAAACAACTAATCTAGATTTTAACATTTTCAGATATTTAGTGATAATATTATGAACAATTCTAAAAGCCCTGTGATTTGAAAAAAAAATGTAGAATTATTTATGGCCCAAGCAAGGAAGGACAGACCTTCACATGCTCATGGAGGTATCATACAAAGGACAGTGGCTCTGGCTTTCCCAACTTTTCATCTTTAGGCCCTGGTGACAGGCACACTTATGCACTAAAATGCACATATATGCACATGCATTCAAAAATAGGCATTGGTACAATAGTAACCTTGTACCTAATGGGCTGAAACCAGCTTAAGAACAAATTTGTTCTTCCTGATAACTAGGTCTCCAAGAGAAAATATAAAGGCTGCTTTAGTGCCTTATGCTTACTAAATTTAAACCTTTATTTACCTAGGTTTGAGCCTACAGTCTATTTATGATTACATATCAAAATCGATTAATACACTTCCATTTCTAAAAGTTCAAATACACTTGTTAATAAAAGGATTATCGGCATTAATACTTCCACTTGAAGAAAAGTTGTGTTGTTTTCCTTCCTGTCTTACTCCCCTCCCCCACACCCCTCCCTGCCCACCATCTTACTCCAATTCTAATAAATAATGCTGGATGTTCAACAGTGGCAGGAATTGTGCCATCACGTAACCGTGGGCTTCGCCCCTGTCCGGCCCTATAGATGAGTTGTAGCAGTGTTATTCTACACTTTTTAAAAGAAGCGTCCTCCTCGTGTTTATGAACCGTGTTTACCCCAAACCCAATGGCAGAGGTGTTCTTTAAAGACTTGAATATATGAATGTGTGTATGTAGTTACTTAAAGGTTATTCCTCTATGTAATATGAAGTTATATGGGATGAACACTTTTAAACTTTCCGACACAACTTCCATAACTAGAAGGTGGAAACCAAAACCCTCATGATAGTATTTCCTCTGGCAGCTGGTGCTGTGGGCAACTGTTTTATTCGGTGGACTTTCTTTTCTTTTTGCTTTCTAATGCAGAACTCACAAACCACTCACACATGCAAGTACACTCACATACATCAACTAATCGTTTCTCTGGATGTCTTTCTGTGTTCCATGTAAATTTGTTTACCGACGCATATTCTCAGCATGTACATCCACCTTTGTGTGGCCTGTATTCTTTCTCTGAGAGTACCTCACAGGGCCCTGCCTGATCGTTGTAGCTCATTTGTTCATTCATCCATTTATCCATCCACCCATTTATTCTAACGTCTGTGTATAGTGTGCAACTGTAATGTCATGCTTCTGAAGAGGAAAATAGCTGCCCATAGCAGCCATCCGTCTGGATAATAGCAAAACCCTCTAGATAAGTTATTTTGCACTTTCTTATGTATAAAGTTGGTAGAAACTTATTTTTGCTTTGTATCATTTAAATACATTTTGTTTTGGTAAATGAACTGTGTATAAACTATTTATGCCGTTAAAACTGTTTTTAGAAAGTATTTTTAATTTCAGCAAGTTTGGTTACTTGTTGCATGACTATTAACACAGCTGACTTTTTGTGTCAGTGCAATGTATATTTTTTTGTCCTGTTATTAACTTGTAAGCCCTAGTAATGGCCAATTATTTGTACAGCAACAGAAGTAAATTGAAGATACTGGCTAAGACTGGATTGATTGTGGACGTTTGTACTATACTGCAGAATCCAATATCTGTTCTTTGGTGGTTATGTAAAAGGCCTGAAGATTTACTATCTAGTGTGCAATCTGTGATAACTGAATGTTCATTGTATATCTGTCTCTGATGCAAAAAGGTAGAGTAACACAATTACAATACATGATTAAATGCAGTAGTCCAGGTACTTTTTTTTTTTCATTTCAAATAAATACCTACTATTTACCACCCAAAGAAAAAAAAGTTGTTTTTAAGCCAGTTTATTCAGGGAAGGAAAAACAAAACAGAAGGCAAATAAGTCCCTCAACTTTGTATGGTTCTTTTCTAGTTGTGAATCTTATCTTTCAGAAGCTCCTGCTTACAGAAATGCTTGTTGTGAGGGTCTGGTTCAAGCTCTGGTTTGATCCGTCCTTAAATGCTTTCTGCATTGAGCTTCCCAATTGTGCTGACTTCCTGGGGCTGATGAGTGTGTGTGGATGGATGGCCGCAGAGAGAGGCAAGTGACTTCTGGAGACACGCCTACAGACTTGAATGGACCCAGGGACAAAGTCTGCATCGTGTAGTTTTGGCTCTTTTTTACTGAGCCTTGTTCTGTCTCCATCACATTAGGAAAAGTAAGCAACAGTAAATCATCTGTCTCCTCTCCCTACCATATTCGTATCAGGAATATTTTGGTATCCTGCCCTTTTTCTAGAAGCACAGCATCTACTGTCATAAGCTAGTCTTTACATTTCGGTCTTCAAGAGTTAAGGACTCACAAATCCATTCCTTTGGCCACTGGCTTACTTAATTTTAAAACTGCCTTCCCAATAAAGAAGACTATAGAAAACACTTTTTAAATGTATATAGGCTACGTTAGCAACTTTATGTTTCCTCTTTCTGAAGATAACTAACAAAATCCCAGTTCAATTGAAGCTTGAACAGCAGTGTCCCAAACTTGAGGATATAATGCCTATTACAAATGCCACCTCAGTGCAACTCCTTTTAGAGGCAAAGATATCGGAAGGCCGAGAACTTCTAAGACAACAGCCGCTTAGAGAAAACAGGGTAGTTACCATTTCTTTAATGCAATATTCCTAGTTCTAGTGACCTCAAGAAGATGAGCAGTGCTGAAATTCTTCGGGGCTTAAAGAACAAACGTGCAAATGATCGCTAAGTCCCGCATCTGCTGTTTGCCTCTCCTCTTTGATAAAATTACATCTGCACCCCTCATTTTAGCCTGTTTGGAGCATCGAAGAGGAACCAGGCCAACAGAATAGGTCTAGCATTGGCTTAGTCTTTTTTGCTTTATCGCTGTTCTCATCTTCCCCACCCATTGCAAAGCTCTTTTTTATTTATTGTTCCTTTTGACTTTTGCTAGAAATGGCACCAAGCCGAGCTACCACACTGAGAGCCAGCCTGGTGTTTTGGAGAGCCTGGAGGTAGGAGTGGAGAGTTGGAGGCTGCAGTGGTTCCCCAGCCTGTGAACTTGAGAAGCCCCTGTTGAAATGCCCTCAGTGCATCAGATTTTCCTGTGTCCATGGCTACCTGTGAGGAGGGAGGGGTCAAGATAGTGCTTCCTCAACTTTACGGTTGTAGGGCATTTTGATCCTTAAAAACCATCAAGGACCCTAACGTTTCTGTTTATGTGGTTTGCATCAATCAATAGTATTGTATTAGAAATCAAAACAGATTTTAAAAATATATGTATTAATTCATTTATAAGTAATGATAATAAAAGTAATAAAATGATAAAAAGTAATAAAATATAATGATAAAACCATTATACATTTCAATGGGGGGGGGAACCTAAACCAAAAAAAAAAAAAAATTTAGTGAAGAGTGGAACTGTTTATTACAATTAGCAAATTTCTTTAATGTCTGGCTTACTTAAACACAGGTGGATTCTCAAATCTGCGTCTACATTCAATCTTGTGATACTTCATTTTGGTTGAAGCATATGAGGAAAATCCAGCCTCACACAGGTATGTGGAGAAGGGGGATTCTTAATAGCCTCTCCAGATTATTGTTTTTTTAAAGATAATGGTTTGTTTCTTAAAGCTTGATGACTCTATGGCGTCTGGAACTACATCAGTGAACTTTTGATACTTGTTACTTTAAAGGCCATTGGTCCATCTGGCATTGTGACTCCATCTTTTTTTACCCACGCATCCATCATTTAGAAAATACTGGTTCACGGATGTACCAAACTACATGACTGCTACTACTGAAATGTGTGTAGATCTTCTAAGAATTTGACATGTTGCACTACAAAATATATTTTAAAAATCATTTATAATATCAAAGTATCACAAGCAGTCTCTAAGGAAATTCTAAGTCGAACTCACATAGTGGATACAAGTTTTCTAAAAGTAGAACTTTTGCTTAAAACCTAAAATTTTATCATTGGTGACAGTTTGCTGTTTTCTTTGAAAAAACAGGGTCACTTTGTTAATTTCAAGAACATCTCTGCCAAAGAACCCCAGTTTGTCAGTTCTTCAGTAAACACCATGTGCAGTGAGAGAAGCAGCTAGCTCAACTCCCAGCTCAGTTGGCCCAGGACTTTTCTTCCAGACCAACATTGTACTTGGGGATAGGGGTGCCTCCTGGGTGTTTCTCATTTTATGTCACACAACTTAAATTTCAAGATTTAATAAAAGTAGCAAATTTTACTGCTTCTCCAAAGACATTCTTAAGTGAAACGGGTACTTATTTTTTTTTTTATAGAGTGTGCTTGAAGTAAAGAATATCATGACTCCTACCAGCAGTTTGGTGCCCCTGGCTTGATTCGTGCTTACATTACAACAGTTTAACTCACCATTGCTTCTGTACCTCAGTTAAGTACAAATATCAGTGCAAATAATGTTTTAGTATTATGAAAATAACCTTCATCTTGCAGACCCCACAAAAGGGGCTCAGGACTCCTAGGGTTCTGTGAACCAGAAGTATTGGTCCAAGGAAAAGATGTGTGAGGATACTCCCCAAATTGCAAAGAAGCATGTACACAATCTCATTTGGGAAAAATGTTCCTAATTTAGGCCTGGGTCTTCCGACTGGGCTCCCCCTGAAACCTACGAAGTCTAAGACCAGGCCCTGCACACAGGACCCTCTGTTGGCGGCCACACCCAGCTATCCAAATACCACCTCCATGGCTCAACACAACACAGACCCCAAGAGTGCATCTCTGAAGTCTTCTAATGTCTTTTTTTTAGTCCATTCTTTAGTCCAAGACTTTCAAGTTTTGATCAAGTAAAAAAAAACTGTAAATAGTAACATTTTCATGTTAGGTACAGTTCACAATATACTGGTGAGGAACAGGGTGGCAGAAAGCCAGCTTGGGGGTTCAGTTCCCATTCTAACACTTGCAGTGAAATTGGGCTCTCTCTCAGCATTTGAGTTTCCTCACATGTAAATTTTGTAGGATGATACCTGCCCGCAGAGAATTGTTGTAAGAATTAAATTGGGTAACATATATATAGGACACGTAGTGCCTGACATATATGTCCTCGATATAGTTTGTTAATGTGGAAATATGAACGTAAAAGGAATGCGCTGAAACATCTCTAAAAGCCCAAATCAAGCCACTGGCAGGTTGTTAATCTTTAGTTAGATCCACAACAGGCAGAATGTTAAGTGTGGGAAGAGGCCCTAGAAATCACTGCCCCAAACCCTCATATAACCCAAAAGGAAAGGGATTCGGAGAGGTGTTTGCTGGTCCTAAAGCTGTGCTGGTGTTGAGTTTCATTCTCAGCCTAAGCTCTGGACTCCCAGGCCAATGCTCTTTATAAACCATTCCCAGTTTCCTTTTTTTTTTTTTTTTTCCCCTGAGGGACGGGAGTGGTGACTGCCGTGAAAATGTACTTAAGATTTTTTTCCCCCCCGCTATTATCCATGCATAATCATGTCGTACTTTATTGAGGGAAAGATGTAAGCTGCATCCCGGAGCGGAGGACAGTTACTTCAAGACAAACAACTTGTGTGTTGACTAACTTGCCCTCAAGCACAACTTCAAATTCCAAACAAAAGCTATACCTTAAGTGCTACTTCTACTCATAAAAGGAAGCCACTCCTTTGCAACCTCATCAGAGAGAAATAAACCCTGGAACCAAGGCCAACCTGAGGAGTCTTTGGTGTAAAACTAAGGATCACAGTCTGGCTCTGCAGGCTGATTCTGCACAAAAGGAAGGAACCGATCTACTTGAGCAATGCTATCAAGTGTGCATCTGGCTCAAATTTGGATCCACCCACGTAGATGTATTTTGCCTTCTCCAAAGGTGGCTTTTGTGTTCCTGCTGATACCTCTGCTGCTGGGCCTTGAGGATGATTCAAAAATGTCATGACCACCCTCTTCAAAAACTTTCTAGTCCTAAACAAGAGGCTCGCCTTCATGGAGGTGTAACTCAGTTTCCAGCAAGTCTGTTCCACTTCGTGCTGTTTCTAATTCAGTAGGAATGACACTCGCCACATTTGTTTTCTTAGCTCTGCAATCTTCACTGTCATACCATTCTGTTATTTTATCATCTCATCCTTGATAGGAATTGAGTTCATACTCTTCTAGTTCTATAGAATGCAAAGCCTTACCGGAAAATTCTCTTCTGCTAGGATTGTTTTCCCTCCAGGCTGGGTTTTGGTCATCTGCAAATGTTGTTCTGCCTGCTTACCTTCCTGCCTTTGTTCTGTAGAGGTGTCAACACCACTGAATTTCATCTTCCTTGTTCTAAAATTTTTTTTAATGTTTATTTAGTTTTGAAAGAGAGAGAGCCAAGGAGGGGCAGAGAGCAAGGGAGACACAGAATCCGAAGCAGGCTCCAGGCTCCGAGCTGTCAGCACAGAGCCCAACGTGAGATCATGACCTGAGCCGAAGTCAGATGCTTAACCGACTGAGCCACCCAGGCGCCCCTCATCTTCCTTGTTTTAAATATGGACACTGCCTCCCAGGCTTAAATTTGCTGAGATACAGTGTGAGTGAATTCCTTTTAAGGACGGGCTGCTTCTGCCTTTGCTGGCCCCTGTGATTCTCAGCTGGACTGCTGGCATCCTCCTTGCTTGAATCCAGCGGGGCTCCCGCCCCCGCACTCGCTCTGCTCTGCCTGCACATCTGTGCCCAGACTTGAACTTCTGCCTGTGAGGATCCTAACCCAATTGTGCTCCTCTTCCTCCCTCAGCCACTTTGGTCTTCAGATGTCACCTTGTAAGGGAGGCCTTTTCTGACCAAACTACAGTATCTCAATTTGCCAGCCCCTGATTTTTCCATCTCCACCCTCCTCTGCTTTGTCCTTCCCTGTAGCGTCTACCACAGTGAGACGGGCCAGATGCTATGTGGTGCCTCCCCAGGGAAGCGTAAGCTACACAGAGGCTGAGATGGGCATCCGTGTTGGTCACAGTTGTGCCTGGCGGAGCAGCTGCTCAGTGAATCTGCTGAGTGAGAGAATTAGGGGCAGCCCACCCCCATCTTTACTAATCTTGAACTTACCGATTTTAACTTTTTTTCTTTTATCTTCTATATTTCTTTATTTTGGGGGAGAGCGCAAGTGAGGAAGGGGCAGAGGGAAGGGGCGGAGAGAGGGGGACAGAGGATCCGAAGTGGGCTCTGAGCTGTCAGCACAGAGCCTGATGTGGGGCTCGAACTCATGAACCACAAGATCAGAGCCAAAGTTGGTCGCTCAACTGACTGAACCACCCAGGGGCACCCCAATTTTTAACTTTTATTTTTATTGTAGGAAGACTTTTTTTTTTTTTAAGTTTATGTATTTTTGAGAGAGAGACAGTGTGAGCAGGAGAGGGACAGAGAGAGAGAATATCCCAAACAGGCTCTGTGCTCTCAGCACAGAGCCCAACGCAGGGCTGGAACTCCTGACACTGCCAGATTATGACCTGAGCCAAAACCAAGAGTAAGATGCTTAACCGACTGAGTCACCAGGCACCCCTTAGGAAGACTTCTTAACCTGAGATCTACCCTGTTAACAAATGTTGAAGTGTACAATACCATCTGGTTAGCTGTCGTCCCAGCGTTGAACAGCAGACCCCTAGACTTGATCATCCTGCCCAACTAAAGCTTTGTGCCTTTTGAACAACATCTCCCTCTTACCTTCACCCCAGCCCCTGGCAGACACCCTTCTACTCTCTACTTATCCATGAGTTTGAATACTTTGGAGACCCCATGTGAGGAGAATCAGACAGTGTCTGTCCTGTGACTGGCTTATTGCACTTAGCATAATGTTGTGGGTATTCAGCCTTAACAGAATCTGCTTTTGTCCAAGTCTTCAATTTTTCATGTGTTGAATTCACCACGTGCCTGAACACTTATGTTTCAAACTCTCACTGGGGTTTGACCTTAAACATTCCAAGTTCCTTAACTCTTGAGGACACCTTTGACCAAAGCACCCTTTCCCCACAGGGAGAGCCAGCTGCCCACCAGCCCATGGTAGAAGCCTTAGAATCTCTGCAGCAACACCCGAGAAGAGAGCCTGCCCTCTTTCTCCTGGTCTCGCCTAACTGGGGAGGTTTAAATATTCCAGCACTGCCCCACCCCTCAGAGCTGCCCATCAGACAATTCAGGGAGGTGGCACAACCTGTTGAGGGGGTCTCATTATGGAATGAGCTGGCAGTCCTTCCCTGACCCTCCCAAGGCCCAGAATTAGCTCCCCTGCAGATCCCATCATTACAGATTCCTAAATCAGATTTTTAATTTTTTTCTTTTCTAATGCTTTTTATTTATTTATTTTTTATATTAGAGAGAGAGAGAGAGAGAGTGAGTGAGCAGGGGAGGGGCAGAGAGAGGGAGACAGAATCCGAAGCAGGCTCCAGGCTCAAAGCTGTACAGAGCCCAATGCGGGGTTTGACCTCGTGAGCAGTGAGATCATGACCTGAGCCAAAGTCGGACGCTTAACCAACTGAGCCACTCAGGCTCCTAAAATCAGATTTTTAAACCATTTTATTGAGCTATAATTAACATAGTATAAAATTCATCCATTTAAAGTGTACAACTTGGGGCTCCTGGCTGGCTGTGTCGGTGGAGCATGCAACTCAATCTCGGGGTTTGGGGTTTGAGACCCATGTTGGGTAAAGAGATTACTTAAAAATAAAATCTAAAAAAATAAAGTGTACAACTCAATGGGTTTCATTATGTTTACAGAGTTGTGCAGCTATCACCACAATCTGATTTTATCATCCAAAAAGAACCCTCATACCATTAGCAGTCACTTCCCACCCTCCCTGTCCTGGGCCCCAGCTACCAGGAATCTACTTCCTGTCTACAGATTTGCCTATTCTGGACATTGTGTATAATGCAGTCATACAATATGTGGTTTTTCGTGACTGTCTTACTTCATTTAACATATGTTTGCGATTCATCCGTATTGTAGCATGTATCAGAACTTTGTTCCTTTTTATTGCCAAGTAGTTTAGTTCATTGCATGGGTATTTTATAATCTATCCACTTACCACTTGATGGGCATTTGGGTTGTTTCCACTTTTTCACTGTTTGTGAATAGCACTGCTATAAACATTAGTGTTTTTGTGTAGACGGGCATTTGATGTCTTTTGGAATTGCTGGATCATATGGCACCTCTATGCGTAACATCTGGAGGAACTGCCAAACTTTTTCCAAAACGCTTCACCATTTTACATTCCCACCAGCAGTGTATCCAATCGGTTTTTACTCTCAGGGAGCAGCAACCAACCTGCACTCACCCTTCTTGTCACATGTAGGCCCTCATTAGAATGTCTCTTTGATTTAGAGACAGACCACCTTCTAGTATACCTTCCAAGAAGGTATCTGGTAAGAAAGTAGGTGGCAGTGACAGCCTGCACCAGCAGCCTGTGAATGCACTAGTCTCAGCTCCTGCTTGGGTTTTCCTGCCACCTCTCCTCCTCATTCCCTCCCCAGCTCCAGCCAGGTGAGGGGCCTCTCTGGTGTAGACCACAATCTCAGCACCTTCCACAGTGTCTCCCCAGGTAACCTGCACATTCTTCGGAGGGCAGATGGTATATCTGAAGGCTCTCATTTAGAACTTCTATGAAGTTCTTTTGGCACTGGTTTTATTATTTTTTTCTAAAGTTTATTTTCAGAGAGTGAGAAAGCACACCTGCATGAGTAGGGGAGGAGCAGAGAGAAAGAGAGAGAGAATCCCAAACAGGCTTCACGCTGTCAGCACAGAGCCTGACGTGGGGCTCGATCTCACAAACCTTGAGATCATAACCCGAGCCAAAATCAAGAGTTGGACACTTAACCAACTGAGCCACCCAGGTGCCCCTATTTTTATTTAATTTTTGTTAATGTTTATTTTTTGAGAGAGAGAGAGAAAGCATACAAGTAGAGAAGGGGCAGAGAGAGAAGGAGACACAGAATCCAAAGTAGGCTCCAGGTTCTGAGCTGTTATCATGGAGCCCAATGTGGGGCTCGAACTCACAGACCGTGAGATCATGACCTGAGCCGAAGTCGGACGCTTAACCGACTGAGCCACTGAGGTGCCCCTATTTTTATATTTTTAATATGAATGTGTATGTACACTTGGCCACTGATTCTCAGCTGAGGATGTTATGTTTGGATCAAGACCTATCTCTTCTCTTCCTTCTACAAAATAGAATTTCCAGCTATGGCTAAGGGAGAGACTGGCATAGCCTCTCCCCAGAAAGGATCTATAAAGCTTGACAAAAATTGATTATTCCACTGCTCTGGAAATCAAAGAAAGATATACAACAATATGAGTGGCATTTATGCTTGAAAAACTGCTGCACAGTGGGAGTTTATGCAGTTCTTTCCTCAGGCTTAGTTGACATGGAGGTTTGGTCAGAGCAGCAGGTTTGGCAGGACAGAACTATGAGGATCCCAGCTGTCAAAGAGGACTCACTAGATTTGAAACAGTGGATGAAGCCTGAGAGCAGTAAAGTTGTCAGTGGAAGTGACAATCTCAGCAAAGAGTGAGTGGGGTGAGCTAATGGCCCCATAAGCCTGGAATTGCGTGGTTGAACCAAGCACATTCTTGGATGAGACTATGCACATGCACACCAGAGACTTGGAGAAGGTCTGGGTGATCCACATCTTCCTGGCTGAACTTGACACTGCTCACAGGATCCTCAACAGACAAAACTAATTGAATAGCATCAAAATTAAAAGGCATCAAACTTCAAAACATACCGTTAGGACAGTCAAGCCATGCACTTAACAACTGAGTGTCAAACTATGTGAGGCAAAAACTAAGTGCATTCATCTATTTCTCCTTGAAGTCCTATGATAGTAGAAAACTTCGACTTGCCACTATCAGAAATGGACAGATTTAGCAGGCAGAAAATCAGTAAGGTTAAGGTTGAACTCAACCCCATCAGTCAGCTGGATATAATTGACATCTATAGACTGTTTCACCCAACAACAGCAGAACACACATGCTTCTCAGGCTCACATGGAACATTCACCAAAACAAACCATACTCTGGATCATAAAATACATCTTAATGATTTTAAGAGACTAGAAATCATGCAATGCTCTCTGGCCACTAAGGAATTATACTATAAATCAATAACAAGAAAGTCCCAAAATACATGGAGATTAAACACCACACTTCTCAAAAACATATCAGCCAAAGAAGAAATGTCAAGAGAAATCTAAAAATATTTTGAGCTAACTGAAAATGAAAACACAACTTATCAAAATTTGTGAGATGCAGTGAAAGCAGTGCTTAGGAGGAAATTTATATCATTGAATGTATATATTCGAAAAAAATACCAAATTTCGATTAAGGGTCTACCTTAGGAAATAGAAAAAGAAGAGCAAGTTAAATCCCACATAAGCAGAAGGACAAAAAAATAATAAGATTTAGATCAGAAATCAGTGTAATTAAAAAAATCAATGCAGATTTTATACAGATCATCACAGAAAATCAACGAAACCAAAAGCTGATTCTTTGAAAACATCAATAAAATCAGTATAAGCCAGGCTACTCACAGAGAGAAAAAGAGGGAGATTACTAATATTGGAAAAGAAAGAACATCACTACAGATCCCATGGAAATGAATAATAAAGGAACACTATGAAAAACTCTTGTCCACAAATCTGATAACCTAGATGAAATGGACCAATTCCATGAAAGATATAATTTGCCAAAGCAAATTGCTAAACTTTGACTATTAAAGAAATTGAATTAATAATTGATAACCTTCCAAAACAGAAAGCACCAGGTTTAGATGGATTCACTGGTGAATTCTATGAAACATTTAAGAAATAAATCCTATCAGTTCTCTACAATCTTTTTTGGAAATCAGATGCAGATACTTCCTACTCATTCCATGAGGCCAGCATTCCCCTAATGCCAAATCCAGACGAAAACATTACAAGAAAACTACAGACCATTATCTGTCATGAATACAGATGCTAAAATTCTCAAAAAACATATTAGCAAATCAAATCCAACAATGTATAAAAAGAATTATGCACCATAACTAAGTGGGACTTATTCCAAGTA
Source organism: Felis catus (assembly GCF_018350175.1). Classification (NCBI taxonomy): domain Eukaryota; kingdom Metazoa; phylum Chordata; class Mammalia; order Carnivora; family Felidae; genus Felis; species Felis catus. The sequence goes on from NC_058371.1 coordinate 135,695,132, forward strand.
TGCAGCATTAGCCTGGTTCCAATTTGAAAATCAATTAATATAAGCCATCACCTCAACCAGCTAAAAAAGGGGTGCCTGGGTGGCTCAGTCAGTTAAGTGTCTGGCCTTTTTTTATTATTAGAGAATGTGCAAGCAGGGGTAGGGGCAGAGAGAGAGAGAGAGAGAATCTTAAGCAGGTTCCATCCTCAGCATGAACCCTTACATGGGGCTCGATCCCATGACCCTGGGATCATGACCTGAGTCGAAATCAGGAGTAGGATACTCAACTGACTGAGCCACCCAGGTGCCCCAACCATCTGACTCTTGATCTCAGCTCAGGTCTTGATCTCAGTGTCATGAGTTCAAGTCCCACATTAGGCTCCACTCTAGGTGTGGAGCCTGCTTTAAAATAAGACAAAGGCAACAAAATTCTTAAATAATATCAAAATGCAAAAATACAACTTGACAAAATCTGACACTCATTCATGATAAAATCTACCAATAAATAGGAATAGAGGAGAACACTATCAACTTGGTAAAGACAATCTATAAAAAACCTATTGGGGCACCTAGATGGCTCAATTAAGTGTCCAGCTCTTAATTTTGGCTCACGTCATGACTCATCATTTGTGAGATCAAGTCCCATATCAGGCTCCATGCTTGCAGCACAAAGTCTGCTTGGGATTCTCTCTCTCCATCTCTCAAAATAAATACATAAAATTTTTAAAAAACTTAAAAAAAAAAAAAACCAAAACCTACAATTAACATCATACCCAATGGTGAGAAACTCAGAGGTTTACCACTAAGATCAGTTACAAGACAAGGATGTTCCCCCCACTTACCACTCCTTTTCAAAATCATACTAGAAGTTCCAGGTCATGCAATAAAACAAAAAGAAATAAAAATACACAGTTTGAGAAGAAAGGCATGAAACTGTCTTTGTTGGTAGATGACATAATTAATTGTATGTAGAAAGTAAAAAAAAAAAAATCAACCAAAAAACCTCCTGAAACTAAGTATAGAAAGGTTGCAGGATATAAGGATAATATACACAAGCCAATCATTTTCCTATATACCAGCAATGAATGAGTGGAACTTAAAACCACAATGCTATTTACATTAGCATCCCCGAAAATGAAATACTTACATATAAATCTAACAATATATATACAAGATCTCTATGAGGAAAGGTATAAAATTCTGAGACATAAAATCAAGGAACTAAATAAATGTAGAGATATTCCATGTTCGTGGATAGGAAGAGTCAATATTGTCAGAATAATCAGTTCTTCCCAATTTGATCTATAGATTCAGTGCAATCCTAATTAAAATCCCAACAGATTGTTTGTGTATATCAATAAACTGATTCTAGAGTTTATATGGAGAGGCAAAAGACCCAGAATAGCCGACACAATATTGTAGGAGAACAAAGTTGGAAGATTGACACTACCCAGTCTGAAGACTTACTTAAGGTAAGTGGTAAGTCACAAGCTTACATATAGTAAGCTGTAAATAAGACTTAGCTACAATAATCAAGACAGTGTGGTATTGGCAAAAGAATAAGCCTACAGATCAATGGAACAGAACACGGAACACAGAGGTAGAAGCACATAAATATAGTCAATCGATTTTGACAAAGGAGAAGTTATACAATGGAGCAAAGACAAAAAGGGTGCTGGAAGAGTACCTGGATGGGTCAGTCGGTTAAGCATCCAACTCTTGGTTTCGGCTCAGGACATGATCTCACAGTTTTGTGAGTTCGAGCCCTGTGTCAGGCTCTGCACTGACAGTGCAGAATCTGCTTGGGATTCTCTCTCCCTCTCTCTCTCTCTGCTCCTCCCCCACTTGCACTGTCCCTGTTTCTCTCAAAATAAACTTTAAGAAGATGCTGGAACAACCAGACATCCACATGTAAAGAAAAAAAAAAAAAAGGTAGACACAGATGTGACACCTTTTACAAAAATTACCTCAATGCCTCATAAACCTAAATGTAAAATGCAAAACTATAAATCTAGAATATAACAGAAAACCTAGAAGATAACATCTAAGTTGCTGTGACATCATAGTAACTACATCATAGCAGCTACAGAATAGCCACATACCACATGGTAACCACATCATAGTTACAACATCAAAGAAGAAGTTACAACATGAAAGAAGGAATTGATTAGCTGGACTTAATTAAATTTAAATTTTCTGTCCTGCAAAAGATAATGTCAAGAAAATGAGAAGATAAGCCACAGACTGGTGGAAAATATTTGCAAAAAACACATGTGATAAAGGACTGTCGTCCAAAATATGTAAGAATTCTTAACAGTAAGGAAATAATCCCATTAGAAGAAAAATGGGTCAAAGACCTTAATGGGCATCTCACCAGAGAAGATGTACGGACGACAAGCATATGAAAAGATGCTGTTCTGCCACGGGTCCTGCTGCTTGTGTGGTCACCGCGTGCAGACCTGGGACCTCCTTGGTGAAGCAGTAGCTGAGAAGACTCCCGCACTCACCATGGCTAACAAGAAGCCCATGGATTCTTCATCTTTCAGATTTCAGCAGATGAAAATAGCTGTATGCTCTTTTATCATACGGAATGAGAAAACTGTGGGTTTCTGAAGCAAGTTGGGCTGGTGCTACTTTAAAAGGGTTTGTTGATGCGGCAGATCAGATTCCGATTGGATGGGCAGCCAATCGATGAAAGACACACCCGCACAGTTGGGGATGAAGGATGAAGATACAAATGATGTGTCCCAGTGGCAGAAAGGCCGTGTCTACCAAAAAGTGAACCTGCTATTTCACTCCAGAACTCTGTTCCTCCAGACCAAGAAGACATTCTCAGTTAGAAAACCGCAGTTTGGTTCTACCACATTCTGACTACTACAGGATAATTTTCTCTATTCTTTCATTTTCCTCTTCTCCATTCCTTTATTGTACATAAAGTATATGTGCATAAGCATATTGCATTTTTTTAACTAAATGGCCAGTGATATGTTTTGATTAATATTAGATGGAAATGGGATGGGGAAAAATACGGATTCTATGGAAATACTTCTTTTCTCTGTTAGTGGCATGCTCATTCAGGTCATACCTTTATGCCCCACTCAGTTATTTTGCTCTCACTGTTTAACCAAAAAAGAACAACAGAAAAATACTTGCTCACTTTGCTCAATTGGAGAACTTAATGTTTCTTATTTCCCATTGTAAAACCAAGGTCAATTTTATAACTGTTTTTGTACATAGCTGTTGCATGTAGGGCAGTCTGTCTTTAAATAGGGATAAATTTAAAAGAAACGTATCCTAAGTCGTTTTCCCTTCAAGTCAAATGTCTTGTTGTTTAAATAAACTTGTTAAAAAAAAAAAAAAAAAGATGCTCCGCATCATACATCATTAGAAAATTCAAATCAAAACACTTCCATGCCTATTAGAATGCCTAAACTCTAGAATATCAACAAAACCAAATGCTGGCATGGAGGTGAAACCATGGGAATTCTTATTCGCTGCTAGTAAGAATGCAAAATGGTGCAACCACTTTGGAAGACGGCTTAGTAGTTTCTTACAAAACTGAACATACTCTTACCATGGGATCCACCAACTATAATTCTTGGTAAATTTTACCCAAGGGAGGTGAAAAATTATGTTCACCCAAAAACCTGACGTTACAGCACACTGATGTTTACAGCAGCTTTATTCATAACTGCCAAAACTCGGAAGCAACCAAGAAGTCCTTCAGTAGGTGAATGGACAAACTGCGGTATATCCAGGCAATGGACTATCATTCAGCACTGATAAAGGAGCTATGAAACCATGAAAAGAAGGAGGAAGCTTAAATGCATATTACTAAGTGAAAGAAGCCGATCTGAAAAGGCTACATACTGTACGATTCCAACTATATTCCAGCTAGAGGACATTCTGGGAAAGGCAAAACTATGATTCCTGAAAAGATTGGGGATTAGGGGTGTGGGGAGGAATGAACGGGAAGCACAGAGGATTTTTAGGGCAGTGAAAATACTCTGTATAATACCATAATGGTGGGTATATATCATCATACATTTTTCCAAATCCAAAGAATGTACACCACCCAAAATGAGCCCTGGTGTAAACTGTGTACTTGGGTGACTATGATCTGTCAGTCCAAGTTTAATCAGTTGTAACAAATGTACCACTCTGGTTGGGATGTAAATAATAGGAACGCCATGAATCTGGTGATAGCTGGAATGGGGGGGGGGGGGGAGTGGAGCTAAGGGTTAATGGGAAATATCTGTAACTTCCCCTCAACTTTACTTTAAACTGCTTTTTAAAAAAAGTCTTAATGAAAAAAGAAAGAAACCAAAAAGACAAAAAAACCACAGCCTGGGAGAGAATAATTGCAAGTCATGAATTTGAGAAGGGGTTTGCTATCCAGGACATATAATGTTCTCTTACAACTCAAGAAGAAGAAAAACGATCCCATGTAAAAATGGGCAAAGATACGAACGGACATTTCATCAGGGAAGATCTACAAGTGGCAAATAAGTGCATGAAAAGATGCTCAGCACCATTAGCCATTTGGGAAATGCAGCTGAAGTCACCGTGAGACACCTCTATATCCCAGTGAGAATGGCTACCGTTAAAAAGACAGCCGGTGCTGTTTTGGTGGGGCTGTAGAGAAATTGGAACCCTCGTATGCTGTATGCAGGAATGTAAGAGTGTACAGCCACTTTAGACGGCTTGGGCATTTCTTTAAAAGTTAAACACGAGGGGCGCCTGGGTGGCTTGGTCGGTTAAGCGTCCGACTTGGGCTCAGGTCATGATCTCGCGGTCCGTGAGTTGGAGCCCCGCGTCGGGCTCTGTGCTGACAGCTCAGAGCCTGGAGCCTGTTTCGGATTCTGTGTCTCCCTCTCTCTCTGCCCCTCCCCTGTTCATGCTCTGTCTCTCTCTGTCTCAAAAATAAACGTTAAAAAAAAGTTAAACACGAACATCATATGACCCTGCAATTCCACCTTTAGAAATCTGAGAGAAATGAAGACATAACCAAAGACATGTCCACATTCATAGCAACATTTTTCATAACCAAAAATTGGAGCTAACCCAAATGCCACTAGTAAGTAGGTCAGCAAAATACTGTATTCCTAAAAAGGAATGAAGTACTGATACATACATTATGCCAGACACAAAACACTACCTACTGTATGATTCCATGTGGATGACATGTCCAGAAAAGGCAAATTTATAGACACACAAAGCAGAGTAGTGGTTGCCTAAGACTGGGGTTTGGAGTGGGGATTAGCTGCAAATGGGCACCAGGGAACTTGTTGAGTGATGGAAATCGTCTCAAACTGGATGTGGTGATGGTTGTACAATGCTATGGTACATAAACTATATCTTGATAAAGCTGTTGAAAAAGCAAAAGCAAATGGAATTGCTGGCAATTCAGTTGTGTGTCTTACCTATACTAGCTGAAGCCTTTGGGTTCCTTTTCTTCACAAGTTTTTTGAGGTTAAAACTGATCAAAAATATACTTAGTAGAGTACTCAAAGACGTTCTCCAAACTTACCGCTCTTTTAGGTCCTGTCTGAAGTTTGACACTGCAGTTTTTATTCAAAAGCCACCTGGACCCATCAGACTCAAGCAGGATGCCCATTGGAAAGAAGGGTAAGAGCTTATGCCCCCAAACCGTACTGTTGTGCTGTAAGTTCGACAGAGCGCAGTTTGAGATTTCATTCTCTAAGAGGACACCGTTGGGTGGACCATCCCTCAATAATTTTCTCTATCTGAACAAGGCTTTTGCTTTACAACCACATGTCCTTTGTACACAGAGAACCAAGCTGTATTTTCTCAGCTCCTTTTAGAAACTCACTTTGCCATTTTCTAACATTCCATTCATCAACGCTGAGTCTCTATGTTATCTAATGATTCAAGAATGTTCTCCCCTTTTCCACAGGAAAAGGATGACAATGGGATTAAGGCAGGACAGGTATCTGATTTTGGCTCAATTGTCTAGACCTGTCTTTTTATTTGCGGACACAACGTAGAGCATCCCAAATGGAGCCCCCCTTTAAGGCCTGACTTTTAAAGTTTGTAAAGTTTCTGGAACAGGTGGCAAGAACTGGCTGTGGATGGTCTATAGGGCAGACAGATCCTCTGTGGAGGCCAGAATGGTGGTCTGCCATTTCCCCACTCTGGTTTACACATTTGTTATTGCCCCAATCAACATCCGCCTCATATAGTATTTACCTACTTTTGTCACTAGGCAGAGAACTACAGTTCTTGTTCTTGGGGCTGGATGTCTGGGAAACATTCTAGGTTTGCTGAATTAGATGGGCTGTCTACCATTCAAGGGACTCTTCATGTTAACACCACCTAAATCGTAAGTGGCCAAATGTGGTTACCTTTTTGGTCAGTTCTACCAAACTGTCTCACTTTGCACTGGATATGGGCAACAGATGAGGAGATAGGAAGAAAGGAAACTAAGGATTACTAATCAGCTCCTCTATGCTGGACAAAATCATGGTACATTCATATGAGTTTTTACTTAACCCTAGGAACTAGGAAAAATGACATCCATCTTAGAGTTATGCAAAATGAGAACTGGGGCAGGTGAGGAGGGGCTATCCAAGAAAGATCAGTAGGAATGTACACATTTGGGTCTTAAGACTCCACACTCAATCATTGTTCGGAAGCTTGAGGGCCTCGAGAGTGCTGGCATGGGAGCCAAACACCGGAAACACAATGGCTGATCAAAACTGACGCTATAGGAGCGCCGGGGTGGCTCAGTCGGTTGGGCATCCAACTTCGGCTCAGGGCATGATCTCGCAGTCCGTGAGTTCAAGCCCTGCATCGGGCTCTGTGCTGACAGCTCAGAGCCTGGAGCCTGTTTCAGATTCTGTGTCTCCCTCTCTCTCTCTGACCCTCCCCCATTCATGCTCTGTCTCTCTCTGCCTCAAAAATAAACATAAAAAAAAAAAAATAAAAAAAAAAAAAAAACTGACGCTATTCAGCATCCATATAGCTTAAATCCGGATCAGAGGTTCACAAAAATAAATGTGTAATTATAAGCTGTGGAAAATATCATAAAAATTCAGTCCTCTATTGAGGACATCATTTTCAACAAACACACATTCCACCATCACAGAACCACATATCCCAGCCCTGAAGGTGTCACTGTCAATGTTGGTGATGGAATATACCCAGTACACGATGCTTATACATCAGCTGTCACTTTGTAAACACCAGCTGAATGAATGATTCTTCTCTGATGAGAAAATGGCACAACAAAGTTAAAATGTGATTTGTTTCAATTTTATTTTCCTATCTCAGTTTCAGTAAAAGATTCAGAGAACTCATTGACACAAATCATAAGCTATCTCCCACCCATATACAGTATATGTCCAGTTTCTACTTTTTTTTTTTCACTGAACAAAGTGATACTTTGTTCAAACCAAAGTACCAAGGAAGTGGGGGGGGGGGGGGGGGGTGGGATATGGGTGTGGTCTTTTTATTCACAGACAGTAAATGTATATGCACCACCACTACGGGAAAAGCACTGAGGAAATATTTGCATCCCACAGGTTAAAAAGTCAAGCAATTAATACAATTAGAGTACCTCCAAAGATAGCAGATTTGGAACAATTAGCCATTACTGTGAAGGAAGTCCCTAGTCGTCTTTTTCTGCCACCACATTCCTACACTGGAATTTAAGCCCTCTTCATGGTGCAAGTATAAAAATTATCGAAGTCAGGGTTTTATGGCAATCTCTTGCTAAAATATATTCTATTTTAATATACATGCTACAAAAGTACACTAAAAAGGTCAATCTTTAGAGCTCTGTTAAAGAATTTACTTTTTTACACATAGAATAATGTTCACCCACCTCTAAAACCATATTTGAGGGAAGCTATTACTGTGACCCCAAATATTTCTAGCTTAATAATTTATTGTTAATAGTATTTTGTTTATAATATTGATTTTATAATACGTGTATTCAGTAATGCTCTTATAATTCTGTATCGCAGTGCCTCACCCATCACTTTAAAAAAAAAAAAATGCAGAAGGAACTGTGTGCCTCCAAGCAGTTCTTAATTGGGCAATCACCAAGTTTTCAAAGTTCCTGTTAGAAATTTTTTCATTTTATTTTTTAAACTTTGTTACTCTAAATTCTTTTAGGATCAACATCTGGAGGTTTTAATTAGGCAAATACAAATGAGAGATGCTAAACATGAACTTGTAGGTAGCCTTTGAAAGGAAAAATTCCCTCCTGTAATAACATTCCCAGTGCCAGTGCTAGGTTCTTACAGGATAGAGTGAAATGACACTGACTGAGCACCTCCGGGGCAGATGAACTGGCCGCACACACGCCAAACCAAAAAACCAGACTCTTGGTACGGAGTTTAATTCTATCTACTATAATCGTGTGGTGCATGGGATGAAGCTGCTAGTTATAGATTTACATCCAGGGATCCCAAGCAGATATGTTATCTTTTATCTCAGAGTAGTAGAACGGAAATATAAAATAATTGAAATTTATTTCTGATTTAAACAAAAATAGTACTTTTCATTAGCAAAACATTCTTGAAAATATATCTATTTCTCCTCTTTGAACAGTTAGCCACGGAGCACTAGGCAACTTCTGAAGGTTTAATGCCAACTGTTCAATACAATAAATACGGATATAGAGAGCACACAGCAACAGCAGCTTATTTACATTCACTGATGACAACACATTTCTTATCTGGTTACAGTGTCCAGTCCAACAAAGGAAAGGTTTGGCATTCATGTGCTTTCTGTTCTGAAGATGAGAATCACTTCTGCTTGATTTTCATTCTTGGAAGAAAAAAATAACGAGCTGTTGTCCTCGGATTTGATGACATGATGTGAAAGAGGAACGGAACAAAGATTGGCTGTACCCACAGAGTTCGTCAGGGATTGGGTCTCCAGGCAGATTTCTTCTTCCCGGGTGAGTGTCCGGGGGGCTTCACAGGCACCAGCAGGGAGGCACCCAGGACACAAGTGGGCAGACCCTAATCTGGGGAAGGGCTACTCTTGCACCCCCTCTGTGCTTCAGCCTCCACCCCTACTTGCCACCCTCTATATCGATCGTATGTGCTTGAGGCTGCAAAACTGATGGACATCAGTTTAGAGGGAAATGAGGAAAAGCAGAGAATTCGACCAAGAGGTGGCCTGTGTCACACATCACTGTCTTATGCTGCCTCCTGAGCTCCTGTCATCTGTGGAGGATGCGTACATGATGTTCTTCATAGCACAATTCTCCTTTGTTTTTCTTGAAAATTTTTTGCAAGGTCATGTTTTTCCAAACAATTTTATCAGGAGTAGAGCTTGAGGTCTGCTCTTTTTGAACCTACCGAAAAGTGGAATGTTTTTCCCTGGCAAATGATTACTTCTTTGAAAAGCAGACAAGCTTCTTTTTTTTTTTTTTTCTGGATCCAACTTAGCCCTTCAGAAGCAACTTCAGACTAAGAGGAGGAAGTACAGGAGAACTAACTTCCTGTTGTGCCTTACATAAAACATTTTGTTAAAATTAAGAGCAGCTCCAAGTACAAAAGTAAATATTTGTGCAAAGGGCACAATGCCAGATGCAATCTTAAGACATCCTCAATTTTTACTCTTTTTCTGTCTGACTCTTTAAAACACAAAGTCTTTTATGTTATGAAATCTAGGCAAGTCAGGGGAAGGAAGTTTACATCAGAAAATACTCTTTAGAAAAAAGTACAGGATCTTTTGCTGATCACTTGTTACTCATTTCATAACTTAGCTCAAGTGTTGGTTAAATATTCACAGTAATTTTAGAGAAGAAACATTCATGTCTTTAAAACTTCAATCCATTGCATTTTCAACCAGTTTTCTGTACAATTACAAAATTTCATCTGTCAGTGCTTTTCTGTAGAATTCCTTATTGTCAGTCCTTCCCATTCCGGACCCAGCTATAACTTCAAGGTGGGCTGCAGAATTCCTTTCTCAATTAGATGAGTCTTGAGGGTTTTGTAAATATTTAACTGCTGTTCCGGCTGAAGCACCAACAGCTGCTGTAGCACTTTGCTGGGATTTGGACCCCTGAGGACAAAGCGGAGAAGACCAAGTTCAGGCTATTTTAAGAGAGCTCAAGGAGGCATATACCCCCAACTGAAAATAAATCATGCACTTAAGCACAGAGTGACAATCTTTACTTGACCAAGCTCACTTTCGTGCCCAATGTTAGTGGCAAAGGGAGGAAAAAAACCCAGAAACATTCTGCACCGAGAGGCATACAGTCTAGATTTGGGAAGAACGCACCAACACAAAACCCAGGAATGACACTAGGCAGTTTAGGGGATGCAAATCTAAGTTCTACAAAACTTCTCAAAAGGGCAACCTGACTGAAAGGTGAGAACAGCTAACAAGTCCTGAGACTGGACAAGACACAAAAACTATCAAAATTCCTGGTGGATGAAGATAAGCCAAAAGAGGACATGAAAATATACTTTACATTTTTCAGCCTCAGGGGCGCCTGGGTGGCTAAACTGGTTAAGGGTCAGACCTCAGCTCAGGTCATGATCTCACGGCTCATGAGTTCGAGTCCCATCGGGCTCTGTGCTGACAGCTCAGAGCCTGGAGCCTGCTTCAGATTCTGCGTCTCCTTCTCTCTGCCCCACCCCCACTCTCTTCACTGTTTATCAAAAATAAACAAACATTAAAAAAATTTTTTTTTAATTTAGCTTCAAAGAAACTTCAAGAAATGCCCCTGGGGAATTATGAATGTTCAAGAGACAGGGCACAAAGGTGCTGGCCCAGCACAAAAGCCCCAACCCAGGATTTGCAGTAGATGCCACAGCCTTTGTTCCAAAGAAAGTCTTAGGTGAGCCCCAATATAAGAAACAAAAGTGAGTCTTTTCTAGTTGAAAAAAGGAGGCGGACAGCCTGCCCCCCTCACCCCCACCAGTCCCTGTGGTGACAAGCTAAGCCTGGCTGGAACTGAAGCAACACCAAGGGAGCCCGTGATGCCCTCACCCTTCTCTCCAGGGGACATCCCAAGGGCAGCGTAGGGCCTCTCCTCAAGCAGCAACCTCAGCAATCTTCAGCTTGGCTCCTCCAGCATCCCCACTCCAGCCCTTCTCTTCCTGCCCTTCGCACTCTCAGTCAGAAAAGGTTCTAAACAGGACTCCTACCCTCTCCCTGCTGTGACACTTTTGCAGTCAGGGGATTGTAACTTCCCCACCCCTTAGACGCTAGAACTCAACCTGTTTATACCTGTGTGATCTTCTCAAGTGTCATTCTCTCAAATTCGGAATGAACTGATTCAGAATTTAATGTGTATGTATTGTTCTTTGCAATTTCTACAGTCTATTTGAATCAGTAAAGGAGAGTATGGTTTACTTTTTGTAAAGAGAGATTAGTAAAATCCAATGGGAAAAAGCAAGACATAAATGATATATGGAGAATGGCACCGAATTCTGAGAAATACTGTAAATCATAAATTTAGTTATCCGTGTAAGGACTATCAGTTCAAATGGAATTATAGGAAATAGGAAACCCAGCAGCAAAGAAATGTCTGCTATGCAGGGATAACACAACAAAAATCTTTGATTAAAAAAACTGCACGATGTCATAGATCAGCCATCCCATGGGTTACCTTCATGCACATGGCTCAACTCGTTTGCCAAAAGTGTGGCCATATGTCTCTCACGGCCACTGTCCACTCAAGTCAGGGCACAGCTTGTCTTACATCTCTTCAAAAGATTCAGCAACTTCATAACAAACCCAGAGTAGGGACCCACAGAGAAAAGGAAGGGTATTCTAGCAAGTTCAGCTAAATGCAAAATTATGTCAGCAGGTGCTCCCAGCTAGATGCATCCTGGCACTTGCCCTGTATTTCTAATAGTCTAAATATTTGCTTTCAATGATAGACAACATGGCTCAGCATGACTCTTCTCTATGGAGAGAATAGCAGGTTAAAAAAAAAAGTTTGAGTTAATGCCCTAAAAGCTGCTACCATCTGAAAATAGAGTTCTAAGGATTTGAGCATTAAATACTAATAAAGATATCAGTAAATAAATCATATAAATGGATTAAATATTCCAATTAAAAAGACAAAGGCTATCATCTTGGTTATAAGAAAACAAATCAAGCTATATGCTTGTTAGAAGAGAAACACACTTTAAATATAGGGATAAAGGAATGCTAAAAATGAAACCCTAGACAAAGAAACCCTATATAAACACTAACCAAATGAAGGCTGATGCAGCTCTTCTAGGATCCAACAAAATAGGCTTTAAGCAAGTAGTATATAAAGATGGATGTTATATAATGACCTTAGGAGCGATTCAATAGGGACACAGGACAGTCCTACATGTGTATATACCTAAGACAACATCAAAATACATAAAGCATAAACTGACAGGACAGAAATAGGTAAATTTACAATCACAGTGGGAGATTCTGACCAAACTCTCTTCCTCACAGAATGATGAGATGGAAAAAACAAACCCCAAAAATCAGTACAGAAGATGTAGCTAAACTTCACCTAACTGGCACGTACTACCCTATGTCCCCAAACTGTGGGACGCACACTTGTTGCATGTGCACATGAACACATCCCTGCATAGATGGTACGCTGCGGCATAAAACAAGCCTCCACCAAAAGAAGGAAAAATAAAGAGTATGTTTTCTGACCACAATGGATGGAATTAAGGCAAAAATCAATAAAGGAAGGAGAATGAGGAAATCTCCATTTGTATGGAAAGTAATCAACACCTTTCTAAATAAAGCACATGTCAAAGAAGATATCCTAGTGGAAATCAGGAAATACTTGTAACTGATAATGAAAATACAAATATAGCATATACTATGAGAATAAGGCAGTACTTGAGGGAATTTACAGTATTATATGACTATAGTAGGCAAGAAGACTGAAAATCAATAAGCTTTATCTCATGAAGTTCAAAAAGCAATAGCAAATTGAATCTAAAGAAAGATGAAGGAATGAACGATGTGAGTGGACATCAATGAAATAGGAAGTTAACAAAGCCAGAATTTGATTCTTTGAAAGATCAATGTAGTAACGAGACTGCTCAAGAAAAATAAAGATTAATACAAAAACTCCTATACTGCTCAGGCTATATATTTAAAATGTGTATTTAAGGATCTACAAATATGAGTTTCACTCCAGATACTCTATAAAGGAAATACATGTGTTCTGTGGTCAGGCACTTAGTAGAGACCATGGAAAATAAAGTTCATGTGTGGTTGCTGTGGTTTGCTTTCACACCCCAAGCTGGCATTTTAGGGCAGATCCAAAACCTTAGGTTTAACAAGAATAAGCCACCCTTTATAAAACAGCAATACCCTCCCACTCACCCACATCTCACCCCCACAACCATAATCCTCAGCCCGCTCTACTTTTCTCCATCACGCTTAGAACCACCTAAAACGCTATGTTTAGTTGTTTATCTTTCACTTCTCCACCTTCTCCGTCCAACTCCCCAGTAAGAATATAAGCTCTGAGGTCAGAAACTTTGTTTTGTTCTCTTTGTGATACATCCTAGAATATTGCCCAATGCATCAGAGGCACTCAAGCAATAACTGGGGGACTGGATGAATTATTATGTCCTCCTCCTTTTTAATTAGTATTCACTAATTGAAAAGAAAATGTAACACCACTGTAACACCACAGAAAATGAGAAATTAAATTTTCTAATATTTCAATCCAGTATTATCCACATTAACTAGATCTTACCTTGGTCCTATTAAAGACCATGACATACACTATTGTTTAAGTTGTTCAAATATATGTAACATAATTATAATTTAACCATACTTCTCAGGGCAGTAAGATGTGACAGCTCCATGGCCACCATTCCCCTTTGATATTCCATAGTACCACTGACAGAAAAAGCAACTCAAACTAATGCCTACGGGAATGAGAACTCAAATCATCTAATAAAACATTTTTTAAAAATCGAAAAGTACCTTATAAAACTTGTGATGTACACATGCACAAAAGTTGCCATCAAATACTGACAATCAAATCTGTCCATTATTCCGCCATGTCCAGGAATGGTGTTTGCAAAATCCTTCAGAAACAAACATATGAGTAAATTTTAAAAAGATCACCTGCTATCGGGGCGCCTGGATGGCTCAGTGGGTTAAGCGTTTGACTTCAGCTCAGGTCATGATCTCACAGTCTGTGAGTTCTAGCCCCACATCAGGCTCTGTGCTGACAGCTCAGAGCCTGGAGCCTGCTTCAGATTCTGTGTCTCCCTCTCTCTCTGGCCCTCCCCTCCTCATGCTCTGTCTCACTCTCTCAAAAATAAATAAACATTTCAAAAAAAATAAAAAAAATCACCTGGTATAAAACTCCTACCTGGAAATGTCTCTTTGGGACCACAGGCTCTCAGAAAAATGCTACAGGATTTTTCCACTTAATACAAACTTACTGTAACATGTCTAACAAATTAAAATCACATCTTTCAAATATGCACCGATGTTGGAATGATTACCAAATTGACTAGAAACATACAAGTAACACTAATTAAATATTAAATCCAGCACTAACTTTTTTTAGTTAATAAAGCTTTTTCTAAATAAAAAGCGCTATCATCTATTATTAATCTAATACTGCTCTAGTCTCTTTTCCTGTTTAACCAGAAGTTATTTAAGGAGCTATTCTAGTGTTGAGACAGATTTACAACTGGTTCTAACTCATGTTTAATAGTTTTTACTCTGAAATATTTTGCTATTATAATATATATATATATATTTTTTTTTTAAGTTTTAGGATAAAAAGAAAATCAAAATAGATCACATGGGACACATTAGTCCATTAAATGGCCAAACTGAGGGAATGGTTAGTACATCTCTCCAATGGGCTCTGTACAGACATAGCCACATGTCTGAGTGCTGAGGATATAGAAATGATGGATCACCCTTCTAGTTTACTCAGGCAACCAAAAAACATCTAAACAGTTGTTATACCTTCATTTCAGACATGCAAAATAGTATCATCATTCAACAAGAAACCCTGAATTAGAGACTTCTGAAGAAAGTATCATTCTAAATGCAATATTTCTCTATCTAAAACAATTATTGAAAAATTCTTTGGTTACTTCTTGCCAACACATCTCCTTACTTCTCTTCCCTACTAACCAATGCACAAAAGAGCCATATTAACTCAACTCCATTCTGCTGTTTGCAGGCTTTACAGGACAGTCTTCACGCATGGCTGTTGTTGTGGTTCCCTGTGGATGTGTGTTATCTCCCCTAGAAGGCGGTGAGCATCTTGAGAACAGAGACATCTTATACACTTCTGCATACTGCTTTCCACCTAACATAGTATCTTCCCCACTGCAAGTGTTCACCGAGTTTTTTTTTTTTATTTCCCTGGCTTCTGGGCCCTGTGGGATCTGGCCTTATCAATTATGCATTCTGATCACTTACTCTCTACCATAGCCACACTATTCTTGCTCCCTTTCAGTCTAAGCTCCTTGTCTCCTTTGTACTTTCTGGAACACTCTTCCTTAGATTTCTCTACAGGACTCATCCTTCTTCTTTTGTCAGACCCCTGCTCACATGCTACCTCCTCCAGAGAGGCCTGCCCTGTTCACCCCACCTTCAGTAGCCACTCTGACTCCTAATGGCACAACATCCACTCTTAGGGAAGGCATGTAAGGACAGCTGAGATAACAGGGCAAACATACGTCACTTCATGAGAACCTAAATTAAACAAAACATAGGGATAACTTTAAGTATCTGGAACAGGGATCTGCAAACTATGTCCCACAGGTCAAGTCTAGCCCACTGCCTGTTTTTGTAAATAAAGTCTTATTAAAACCCAGTCATAACCATTCATTGGCATATTGCCCATAGGGCTTTTGCACTACAGTGGCAGAGTTCAGAGTTCAGTAGCTGCAATATGATTAATACATATATGATTTCTCCATTTACACAAAGAGTTTACTGAGCCCACAGCTAGTAGAATGAATGGTCATATGCAAAGGCTCTCCTGCTTGTGTCTTTAAGGGAGACTATGGCATAACACTAAACCTCAGACAATTCATAGCTGGATTCTTGCATGAGCACTTGAAGTCCCAACATTAAGTGACACATGCCATTCTATAAATGAGGTGGACATGACATTTTAAAATGTATTAACACGGGGCGCCTGGTGGCTCAGCCGGCTAAGCATCCAACTCTTGGTTTTGGCTCAGGTCACGATCTCGCAGTTTGTGACTTTGAATCCCACATTGGGCTCCATGCTGACAGTGCAGGGCCTGTGTGTTTGGGATTCTCTCTCTTCTCTGCCCTTCCCCTGCTCGTGCTTGCTCTCTCTCGCAAAATAAATAAACTTAAAAATAAAACTTAAAAATAAAATGTATTAACCTGACCTGACCAAAATTTAATGAGATAGAATACACCAAAATTAGCCAGGAAGCATTTCTATGAGGCCAAAACAACTAGAATGTAAAAGTTTTTGCCCAGAGGCTAAATGTGAGAGACCAAGGGAAAACCAAATTACAACTATATTACATTCTCTAATTCTCTAATAGTGTAACAAAGATTCTAAACACATACCTTGATTTTGAAAGCTCTTTTGAATCCACTGGCAAAGAAGCCTCCAAAAGGGCCAATCAATGACGCAAATGTTGAAAGAGCAATGCTGTGTATCTGGAAAGGATACAAGCTCACTGTTTCCTAAACAGAAAAAAAGGGGGAAAGGGTTTAACTGCAATAAAATTATATTTGAGCATGCCACCTGAACTAAGAACCATGATATAAATATTAAGTCAAACCATTTGCCACATTTTTGTTAACTTCACAAACTTTCAGGATCATAGGAGAAAAATATTTTGTACGCTCTCAATACCATTCTCTACGTAGCCAGCACTCTCCATTCCCTCCGTAGGCATACTGGCAGCACTTGGAACACTCAACTCTTGCAGTTGATAGGATACTCTAGTTTATCTAGAAACTTCTACAACACTTGAGCTGTAGGCTAAGAATCGGTTGAGTTGATTTCTGAATTTGTTTCTTACCACTAGAACTTTGTAATTATATATTTTAATTCTGTATTTTATTTCACTTTAATTTTGTATGACAAAATAAAAGGAAATTTGGTCTTTGTCTCAAAGCTGCTTTCAAAAAGACCACCATATTGAGCATCAGCAAGACAGTTATAAAAGATTCAGAGAGGAGATAACAAAAATTGAGAAGAATTCTACAGTCTAATTATTTTGTAAATGCTTGGTTCTTGCTCCATTTTAAAGAAACTAAAACTACAAGTTGTAGACAGTACATAAATACTGTGGTTTAAGAAAGATTCTTTAGAACACCAATCTCTGGACCCATTCTCAAAGTGAAGGCCTTACCCCAAAGCAAAGATCAGTAGTGTCAAAAAGTTTTACAGCAGATAACAAGATGGCTTGGACACTGAAAACAATTCTTGGAATCCATGCATTGAACACTCAAGGAGAGAAATAATTTACTGGTTAATCTGCTCCTCAAAATTGTGGATTTTAGTTAAAAATATTTCAGATACACACACGTACACAGTACACACCTAACTGTTTCATCCCCACTTTAACGAACCAACCACCAGTCCTGATGGCATGGATTCAGCAGGGTTCTACCAGACAGCTTGTCAACATCCTTCAGTGAGAGACATCAGTATTGCTTTTAAATGCCAACAGTGTGCTTTTTGAAGGTAAACTGATTTCTTAGAAGCAGCTGCTTTCTGTACTAGTACAGGTCCCCTAAAAATCAAGGGACTTTGAGCTGCTGAATTTTAATTACGCTTTAAATTGAGTCAACTCATACCAGTTACAAAGGAAGCTCACTGTAAACCATTTGATTCGTAGAAATCTAAGAAATACTGAAAAATATTTTCAAAAAAAATACAAGATAAATTAGCATCAGTAATCAAACTATCAAGTAAATTCCCAAGAGACAACTGGTTTGTGATAGTAATATTCATTTTATGTTTGAGAAAGGGAAGTCACAAGGGAATAGAAAATATTATTGATGCTAAGTAGACAGTGATACCACTTCTGTATCACTGAATTTAAAATTCTGTACAAGTTGATTTCTTGCAAAAAGTTTAGTCCTGTTTTTAAATGAACCTTAAACTCTGGGATGCAGGATCCTTAACTATGTTTATCTTACCCGTCTCAACACCGCCTTTAGAAAGGGAGGAAGTGAATAACTCTGAAGCTGGAAAAGTTCTGAGGGTTCACATTCTGTAACGAAGGAGTTTACATCACTTCGGTATTCTACTGGGCAGACGAAGTACTGATATTTGGATAACATGTAGGCAGCCTGAATAACAAAGCAGGAGTCCATGAAACATTGAATGAAAAAAACCTGTTTATCATATTTCTTAACTATCATAATGTGTCAGAAAGACCATAGACAGAATGCCAAAATTTCTTTGCATTCACATTTTGCTATGTATTTTAAAAGTTAGATGGCCTTAAATGACCCAATAAAAGACTCTGAAAAGCCATTAGAAAACAAAAAGGTTTTCCGGGCACCTGAGGGGCTCAGTCAGTTGAGCATCTGACTCTTGATTTCATCTCAGGTCACGATCCCAGAGCCCAGCATTGGGCTCTGTGCTGAGCATGGAGCCTTGCTTAAGATTCTCTCTTTCCCTCTGCCTCTCTCCGTGAAGGAAGGAAGGAAGGAAGGAAGGAAGGAAGGAAGGAAGGAAGGAAGGAAGGAAGGAAGGAAGGAAGGAGGGAGGGAGGGAGGGAGGGAGGGAGGGAGGGAGGGAAGGGAGGGAGGGAGGGAGGAAGGGGAGAGAGAGGGAGAGAGACAGAGAGAATGAAAGGAAGAAAGAAAGAAAGAAAATAAAAAGGTTTTGGAAATCAGTGATCTTACAATCTTTGTACGACAACAAAAAGAAGGAAGGGGAAAGAGAGAAAAAGAAAACTGCTGTATTACAGCAAGGTTTTACTTTTTTAAAGTACACATAATGAATGTTAGCAGAAGCTAACAATTATAAAGGGATGAGAGAGTACAGGACTGAAATTTATTGCATAAATTATGGTTACATTAATTTCAACAATAAACAACTGGTTATTCAAAATTACTAATAAGTGAAAAACACCATTGTTTTTAACCAACCCAGGAAACTATTACTAAAGTACTCTTATAGCCATATCACTACAATTTTTAAAACTAGCTATCCTCAGCCATGGGAGAAGATACATAAAATATTTCATTATAAATTTAAATTGCTAGACAACAGTCACCCTCTTATTTTGCAGCCATTTGCCCCATTATATTGCTGAAGAATGGTTAACAAATGTACAAATATGACACTAGGAATGGATTTAATCCAACCATTCCAACCAGTTTACTCAAAATCATTTATTAAACAATATATGTAAGTAATTTCCTTCCTTGTTACTTTGTCATGCATTATATTCTTATAGAGTAGCTCTTTATTTTCTTCTAATGATATGGCTATTCTTGTAGTATTTCTAAATAAGTCTTTAATGATACTAATACCACATTCTTATAGTATTATTTAACTTAATATTCTAATTATATCTGCTTTGTGATGTAAAAACATTGGACAAGCCTGGATCTCTTTTCGTTGTTCTATTTATCAATTATTATCTCACCAGTATTCTACCACATAAACATCAGAATAATTTTACTCAATTCTTTTGCCACTTTCTTGAGAATCAACTAAACTTACAAATTAAACAGGGCAATTATGGTAGTATTCCCATCCAGGAACCTGGCACATTTCCACTTATTTGTATTTTGCTCCCTCTCAAAGCTCCATGTTGTTACCAGTTACTCCACATCTGGCTACAGAATATATTCTAGAACTATCAGGGACTAGACTCTTTAAAAATTAAACTTCCTACCAGTTATTTTTTTTGCATACTTCTATCCAGCCATTTTACTGTATCTTTATTAATTCTCATGAGACCTCTTTTAATACAAACATAAATTCCATAATTATACACTAATTATTAAAATGTTAACAATATCTATTATGCATGGCTAAAAGTAAATGTCAATTATTTTTATCAAACTTTTCCTGCAAGTTGGGTTTACAGCAGCAAACACCCCCACTAAATCAATTAGTCAGCATGCATTAAGGAGCCAGAGGTCTTCAACATCGTTTATATTCTCTGCTTTTCTCAAAGCCACCACTTGTCCCAGCACCTGTGTCCCTGTGTCCCCCATAAGGCAGAACAGCTGTAAGAAACTGCCAAACACAACAGCACAACAGCGGGTCTCAAATCTAGCTGTACGTCAGAATTAACGGGGAGTCCACTGATGGGATAGGGCTGGGACATATATTTTGTATAAGCAACACAGACAATTCTATTTTTCTTTTTTTTTTTTAAGATGTATGTATGTATGTATTTACATATTTTTAAAGTTTTTTTTTTTTAATGTTTGTTTATTTTTGAGAGAGAGTGACAGAGCATGAGCAGGAGAGGGGCAGAGAGAGAGGGAGACACAGAATCTGAAGCAGGCTCCAGGCTCTGAGCTGTCAGCAAAGAGCCCAACACAAGGCTCAAACTCATGAACTACAAGATTATGACCTGAGCTAAGTTGGACGCTTAACTGACTGAGTCACCCAGGCGCCCCTACTTATTTACTTAAGAGGGAGGGTGTGGGTAGAGGGAGAGAGAGGGAGAGAGAGAGAGAGGGGGAGAGAGAGAGAGAGAGAGAGAGAAAGAGAGAGAGGGAGAGAGAGAGAGAGGGGGAGAGAGAGAGAGAGAAAGAGAGAGAGAGAGAGAGAGAGAGAGAGAGAGAGAGAAAGAGAGAGAGAGAGAGAGAAAGAGAGAGAGAGAGAGAGAGAGAGAGAGAGAGAGAGAGAGAGAAAGAGAGAGAGAGAGAGAGAGAGAGAGAGAGAGAGAGAGAGAATCTTAAGCAGGCTCTACACCCAACAGGGAGCCTGTTGTAGGGCTTGATCTCAAAACCCTGAGATCATGACCTGAGCTGAAATCAAGAGTTGAACACTTAACCAATGGAGTCACTCAGGCACCCCTCTCCCCAGGTAATTCTGATATGAGGCCATGATGAGAACTACTGGAGTACAGAATTGGCTCTGTTTAATGGGTTTCAATAAATACATTATTAGCATTTTGTGGTTCAATTTTTTTAGGTTCAAAATAGATTGATAAATTTGCCACCATTTTCAAAATATAAATAAAATAAACATCTCAGTAAAACTCACAATGAATCCAAACACGACTGTGGAAAAGAAACCGCCAATGAATCCTTCCCAAGTCTTTTTAGGAGACAACTAAAAAAGGCCAAATAAAATTAAAAAGTTACTACACTCACAAAACACACAAATACATATGGCAAATTGTTTTCAGTGAATTCCCACAATACCTTATACATCTCTCCATACTTTTTTCTTGATGGAATGGCTTTGCAAACCTTTTTCCTTCATTCCATGATCCCGATTTATTTGTACAAATTTCTCTAGTAATATCTAACACATTTTAGACCCTCAAACTGTGAATATATGTTTCTGTATAAATAACCTCAATTTATTTTTTTCTCTCCCAAAGAACTACGAACTCTATATTGAAATCATCGTCCCATGACTTTTATGCTTATATAAACCCCCACAATAGGGTGGTTCTTGCAGTAAGGGTGAGATATAGTCATTCCAAGTACATATGGTCTGTATTGACCTACTACTGACAAAAAATAGAAGAATGAGTATAACAAAACACAGACATTGCAGCACATGAGATTTTCATATATTCTCAAAAATGCCATGCATTCAACAGACCTCTTCCTGAAATGGCAAAACACTCCAGATACAGTATTTGCTCCACAAGTATTCACATATCCTTCTCCCTTGGGTCACAATCTATGTCTGTCTCCATGAAGAAAGGAACATGTTGTGCTTCTAATAATAGATACTGTTTCAGATTCCGGCTATTGTTTCTCAGTCAATGGGGCATTCAGGCAGAGAAATCTGGAGGAAAGTTTGGAAATCAGTGATGCAGGGGCAGGAGGAAAAGATTTGGGAGTGCACAGCTCTAACTGCCTGAGGTGCCCTATATGATAAGGACTGATGTATGGGGAGATCACTGATGGCCTCTGTGATGACTCTTTCAGTGGATGGGTGGGGACAGAAGCCAAATAAATATCCGACAGAAGTTTCTGCAGACAGAAACAGGTGACAGGCTAATCTACATGATCTCTTTATAGACCTTTTGTCCTAATGATGTTCATAAAACCCAAAGCCAAAGTGTTGACAGAAATGGTTTCTTGACAAATCTGATAACAATTCTGCCACAGAGACAATTTCCTAGGATGATTCAGTATTACTGTCATGAAGTAGTTGACTCAAATTCAAAAGTGCCTGTTGATTATTTTAAAGATGACTTCTCAAATTAAATTGACCTATATAAAACTGATTTAGGGGTTAACTTGCTTAATCACATATGGGTATATTATACAACTAATCCAGCCTGGTAAATTCACTAGAAATCTGTGTCCAAAATCAAACAGTAAGATTCCTCTACAACCATAACAGCCTCTCTGAAGGCTTTCTAAGCCAAAAACTTATCTGGTACAGAAGTCTTGAATATTGGGGCGCCTGGGTGGCGCAGTCGGTTAAGCGTCCGACTTCAGCCAGGTCACGATCTCGCGGTCCGTGAGTTCGAGCCCCGCGTCAGGCTCTGGGCTGATGGCTCAGAGCCTGGAGCCTGTTTCCGATTCTGTGTCTCCCTCTCTCTCTGCCCCTCCCCCGTTCATGCTCTGTCTCTCTCTGTCCCAAAAATAAATAAACGTTGAAACAAAAAATTAAAAAAAAAAAGAAGTCTTGAATATTTAATCACTTGCCCTGATGCTGCAGCAGCTTTAGAAACTTAAAAAAAAATATATATATATATATACCTTGCTTGCTGTACCCCTCCCTATAGCTCAGCCTGATGCTGTATGTTGCTGGACTCTTACATGGGGAAGAACTTATGGAAGACTTTTAAAGGACAGGCACATCCATGTGTTCCTCTGGGAACACTTAAGCTACTCTTGTATCATTCTTAACAAACAGGTTTTGTATCTGCACAATTGTCCCAGTCCCTCCAAACTGCCTTCATACAGTAACATCAAAATAGCCAACCAAAATATTCCTGGGGATATTATTAAAGACTTTGCACAATACATGAATGGGGAGAACCCTATCTAAAGCCCCAACACGAAAAGTTTGTTTAAAGGTAATCAGTTCTAGTAAAAGGTCTATTTTTCCATGAGGAATCAGTTTGTTTCTTTCTTCCCCAAAATGAGCACTGTATAATTCATTAATTCATTTCTTTCTTTGCCTCCACTGAATGTAAGCAGAACCAAATCTAAGGCAAAACAACATGGTCTTTTCACATGTATTTTCCTTTCCCTTATCTTAACCTTTCCTTATTACATGCATTATCAGTATTTTATTGTAGGGCCTCAAATTTTTTCAAAATAAGCTTGGGTGTAAAAGTCTTACAAATGGACGGGACTATGGGAAGGTGATGAAGTGTACACTTTTAAAAAAATTTGGTAAAGGAGGTGATAGAGGAGACAGTGACAGAGGAGAGCAGAGTCTAGGAAAGGCTTGTTTGTAGGGTTGCTGGGGAATGAAGAAAGAAGAATTGCACTATAGCTAACAGAAAGAAACCAGCAGAAAGATGAAATGAGCCTTCTTCACAAGACAGAGGACAAATGATGGAGTCAGGTCCTTACTGAGGAGCTAACAGGTTATCTAAGAATCCACATGGAATCACTGGGAAACATGGCTCACTGCCTCTACACTATGGCTGTTAAACACAGCTAAGAAAAATCAAAGCACCTCAGAAATAAAAATGTGCAACAGCACCAAATTGTTGGAGATCTTCTCCAGTGGCTAATCTTTAAGGTTATGGTAATGGCTTGCTTGTGATGTTGTTCCATTACCTTAATTAATGGAGTCCTCCCAAAAAAAAATCCAAAAAGGTAAGCAGTTATGTCATTGCAAATAACACTTGATATTGGAACAAGGAACCTTAAAAAAAATCAGAAAAAAGTCCATATGATTAAGTGGCAAACATTTATATAGGTTTATGACTCATATTGAACCAATGCAATAGCCCTTTGGATTATATTGCAGCCTCATCCAGAACATAACACTTGCCAAAACATTAGTAGAAACAATAAGTATGAAGTAAATTTTCCCATTAAGCAATTCAGCAGAGCAAAATCTATAAATAAACTAACATACCAGGAGAATATTGCTAAGGAAAATATTAAATAATCAATTTAATTTTAATATTAAGCAATCCATTTCTATAGCTATAAACTTTCAAATTTTACTTTTATGAGGAACAAGTTATAAATAGAACAAAGAATTTAAAAAGCGGTCTTTCAAAATGGAAATAAGTCATCTGTTTAGACACAGTATAATCTTCATAAATTTATACCAAGCTCTTAATAAAAATTCTTTTTCAGGAATAATTATCAATTTCAATTCTATCTTAGCCTATAGTTACATTAAACCCTACTAATTGTACAGAACCTACTAATTTCAGTAACTGCTCCCCATCAATTTAAAGTCTGCATATGGAAGACAATCTTTGTTACACACACACCTCAGTATAAACAAATTAAAACACAGAGCTGTGAAGGGTTTTATCTTGACAAAACCTATCAACTCTAAAAGATTTTAATTAATGGACTTAAAAGAACACAGGGAAAATATGGTCAGATTTCTTAAAGCGTAAGTTTTTCTCCACTCTGATTTTTAACTAATAACTTTCATAATTTTAAACAAAAATGATTTCTGAATCTGCAAGGCACTGCTATGTAGCAAGTAACTCCATCTGAAATCTGGACACCTACTCCTGTGTAAAGGCAGAGTAAAACCTACCCAACTTTCACCCAGAGAAAATACATTGCCAGCATTCTGTTTGCTGACAAGCAAACACTCATGTACTTTTTGCATTCCACAAAAATAATATACTCTTTTTAAAGTCTATGTGTGCTTTGTAAAAAGGCACACTAAGGTGCAGTAACACCCGAAAATGTTAATTAATTGTGGGATCTTTTAGGAAGACCTGCATTTTAGGACTTTTAGGAAGTTCCTGCATTTTATTTGGAACCCGAATAAGAAGGGTTTTCAAGTTGTTAACAAAGCATTTGTCTTCAGGTGTCAAATGGTAAGCAAAACTCAGGAAGACATTTTAATGAAATAGAGCAACAACAGAGAGCACATTTTAGTAGAAATCTGAAAGACACTGTCCAATGTGAAAGAGCTTTAAAAAGGCTAGGATATAAATACAAAGCAGCATAACACTGTCCCCTTACCATATCATGCCTTCAAACAGATTTTGGATGACAAGATGTGACTGGGTAACTGTTATCAGTAAAGTGACATGAGTCCATGCAAACTGTTAATAGCCCAAGAACAAAACAATTAGTGAACACAACTCATCAGTGCAGCCCTGGAGCAATAGCAATTTTGAAACACAAAATTGACTTTCAGTCAAATTTTAAAAGGTAGAGTCATACAGAATAAATGCTGTTAGTAAATTATATTCATTTTGGTTCCTACTGGAACCTTAAAACCATGAAGACATTTAACAAAGTAATCTTAATTCATACACAAATAGAAAGCTAACAGTATTGATACACTACTAAATTTAAAAACATATACAAAATATACAATAATCTTGAGTCATTAGTTAAAATGATAATGAGAAAGTTATGGTGGTTGTTTCAGAATTTAGAGAGAAACATTTTCCTTGGCATTCTGCAGTTATTAAAAATGCTAAAAATGATTTTTCTTTCAGAATTCACTATGGTAGCTTTTTCCCACTAGGAGTTATTTCTGACTTCAAATAACTCAAACCAGCAGGGACCAATTACCCTTAAGTGCCAGCTCTTCGTTCTCGAAAACTGGTCTTCACAGCACTATTCAATGACAGTATTTGATTTCAGATTTTCAAAGACTTGTGTGTCTCATCAAGTCCATCTAGCCTGAGAAATGTCACTTGAGTAATTTTTAGCATCATCAGTATGAGGACAATATGAATGAAAAAAACTAATGTTTCTATATGTTTGTCTTACAATTTTGATTAGAATTTATAAAATGTTCATAATTCTTAATATTTTGATTTATTCATAACTTATTTCCCATTTTGGCAAATAATATATTAGTTGTTTTGTTTTGTTATCTGTATAAAAGATCCAATTCTTTTTATCCTGGTTTCTTCAAAATGTGTATTTAATTTTTTTCAGTAGGCACCATTTATATTTTCATAGCACATTCTATTATTTCTAACTTGTCTTGATGATTTCTAGATTCTTATGGAGAATTTTAATCTCCTCTCAAGATCCCCAGAAATTAGAAATGTAAGAAATTCTAGTTTCCCAGTGAAAATGCTCAATAGAATGTCCTAATGGGGAAAAGCAAAGCATAAAGAATAGGAAATATATCCAAATCCAAAATAAGTCTAACACATAAATTCACAGATTTAAATACTATATTTTGCATTTTACAATCTTATAATTAGCCAGCTTTTAAGAAAATAAGTTCATAATGCACAGTGATAAATTTCATTAAACACTGAACATACTTCAATGATACAGTGCAAAAAAAAAACCGTAGGGCAAAAAGAATTATGCAATCAACTGTGTGACTAACCACAACTACCAAGAAAATATATGTTCTGTTCTCTTTATGCTCAGGCTAACAACAAATAAACATAGATACTTTCTCTAGAAAAACATGGTATGTGTTTTCCTTACTAACTGTTCAGGAGACTATGAACATGCTTCAAATATTTGATTTTCATTTTATAGGCTTTGAAAATATTCAAAGAAAGAGTTTGGGAAACTTTGAAAACAGTTAAAATTTTTAAACCTTCAAAAACTTTACAACTTAAACCTTTTGTATTTAATAGTCAACCAAAACTGAAATGCCCCCACATTAGGCAAAACACCAACTAGCAGATTAGATCTACTCACTACAGAAAAAAAAAATTAAAGGTGAGTGTTTTTATTATATACAGTGACTACAGAATAATAGTTAATACAGACCATATAAAACTGCAGACGATAATGTTTCTTCACCAAGCTCAGCACAAACATGCAGAAACCTGTTCAAGAACAAAACACATGCGCTTGTGCAATTTGTTACAAAATGTAAGATTCACTGAGCTCAAATAAGCCAATTTTCTGAACCACTTCTAGATATAGTTTAGCACTTACTCATAGGTCACCTCTCCTACTCATATTAAGCATTTTATTTTTTTTATTTTTATTTTTATTTATTTTTTTTTTTTAGGCAGGTTTCACGTCCAGTTTGGAGCCCAATGTGGGGCTTGAACTAAATGAAGGCCCTGAGCTCAATACCTGAGCTGAGATCAGGAGTCTGACACATAACCTACTGAGCCATCCAGGTGCCCCTTATAATAAGCATTTTAAATAAAAGCTTCTTAAGTGAAATGATCTTGTATTCTCCAAAATGCCTACTATATTCCATGACATAAGTTCAATAAACATACCCTGCATTAAGAGAATTAGTCTCTTGCAAATATGTGAACATGAAAAAACAGATCTTGAATTTCAGCTGAATAAAAGTCATCTGCGTAGAGAGAAACAAAGTTACCTCCAAGGGAAAACCTATAAGGCTATCAACTGATTTTTCAGCAGGAACTTTGCAGGCCAGAAGGGAGTGGCATGACATATTCAACGTGCTGAAAGGAAAAATCATACAACCAAAAATACGCTATCTGGCAAGTATATCATTTAAATTTAAAGAAAAGATAAAGAGTTTCCCAAACAGAAGATAAAAGAGTCTTACAAGAAGTATTAAAGGGGCCTCCTTAAGTAGAAAAGAAATTGCCATAAGTAAACATAAAAAAATTATGAATAAAAAGATGTAAAATATGATCACATATTTATAATACATGGGGGGGAGTAAAAAAAAGGAAAAGAAAAGGTGTTTGTTTCTTTTTCTGTTGTTTTTTTTTTTTTAAAGAGTGTGTTTGAACTTAAATGACCATTAAATTAATGTAGACTGCTACTTAGGATGTTATATATGAATCTCATGATAACCACAAACCTAAGATCTGTAATCAACACAGTAAACAAAGAGAAAGAAAGTCAAACATAAGACTATTGAAACTTATCAATCACAAAGAAGGAGAGCAAGAAGGAATAGGGAAGAAATACAAAAACAGTCAGAAAACAAGTAATAAAATGGCAATATCTATCAACAATTACTTTAAATGTAAATGGCCTAAATGTTCCAATCAAAAGACATAGGATGACAGAATGTATAAAGAAAAGAGGCCCATCTGTGTGCTGCTTACAAGCGATTCACCTGAGATCTAAAGATACATATGGGGGAGGTGCCTGGGTAGCTCAGTCATTTAAGCATCCGACTCTTGATTTAGGCTCAGGTCATGATCTTCTGGTTTGTAGGATCAAGATCCATGTCAGAGTCTGTGCTGACAGTGCAGAGCCTGCTTGGGACTCTCTCTCCCTCTCTGTCTGCTTCTCCCCCACTCATTCTCTCTCAAAATAAATAAACATAAAAAAAAAAAAATAAAGACATATACAGACTGAAAGGGAAGAGATGGGAAAACATCTACCATGCAAACATAAGTGGGGGAAAAAAAAGCCAGCATAGCAATACTTATATCAAACAAAGTAGACTTTAAAACAAACAATGTAACAAGAGACAGAGAAGGGCATTATATAATGATAAAGAGGTCAATCCAACATGAGGATATACCAATTATAAACATCTATACACCTAACACTAGAGCACCTAAAGCAAATATTAATGGACACAAAGGGAAAAATTGATGGTAATTCAATAATATTGAAGGACTTTAACACACCAGTTACATCAATGGATAGATCATCCAGGCAGAAAATCAACAAAGGAAACAGTGCCTTTGAACGACACATGGGACCAGATAGACATAAGAGATACATACAGAACATTCCATCTAAAAACAACAGAATACACATTCTTTTTAAGTGCACTTGGAACCTCTCCAGAATAGAGTACATATTAGGCCACAAAACAAACCTCAATAAATTTAAGAAGACTGAGACCATGTATCTTTTCCAATCACAATGGTATGAAACTAGAAGTAAATCACAAGGAAAAAATGGAAACAACACAAACATATGGAGGCTAAACAATATGATCCTAACAACTAATGGGCCAAAGGAAATCAAAGAAGAAATTAAAAAAAAATACATGGAGACAAATGAAAATGAAAACACAATGATCCAAAATGTTTGGAACACAGTGAAAGTAGTTCTAAGAGAAAAATATATAGTGATAAGGGGCTACCTCAAGAAAGAAGAAAGCTCAAATAAATAACCTAACCTTCACCTAAAGGAACTAGAAGAAGAACAAGCAAAGCCCAAGGTGAGTAGGAAAAAAGGAAACAATAAAGAGCAGAGCAGAAATAAATGACATAGAGGGGCGCCTGGGTGGCGCAGTCGGTTAAGCGTCCGACTTCAGCCAGGTCACGATCTCGCGGTCCGTGAGTTCGAGCCCCACGTCAGGCTCTGGGCTGATGGCTCAGAGCCTGGAGCCTGCTTCCGATTCTGTGTCTCCCTCTCTCTCTGCCCCTCCCCCGTTCATGCTCTGTCTCTCTCTGTCCCAAAAATAAATAAACGTTGAAAAAAAAAATTAAAAAAAAAAAGAAATAAATGACATAGAGACTAAAAACCACAGTAGAAAAAAAAGTCAGTGAAACCAAGAACTGGTTCTTTGAAAAAATAAACAAAATTAAAATACATCCTTAGCCAGACTCATAAAGAAAAAAAAAAAAGAAAAGACCCAAATACATACAATCAGAAACAAGAGAGGAGTAACAGCTAAAACTAGAGAAACACAAAGGATTATAAGAGAATACTATGAAAAATTATATGCCAACGAATAAGACAATCTAGAAGAAATGGATAGATGAAATGGATAAATTTCTAGAAATACACAATCTTCTAAAACTAAACAGGAAGAAATAGAAAATCTAAAGAAACTGATTATAAGAAATTGAATCACTAGTAAAAAACTACCAAAAAATTAAAGTTCTGGACTAGACTCACATTCAGAAAACATTTAATACCTATTCTCCTCAAACTATTTCAAAAAATAGAAGAAAAATGTCCAAATATATTCTACAAAGCCAGCATTACCCTTACACAAAAATCAGACAAAGACATCACACAATAAAACCAAAAACTACAGGCCAACATTCCTGAACACAGATGCAAAAATCCCCAATAAACTATTAGCAAACCACATACAACAACAATACATTATAAAGATTCACCAGGATCAAGGGGGATTTATTACAGAAATGCAAGGATGGTTCAATATTAACTAATCAACCAACAAGATATACACCACCATCAATAAAATGAAGGACAAAAATCATATGATCATCTCAATAGTTGCAAAGCATTTGACAAAACCCAACATCCATTAATGATAAAGTCTCAACAAAGTAGGGTTAGAGTATGTATGTGTACACACACACACACACACACACACACACACACACACACACACACCCTACAGCTAACATCACACTCAATGGTGAAAAACTGTGAGTTTTTCCTCTACGATCACAAACAAGACAAGGATGTCCATGCTCCCCACTTTTATTCAACATGGTACTGGAAGTCCAAGCCACAGCAATCAGACAAGAAAAAGAAAGAAGAGGCATCCATATTGGTTAAGAGGTTAAACGGGGATCAAGACATGATACTATATACAGGAGATCCTAAAGACCCCACCCAAATACTACCAGAAGTAATAAATGAATTCAGTAAAGTTACAGGATATTAATGCCTAGAAATCAATAGTGTTTCTATCCACTAATAATAAAGTAGCAGAAAAAGAAATTAAGAAAACAAGACCATTTACGGTTGCACCAGAAAGAATAAAATACCTAGAAATAAATTTAACCAAAGATGTGAAAGACCTGTACTCTGAAAATTATAACCACTGATGAAAATAATTGAAGATAACACAAATAAATGTAAAGATATTCCATGCTCATGGATCATAATAATTCATATTGTTAAAATGTCCATATTACCCCAATCAATCTACAGATTCAATGCAATTCCTAACAAAATACCAAAATACCAAGCATTCTTCGCAGAACTGGAACAAATAGTACGAAAATTTGTATGGAACTTCAAAAGACCCCAAATAGCCAAAGTAATCTTGAGGGGGGAAAAAAAAAGGCTGGAGGTATCATACTCCCAGGTTTCAAGATATACTATACAAAGCCGCAGTAATCAAAATGGTATAGTACTGACACAAAAACAGACATATAGATCAATGGAACAGAATAGGGACACCAGAAATAAATTCCTGATTATATGGTCAATTAATCTATGACAAAGGAAGCAAACATATAAAATGGGAAAAAGATAGTCTCTTCAATAAACAGATCTGGGAAAAATTGGACATGCAAACATGCAAAAGAAACTAGACCATTTCTTAACACCATACACAAAAATAAACTCAAAATGGATTTAAGACCTAAATGTGAGACCTGAAATCATAAAAATCCTAGAAGAAAGCACAGGCAGTAACTTCTCTGACATCAGCTATAGCAATATTTTTCTAGATGTGTCTCCTAAGGCAAGGGAAACAAAAGCAAAAGTAAACTAGTGGGACTACCAAATAAAAAGCTTTTGTACAGCAAAGGAAACCATCAGCAATATAAAAGGAGACCTACTGAATGGGAAAAGATATTTGCAAATGATTTATCCAATAAAGGGTTAGTATCCAAAATATATAAAGAACTTCTACAACTCAACACCAAAAGAACACAAACAATCCAATTAAAAAAATTCAGGACCTGAACAGACATTTTTCTAACACACTGAAAAAGTGCTTAACATAACTAATAATCGGGGAAATGCAAATCAAAACCACAACAAGCTATCACCTCATACCCATTAGAATGGCTCAAATTAAAAAGACAAGAAATAACAAGCACTGGCAAGTATATGGAGAAAAAGAAACCCTCATACACTGTTGATGGGAGTATAAATTGTTACAGCCACTGTCTAAAACAGTATGAAGGTTCCTCAAAAAATTAAAAATAGGAATACCACATGAATCAAAAATTCCACTAATGGGTATTTACCCAAAGAAAACAAAGACACTAATTTGAAAAGATACATGCACCCTATGTTTATGGCAGCATTATTTACAATAGCCAAGACATGGAAGGAACGTTAAGTGTCCATCAATAGACAGGTTAGGAATATGTGGCAATGTGGCTATATACGTGTACACACACACACACACACACACACACACACACACACGAATATTACTCGGCCATAAAAAGGATGAGCTCTTCCCACTGCAACTACATGGATAGACCTAGAGTATTATGGTAAGTGAAATAAGTCAGAGGAAGACAAATGCCATATAATTATATTCATATGTGGAATCTAACAACAACAAATGAGTAAATAAGCAAAAACCCAGAATCTGACCTACAAATACAGAAAATAAATTGACAGTTAATAGAAGGAAGTTGGTGGGAGAATGGGCAAAGTGTGTGAAGGTGGGTGGGAAATACAGGCTTCCACTCATGGCATGAATAAGTCACAGGAATAAAAGGCACAGCATAAGAAATATAGTCAGTGATATTGTAATAGCATTGTATGGTGACAAATGGTAGCTATACTTGTGGTGAGCATAGCATAGGATATAAACTTATCAAATCACTTTGTTGTACACCTGAAACTAATATAATATTGTGTGTCAACTATATTAAAAAAACACAAAGTATCATTATGAAAAAAAAAACGTACTTGCTTTATCAGTCCATCAGGTGTATGTACAGAATGTTGTAATCTCTACATAAGACCAAAAATTAATACTAATTATATGGCAGCTAACATCTACTGAACACTTATTATGTTTCAGGCTCTCATTTAAGCATTTTACAAATATCACCTCATTTAATGCTTCTAACGTCCCTATGATGGTATCTATTATTATCTTCATTTTATATATGAAGAAAAATGCACAAAGGACTTTATTAACTGTCTGAAAATCACAGGGCTACAAAACAGTTAAACCCTCAGATCCTATGGACTCTGAAGAGCCATGTGGCTCCATAAATCCTTATTAGTAAGATTCAGGTTAAGAATGACTTGAAACTTCTCAGAACCATATTATAACTGTAGTAAAACATAATATTCTTAATAATTTAAAGATTTACAAGCAGCAAATGTGTTTGGGTTTATGTTTATATCCCACAAATTTATTACAATAATATTTTACTAAATAAAAATCATACCTAATTCAGTGAAATAATCATATACAAAATAAGGAGACACAACGGGAAGCACTTTTTGCCTAAGATATCAGTAAACTTCTAAAGAGAAATATTCCTTTACAGAAGTAGATATTGCAAATACATAAATTAAGTTTAACTTCAGTTAAGCACCATCCATGCATTCTATTCTACGATATCCTTACTGTGAGTTCCCCAAGATAGAAAACGAATTGTCAGGTAATCTATCCCATATGAAATAAACACTAGCTTTCATATATCTAAGTTATATTTACCAAGGCCATTCTACCTACTAGAGCAACCAAGGTGGATACTACACTGACCAGAGTAAATAATCAACCAGCAGCTTCCTTTAGCTATTTTTTGAAAGCTAATTCGAAATGTCAGTGTAAAGGAAAATGACAAAGGAAGAAAATACATACTGGCTCCCAGATCCTATCTCACCTCCTATGTGTCACCTATGGAGTTAATGTGACTGACTGAACTGCAAGATAAACATGGGAACATTTTCAAATGGAAGCACAACTGAAAGCCCTAGGTCACTTTCTTGAGACAAAGAAAGAAACTGGGAGGAGGTACAGATTAAAACATGAAATTCATGGCTTTGAAATCACCAGTAGCATAAAGAACCTCTTTAGTAATTATTATTGCTTTTCAGATTTTATTCTCTAACAGGTAGACTTATTTTGTGGCTCATGTAACAATGCAATTTCTGTGCTGTTTTATGCTATTGGTTCACAGTTAGAGGCAAATGTAAATTGGACGTGGTGTAGAGGCTAATGGGGTAAGAGCTGAGCAGAGACAAGACAGATGTTTCTGGAAGCTCTACTTCTGTCCAAACGGACCCCTCTGACTCTCCCAGCACAACCGTGGGAACTTCTCAACATCATTAACTGTGAATTATTGCCTCACAAATACCACTCTCACATGTAAGGTTTTCTCATTTTTGAGATCATATAACACCATTCACCCTTAAGCATTTCTTCAAACAAAGTCACTAACAGAATTATTCAATATTTTCCTAATGGTGATTTTATCTAGGACAGTCTTGGTAACTCACTTTTACCTGGTCCAATTTCACTGTTAAATCACCAGTAACATGCAGCTTTTTATGGTGCTTTAATAAAGGCTATAATTGTCTGACTCTTAAGATACATTAAGATAATATAATTTTCTGAATTTGGCGAGGGTATATTTTCCTAGAATATCTAAGGAATATTATTTTTACAGAACAATCTGAAAAAGAAACACATAAATTTATTTTTTCATACACAACCATAAAGCTATGTGTATGTTTTATGCTTAAATGTGTAAAAATACATTATACTGGGGTGCCTGGGTGGCTCAGTTAGTTAAGCATCCAACTTTGGCTCAAGTCATGATCTCACAGTTTGTGGGTTCGAGCTCCTCATTGGGCTCTGTACTGACAGCTTAGAGCCTGAAACCTGCTTCAGATTCTGTGTCTCCCTCTCTCTCTGCCCCTCCCCTGCTCGCACGCTCTCAAAAATAAATAAAAACGTTTTTAAAAATTTAGTAAAAAATACATTATCCTATATTTCAATAAACCTATGGAAAGCATAACTTTGTCCATTTGGATACATAGTTTTACTTTTTTTTCCTAATTAATAAACAATATCTGAATGGTCACATCTCCAATTAAAAATAGGATTTCTTGGGGCATGATTCATGGGTTTGAGCCCCACATCGGGCTCTGTGCTGACAGCTTGGAGCCTGGAGCCTGCTTTTTGTTTTGTTTTGTTTTTAATTTTGTTTTTAATGTTTATTTTTTTTAATTTATTTTTTTTAAATATGAAATTTATTTTCAAGTTGGTTTCCATACAACACCCAGTGCTCATCCCAAAAGGTGCCCTCCTCAATACCCATCTCTCACCCTCCCCTCCCTCCCACCCCCCATCAACCCTCAGTTTGTTCTCAGTTTTTAACAGTCTCTTATGCTTTGGCTCTCTCCCACTCTAACCTCTTTTTTTTTTTTTTTTTTTCTCCTTCCCCTCCCCCATGGGTTCCTGTTAAGTTTCTCAGGATCCACATAAGAGTGAAACCATATGGTACCTGTCTTTCTCTGTATGGCTTATTTCACTTAGCATCACACTCTCCAGTTCCATCCACGTTGCTACAAAAGGCCATATTTCATTCTTTCTCATTGCCACGTAGTATTCCATTGTGTATATAAACCACAATTTCTTTATCCATTCATCAGTTGATGGACATTTAGGCTCTTTCCATAATTTGGCTATTGTTGAGAGTGCTGCTATAAACATTGGGGTACAAGTGCCCCTATGCATCAGCACTCCTGTATCCCTTGGGTAAATTCCCAGCAGTGCTACTACTGGGTCATAGGGTAGATCTATTTTTAATTTTTTGAGGAACCTCCACACTGTTTTCTAGAGCGGCTGCACCAGTTTGCATTCCCACCAACAGTGCAAGAGGGTTCCTGTTTCTCCACATCCTCGCCAGCATCTAGTCTCCTGATTTGTTCATTGTAGCCACTTTTAATGTTTATTTTTGAGAGAGACAGAGCATGAGTAGGAAAGAGGCATAGAGTAAGGGAGACACAGAACCTGAAGCAGGCTCCAGGCTCTTCTCTGTAAAGAGCCTGACAGGGGGCTCGAAACCATGAACAGTGAGATCAGGACTCAAGCCAAAGTCGGACACTTAACAGACTGAGCCATCCAGGCACCCCTATAATTATGTTTAATTACTACTACTGGTCAGCATTTATGTACATAGCACTGCACCTAGTGCTCTCCATACAAAGATGTGTACATCCTGTTGTCTAGTATATCAAAGAGTTCCCAGGTAGTTAGGGAGATCCAATTACCCAAAAGACTGGAGACAAATATATTCAAAAAGAAAATGAATGAGATTTCTAAACGAGTCAGGAGAAGTAAAGGAGAAAAAAGGCATTAAAAAGCCCACAAAGATGAGATTGAGGCAATTTCAGAAAAATGGACAATCAAAAAGTATTTATTGAACAGTGAAGATATGCCAGATACAAAAAAAAAGAATAAAATGAATATGACCAGCACTCCCATTCAAGGAGTTCAGTCAGAATCTAACTGAAGAGACAGAAATCATAATAAAGTTGTTTCTAAAATTTACTGTTGGTGATTAACCAATTCAATACATGTAGTCCTTAATTCAAAAAACAGACATTAAGATGGACCCAGGATTAAATATTGGAGCTTAATGACTCTTTCTCACTCTTTCATGTGGCCATATTTTTCAAAACATTTCAAATATCATGTTACGTGAAATCAGAAGCCCACTGCATTATGTGGCCCATATTGAGACATTAGACTCTGACTGAGTTGTTTTTAAAAAGTTTTAAATGAATCTGTATTGTAGAAACTGTCACGCAAACCAACCATTATATTAGCTTAGACAAAGAAAGTTTTCTATCATCTATATGTTGAGTTTAAGGTGTAGAACAACACTGGCATGTGCACAGATTCTGTCTTTAACTCAAAAACTGTAAATGGTTTTGGACGTAGAGTCCTCTGTGAACAGTTGTTTGTGATGTCTTTCTAAAGATTTCATCAACACCCTTTGAGATAATTAGATATCTAGGATGTCTGGGGGAAAAAATTCTTAATTATGCATTAACTTTAGCCATGATTTAATTTTACAAGTCTACTGATGTTCTTGAATTCAAAGTATTATGTTCCAGTCACACCTTCTCCTTTAGGGTTTTTTTTATAGATCAAAATACAAGCATACACGCATACATTTCAAGCAAAAAAAGTACTAGAAATAACATGCATATCACTGGTCAGCTAAAGAGATGTTACAGTGATGATATTAAGAGTCAAACATCTTAAGCTTATTCACTCATCACTATTTACATAATCACAT
This sequence comes from Felis catus, assembly GCF_018350175.1. Taxonomy (NCBI): domain Eukaryota; kingdom Metazoa; phylum Chordata; class Mammalia; order Carnivora; family Felidae; genus Felis; species Felis catus. The sequence continues at coordinate 135,732,256 of NC_058371.1, forward strand.
GGCTGCTCTGGTTCCTAAAGAGCCCCAAATCCAAATGACCAAGAGCTTTTTAAAAATGTGTTTAGACCCTAGAGAAAATGTTTTTTCTATTACTTTCAGCCTTGCTGATTTTTTTCTTCGCTACCAATCAAATTCATTTTACAACAAAATTATCTAAATGTCAGAATGACTTTCTGGGTCTTTGTCAGTGAGTTGCTTTGTATGATATTAGACAGGTCATTTAGTCTCATGGGCCTTGGTGAGGGGGTCAGACCTGGAGATACCTACATTCTATTTTAATAACATTCAGTATCAATGAAATAGCTTGGGCTGCATCTGCTGTTTAAATCTGCTAAGACCTACACCTTCCAAAGCCATTTGATCACTGAAGAACTAAAATTCTTATGGGACTCCTTTGAATATTTTTTTACAAAAAGAATTCCAAAGATTTTCATAGCATAATTTGAGAAAAAAGTACACATTCTCAACATAGCATGCTTTCTATTTCCTCACTCCTGTTTTAAAGTCAAATTCCCTTTGCTAGACTAAGCCCAAGAATGTTGTTAACTACTTCAAGAATCACCAATAAGGCCTCAAGATGTGGCAAGCAAAACACAGACGCTGAAAATATATCTATAAGAAGCACTGGGTGTGAATGTCCATGTTCCCGGCCTCTTGACCATTCATCCAAAAAGTATGTATTGGGAACATAAATGCCAGGCCTTGCACTAGGCACTGGGCATTTAAAAAATAAGAGAGACACAAAGTAGGTTGTTTATGTTCTAACAGGACCACATCCAGGCCACATGTAAAATGATAATAGATACAGAATACTATGCATGATTTATATTAGAAGTTTTATCATTTAACACAGCAGCTCCTAGGTTACTACAAGGTTGCATTAGGAAACTACATTCATAAAACTGTAATAATGTCAATATCCTGGTGTGATATTGTACTTTAGTTTTGCAAAATATTACCATTGCTGGCAACTGGGCAAAGTGTATAAGGGATAGCTCTTATCACTTCCTACAACTACATGTAAACAGGTGGTTATCTCAACAAAAAGTACATTTTCAGCCAATAATTTGGGATACAAAAGCAATTTTTCATAGACTGTTATAAAGAGCAGTTTGGGGGCACCTGGATGGCTCAGTGGGTTGAGCATCTGACTTCAGCTCAGGTCATAATCTCGCGGTTCTGGAGTTCAATCCCCGCATCGGGCTCTGTGCTGACGGCTCAGAGCCTGGCACCTGCTTCAGATTGTGTCTCCCTCTCTCTCTGCACCTCCCCTGCTTGCACTCTGTCTCTCTCTCTCTTTTCAATGTTTATTTATTTTTGAGAGAGAGAGAGAGAGAGAGAGAGAGAGAGAGAGAGAGAGAGAGAGCGCAAGCAGGGGAGGAACAGAGAGAGAGGGAGTCACAGAACTCGAAGCAGGCTCCAGGCTCTGAGCCGTCAGCACGTAGCCTGACATGCGGCTCGAACTCACGAACCGTGAGATTATGACCTGAGCTGAAATCGGATGCTCAACCCACTGAGCTACCCAAGCACCCCCCCACCGTCAAAAATAAACATTAAAAAAAATAAAGAGCAGTTTGTTTCTAAGAATAGTCCACAGTTATTTTTATTTTTTAATATATAACCAACCCTCTTAGTATTTAAGATTTTTATGTTTATTTATTTTTGTGTGTGAGAGAGAGAGAACACGAGCAGGGAAAGGGCAGAGAGAGGGGGGTACAGAGGATCTGAAGCAGGCTCTGTGCTGACAGCAGAGAGCCTGATGTGAGACTCGAATTCACAAACCATGAGATCATGACCTGAGCTGAAGTTGGATGCTTAACTGACTGAGCCACCCAGGAACCTCCAACCCTCTTAGTATTAAATACAAACTCAGGCCCTCCTTATATTTAGCATGAATTACAGTACCAGTTTCCTGTCTGGTCATCCTATTAATGTCTCCCAACTCATCCTTCACTACACTACAGATCTAGTTATATCATCTCTTAATTTAAAATTCTCCATTGGTTTCTTAGGGATAAAGTCCAAATCCTTCCCATGATACACAAGGCTTCTCAAGATGTGGTTCCTTCCCACCTCCTTTCCAACCTTTAATGCCTGCCAGCGGCCCAGAACATGCAATCCTCTCTCATTTCCAACCTTTGCACCTTTCCTCTGCCCGGAATGCCCTTTTCCTCTATTCACCTAGCAAATGTCTGCTTGTTCTTTACTATTCATGACACTTGTCATCTCTTCTCAAAGGCCTTCTATGGTCTCCAGCAGAGTAAAGTCCTCCTTACCCTTCATACTCTTCTAGGTCCCTGTCCACATTTCAGCAATGGACTAGGGGAGTCATGTCTCACCAGCTTCAAGACCCAGAAGGCATGCTATCAACCTCCTTTCCCTCTGTATATCCTCAACACCATTTGTGGTACCTAGGATTTGGAAAGCACTCATATGTTTGCTGAAAAAATGGCTTTTGATGACTTTTTATGATTCTAATAGCCTAAAACAGCAAGTGGTAAGCTATTTCTATGGCAGAAATTAAGTCAGAAAAAAAAGGAAGAAATACTAATTTTTCTTTAGAAAAGTAGAGTCAGAAAGTTTAGCATATGAAGCAAACAATTACTAAAAATTAAGAGCTAAATAAAACAAAGAAAATAAATTACATTGTCTTTACCCACTCAATGGAGAAGTTATTCTTAAGTATTAGTTATAGCAAACCACAAAGGGAAAGTAAGAAAAGGAAACAGTAGTCACCTTATTTTATGACATTCTACCTCAGATTTGCTCTACACACATCAATACAGATGTAACTGCAGATATGAAAAAACTGGATTCAGATGTGCTGATATAAAACCATGCACAAGCTGCATTAAGTGGAAAAAAAACAGGTAGGTAATAACCTGTTCTCATTTGTATAAAAAAAAGAGTGTGGAGAGGATATAAACATATAAGCTTTAATACTTAGAAAATGTCTGCAAAAGTACTGGCCACCTTCTGGAGACATTCTGGAGATTGTAAATAAGGCTCTGAGGCAGGAGGGAGATTTCACTGAATACTGAGCCCAACATTGATTGTGGAGAGAAAAGAAAAGAAGAGAAAAGAAAAGAAAATTACAGTGAAAACCCAGAGAGCAAAGAGAACTGAAGAAACATCAAGGAAAATAGAAGAGAAATGGCTACAAAATTTTGAAGCTGGAAAACAGACTTGATAAATTTTAGCAGACCTGAGAAATCAGGGACTAGCAGTATTTTCCAGAAAAAAGTAAACAGAGATCTCTCAGTAGAAGGCAAAGGTAAGGCCTAGACTTCTAGACTATAGTGCTAAGTACCAGTCTACTAATAACAAGTGCAAGCCCCAGCAGAAGCAGTCAGCTGTGACAATGAAAATATTTTTAGAAATGTATGAACATAAAACATTTAGCATCTATGAACATTTCACAGGAAACTACTGGAGGCCATGCTTCAGCAAAATAAGGGTGTCAACTCAGAAACTGGAAGATGTGAAATATAAGAAATGAGAAGGCCAAATCATGAGGACACCTAGGCAGTAGGCCCACAAGCAGACAGTCCAGAAAGACCAGACTACAGAGGTTTCTAGGACAGAGGTCTTGAGGAAAAAAGGAGATTGATACACTGATTTGTGTGAACATTTGTAAAAACTACCAATAGGCATGGAACAAACTCAAAAGAATTAAGGATTCCTATACAGAAATGTATAGATGTGGAAAAGAGATTTGTGTGAACATTTGTAAAAACTACCAATAGGCATGGAACAGACCCAAAAGAAATATTAAGGATTCCTATACAGAAATTTATCAATGTGCTGGGGCGCCTGGGTCGCTCAGCTGATTAAGTATCCGACTTTGGCCTAGGTCACGACCTCACAGTTCCTGAGTGCGAGCCCCGAATCGGGCTCTGTGCTAAGAGCTCAGAGCCTGGAGCCTATTTCAGATTCTGTCTGTCTCTCTCTCTGCCCCTCCTCTACTCATGCTATCTCTATCTCTCAAAAATAAATAAACACACACACAAAAAGAAATTTATAGATGTGGAAAAGAGAAGATGAAGCAGTTCTAAGTTTAAGAAAAACTAAAAGTTGTATAAGAATGGAAATGTACGGGCTCTGTGCTGACAGCACGGAGCCTGCTTAGGATTCTCTCTCTCCCTCTCTTTCTGCCCCTCCCCCACTCATGCATGCTCTTGCTCTCTCCCCCTCAAAATAAAAAAAATAATAAACTTAAAAAAATGTAAACAGTGGCAATAAAAAACAGTATGGAGAAGAGAGAAAGGTTATAAGAGGTAGTTAATAGGTAATGCCTAATATAAATTAAGAAATGGGCATATTACTTAGAAAAAACAATAATCTGTAAGTGATGGGGTACAGGGTTGTGGTCTACACTGTGTTTTTGAAACTGATTTTTTAACTGACATACACTGATACAAATGATTTCTATTTTCATTAATCATCATTTTGTTATTCAGTAATTACGAGACTGATATTATGAAATAATGTGAATTTGTTGGGTTCAGCAGCAGAAGCCACTACGGACACTTTTTGCTAATATTGTTTTTAAAATTTAAAATACCAATAAAGTCTTGCCAGTCTAAATACAAAGTAAAAAGGCACTGTATTCTTTGCTCTTGTAGCAGTAAAGAATCTATCCCCAAATCCAACTTAGATTTAACAGTGTAAATCAAATCTGTTAGTTTGATAAGTGAGATAACTACTCAAAGTTCCTACCAAGAAAAAAATGTCACAAATGTGCTTTGGTAAATGTAAAACCGGAGTCAGTGTTTTTCTATCCAAATTCTACCTGTTTTCAGTCATCATTAATTTCTCTATTATCATGATTCTTGTAAACTGATTCGAATTTAAAATTGAATGACTGGGGCGCCTGGGTGGCTCAGTCGGTTTAGCGTCCAACTTTGCTCAGGTCACGATCTCACGGTCCATGGGTTCGAGCCCCGCATCAGGCTCTGTGCTGACAGCTCAGAGCCTGGAGCCTGCTTCAGATTCTGTGTCTCCCTCTCTCTCTGGCCCTCCCCCCGTTCATGCTCTGTCTCTCTCTGTCTCAAAAATAAATAAATGTTAAAAAAAAAAAAATTAAAAAAAAATAAAATTGAATGACTATCTAAAATGAGTAATTTCTCTTGCCCATGAAAGAAAAGAAATGCTTTTCAATATCCTCTTTCAGGCATGTACTTTCTTTAGATGTATCAGTAACAATTTTTAAAAATAAAGTAACAGAAAACTGGACTAAGCAAAAACAAACAAACCCACCAAAAAAAACCCTGAATGTAAAAGAGTAATAAAACTCTTTAGAAAATGTAGGTTCCTCCCATCCCAAAAATGATTCTCTAAAAACTACTATTCTCATTTCAGACTGTTTCACTTTCTGGGTTTCTAGATCCAGAAACAAAATCAAGTCCAGGGTCTGAAGAAGGCTTTATTAAAGCAAGATCATCATGCAGAACAGCACAAAAACTGAATACAATGACATACTTCTAAAGGACTGGACGTACTTCTCCATACACTCTTCATATTTCTAGTTTAATGAGAAATGAAGAGTCATCCGTATTGTATTCAGTTTCCAAAACTGTGCTAATAAGAAAAGAATTTATTGAAAAACTTGTAAGAGCTAAAGTAAAAACTCAAAGTTCATATCCTCCTTTAAGAAGAAAGTAATGATAACAACAACAAATATTTAAATAGTGCCAGGTATTGTTCTAAGAGCTTTACAAACAAATTGAGGTACAGATAAATTAATTAAATTTCCCAATGTTTATTTAGCTAGTAAGTAGTAGAGCCAAGACTCACACTGGCAAGCTGACTTTTAAAAAGTACATATCTGGGGCGCCTGGGTGGCTCAGTTGGCTGAGCATCTGACTTTGGCTCAGGTCACATGATCTCACGTTTTGCAAGTTCGAGCCCCTGCGTAGGGCTCTGTGCTCACAGCTCAGAGCCTGGAACTTGCTTCGGGTTCTGTGTCTCCCTCCCTCTCTGCCTCTTTCCCACTCACACTCTGTCCCTCTTAAAACTAAATAGACATTAAAAAAATTGTTTTGGGGCGCCTGGGTGGCTCAGTCGGTTAAGCGTCCGACTTCAGCTCAGGTCATGATCTCGCGGTCCGTGAGTTCAAGCCCCGCATTGGGCTCTGTGCTGACAGCTCAGAGCCTGGAGCCTGTTTTGGATTCTGTGTCTCCCTCTCTCTGACCCTCCCCGTTCATGCTCTGTCTCTGTCTCAAAAATAAATAAATGTTAAAAAAAATTGTTTTAATAAAAATAAAAAGTACATATCTAAATCAAGCTTTTAGAATTTTTTTGATTGATAAACTTTTATTAAAGCAATACCTGTTAATTCTAATTTTATCCTAGTATCTAATTCTTAATCTAAAATCTTAAAAACAAATGGTACAGTGTACTATAAATCATATATACATGTATATATATATGATATACATGTATATATATGATATATATATACATATATAGAAAGAATATATAATAAACCATGTCAGTAAAACTAAATACCACAATACTATATAAATAAAGCAATATATATGTAAAAGTTTCTTTGTAAATCATACTTGGTTAACAATCAATCCATGTATTTAAAAGTTTACTACAATTTCCAAAGAAAATTTTCAAATATGTGAAGTATTAAGCAAGTAGGTCCTTTTTTTAAATCACCATGAAGGAGTAATTGCTGTTTAAGACCATGATGAAAGCAACAGCTTTTTATACATGGAACAAATAAAAATGGAACTGGATTAAAATGTAACAAATAGAAGATGTCATAAATTCAAATAACGTAAGTAAAAATAAGCATGTAATATGTATCAGCTACATACCAATACGGACTATTTTCCTTACCTGCCAGATAGAGGGCAAATGATATAAATCTATGGTAGCGAATAAGGAACTGAAGTTGCTCTTCCCTTTGAACAAATGTAGCAAAATAATCGGCTACGGTCTCTCCGTAGAAAAAGTAGTTTACACACAGTAGAAAGTACCTATAATTGAAACACAATTAGCTTTTTCATATTTGAAGCCTTTTTTTCCCCTCTCAAACTCAGCAAAACTATTCTCTATATTTTGATGATGTCACAAAGATCAAAAACTAAGTTCAGGACACAGGTTCAGGATATTCCACCAAAACTTTTTTTTCCTCTTTTAAACTTAATTTCAAATGTGTCAGTCAACAAAAGTTTACTGAATACAGCTCACGCCTCTACTTAGCTCAAAATCTAGTGCCAGAGATTGGGAAACAATGTAAGAAATACTATGCATACCCAAATACACACACACACACACACAGACGCACACAGATAAACACACACACATGCACGCTGATACACACACACACACACAGTATTTTATAATGAAAATCCACTTTCAACTATTCACAGCTCTAAAGCTTTTTAATAGTGGAGATTCTAAGCCAAATTCCCACCTGCCCTGAGGAGGAAATCAGTAGGGAAAGCAGGAAGAGGCAATTCAACCTCTGACCCATCCTCACTGCATTACGCATATTGGTGTCTTTCTCCCCCTCCTCCATGTTCCAGATGGACTCCAGATGCACACGGATTCTTTTTTTTAATTTTAATGTTTTTTCATTTTTTGAGAGAAAGATGGAGACAGAGTGCAAGGCGGGTAGGGGCAGAGAGGGAGACAGAATTTGAAGCAGTCTCCAGGCTCTGAGCTGTTAGCACAGAGCCCGATGCGTGGCTCAAACCCACTAACTGCAAGATCGTGACCTGAGCAGAAGTTGGATTCTTAACCGACTGAGTCACCCAGGCGCCCCCAGTTGCACAGTGATTCTTGAGAGGAAGTAGTGGGGGATAGAAGCAGGCAGCAGGTAAAAATCTCTAAGAGAAACTTTTTTTTTTTTTTAACGTTCATTTATTTTTGAGAGAGACAGACAGACAGACAGAGCATCAGCAGGGGAGGAGCAGAGAAAGAGAGAGACGCAGAATCTGAAGCAGGCTCCAGGTTCTGAGCTGTCAGCACAGAGCCTGACGCAGGGCTCAAACTCACAAACCGTGAGATCATGACCTGAGCCGAAGTTGGATGCTTAACTGTCTGACCCAGGCAGCCCTCTAAGAGAAACTTCTTAAAACTGTGTAAATCAGGGGCGCCTGGGTGGCTCAGTCCATTAAGCGGCCGACTTCAGCTCAGGTCGTGATCTCACGGTCCGTGAGTTCAAGCCCCACGTCGGGCTCTGTGCTGACAGCTCAGGGCCTGGAGCCTGTTTCAGATTCTGTGCCTCTCTCTCTCTGATCCTCCCCTGTTTATGCTCTCTGCCTCAAAAATAAGCAAACATTAAAAAAATTTTTTTTTAAAAACTGCGTAAATCACCCATCCCTCCACCCAATTCTGATATATCCCTCCCCCCCAGGGAAAGGAGAACCCATGAGAATTGACTGATGGCACTTGTGTGAGCCAGGAAAGAAGGCTGGGAAGCACCGCTTCAGAGTTCCTCCGTGCCTCATCCTTTGAAGGGCCGAGTCCTACTCGGCCAGGAGAGCAGAGGAGGAAAGGAGCGATTTCCCTCTGGTGTTCATGGATGGAATTAGACCCCACAGTTTTCAAAGTAAAGTATTGTATTCCCATTTCTATCAGCTGCATTACCATTTTTCTATTCTCCTACAATGGAAACTGTCTTTGACTCCTCCATCAAGCTATCAAGGCCTGCCCTAGTCCACCAACCCAACTTTTCCCCCATTATTCTGCTCAAGAAGGCCAGGAATGTCTTTGCCTCTGTGGCATGTTCCTCCTAGTCCCTCATCTAGAACTTGATAGGTGATGCTTCCCCACTGCGGAGCACTCTTCTCTATCCAAAACTTGTCTTTATTTCAAGTGATAGTTTGTTTCTCACCTTCTCCATAAAGACTTCTGCAATCACTGGAGCCCATTCTGACCTATGTCTTTTTTTCTTAGAATTGATCAATCCTGCATGGTTCAGCATTTAATTATTCTCCAACTACTTAATCTAACATTTCCCATACATTTTGCCCTTCATGAAGAAACTTGCCATAAGGAAAAATTAGAAACTATTTTTTGACTACTCTAAACCCCAAAGGTGATACATGTGTTTTCTTAAGACACTGGACCCTCTGGCTGATACTAATCAAACAGCTATATTCAAAGGCATGGTCAATTTGGTTCATTATGAACTATTATATTATCATGTTTCCTTCCTGGTCAAGGTCTTGATAATTGAGAATTATAACTGAAAAGTTATAAAAAGATATATTAAACTTTAAATATTAAAATCGCATGCCTTTTTTTAAACTAAGTTTTACATGCATGGTACATATACAGTATTTCAAGTGTTGGTAACTGCTGGTGCTATTTACAAGACTGCCTTACACGCTGCTCCTCAGAGAGTATTACTCTTCTAACAACCCTCCCTGTAGCAGGTCACCAGCCAGGGGCCTGAAGACAAGATCAAACCAGGAACAACAAAGGTAGGAGCTGCCTCTCCTCTAACTGCCCCCAGGGCCTACAAGGAGGTGGGCCAGCTTTGCAGTAGTGGGGAAGGAAGGGTGGGGGGGACAGACATTCATCATGGGCTTTCTTCCCCATGAATAAACCACTGACCACTCAACAAAACAGGAAACTCACAACTGTTTTCATATCTCATCTTTCACTCTCTGCAGAAATAATCTAATTCTGTGTGTGCTCTCATTTCAACTGAGGCAAAAGAAAGCAAAAGATTACACATATTTCTAACATTTTACAAAACGAAACTTTATTAAAATTGTAACTATAAAGGATATAAAAAGGTGTCCAATACAATGTTTTTTTAAAGAAGACAACAGCGCAGGGGCGCCTGGGTGGCTCAGTTGGTTAAGTCCGACTTCGGCTGAGGTCATTATCGCACAGTTCGTGACTCCAAGTCCCACACTGGGCTCTCTGCTGTCAGTGCAGAGCCTGTTTGGATCCTCTGTCTCCCTCTCTCTCTGCCCCTCCCCAGTTCTCACATGCTCTCTCTCTCAAAAATAAACATTAAAAAATATTAAAAAAAAGAGGTCAATAGTGTATACATTCAAATATAAAGTATCTCTACGAAGACTGAAAGATGAGATATGAAAATAGTAGTGTTAGAAAAGGAGAGTTAAAGGTGATTTTCTTCTTATCAAAATCCAATTGCATTATTTTTATTTATCTTTCTCCAAAAATCAATCTATAAGGTCAACTGTGTGATACTGACTCATCAGGGTGCTTCCTTTAAAAACTTTAGAGAAGAACCAGATTTTCACATCTGAAACAGTTTTAAGTTACTTACCAGCTCAATGTTCTAAACCATGGCAGGTCATAAGAACGATAGACTCTATAACCTATAGTGATAATTTCATGGAAGCATTTCACTTGGATGCCTAGTACCTGAAACCAAGAGAACACATTAACATACATTTCTTAGTGTTTACATTTGTGCTTAATCATTTAATAAGTCATTTCTTATGTCATGTGTGTTTAAAAAAATCTGTAGCCTGCCCAGTTGTAATTATTCTAAATGTCAGTAGCAAAAATTCAGTAAGTCAATGTCTCTAAAATCAAGCGATATTTCAAAGGGGTAAGCAAATGAAAGTTTATCCAAAACATGAAAGCTCCATCCTGGGGTAGGAGGTCGCACTGTAGCTTAAAGTTTGAGGGATACAGTCTTGTTGGTCATGGTTCATTAGGTTTTATCTCTCATTACTACTTCATTTCTTGAGTGCATCTGTACTAAGATGGACAATCTTTTCGTCCATTTTGTTTCTTGAGTTACCCTAGAAAAAGGATCATATGTGGAAGTTTGCATTTATTGATTTACTTAGAGAGCCCGTGCATGGGGGGGGGGGGGGGGGGGGGGGGGGGCAGAGAGAGAGAATCCCAAACAGGTTCCGCACCGTCAGTGCAGAGCCTAACGTGGCTCTAATTCATGAACTGTGAGATCATGACCTGAGCCAAAATCAAGAGTCAGATGGTTAACCAACTGAGCCACCCAGGCACCCCTGTATATATTTATTTTTAACCATACATCCTGGTATGCCTTCCAAGGATAAAGACACGGTCAAAACAAATGACTGTAATTAAAACATCTTCACCCTGTCACCTAGCAGGGTTTGGGCATGGTCTTTTCATTCTTCCAGCTGTGCCAACTCTCACATAGCCAGCTGCATATCTGTCTCATACATCTAAGTGGAGTTACACTGGCAAATTATAAATAGCCTTCTACATTTGCAGCCACTTCACCCGGTCAATTGATTCTATGCAATTCTGTTTGCACAGTGTTCTTTATACATTCCTAACAAATTGTTTTATATTTATGAATCCTTTTTTGATGGTCTACTTAGTAGTCCTTCAAACTGTTGTATCTACCAACTTGGATACAGGTAATCCCTGAGGATGCAGCATCATACCTAATGCTTGTTTTAAGTCAATTCCAAGACTCGAAAAACAAGTGGCAAGTTGAACACTTATTACCACGAGCTAAGAGATTAAAATCTTTATGAGTATAGCAGACTTCTTCAGCCTCTGGAGAATATACTCAAGGGCTTGGTCTTGTACAGCTCGCGAGCTAAGAATGGATTTGATATTTTTTTTTAGTTAAAAACAAAAACTAAAAATGATGTTACAGAGAAATATGTGGTTCCTTAAAGCCTAAAATATTTTTACCTGTTTCTATACTCAAAAAGCTTACCAAACTCTGCCCAAGAATATACTTTGGTATTTCCTTTTAAGCTCCCCCAAAATCAGCTTTCCCAAACCTACTGTTCAGGATATTCTTAAGCTATATTTCTCCATTATACCTATTGTGTCCAATCACATACTTAAAGCAATTGTGTCCCCTCAGCCATGTGCTAAGAAAATATTAGGTCAAACTACTATAAATAGTTATTTTAAGAAGAAGTCATTAATGTTTTATAATATAAAGACAAGAGGAAATTCAAATATCGTCCTTCAATAAGCTTTCAATGTGTCAAAAGTTATTTTTTTTAAATAATTACAAAATGAGGACAATGCTAGGTGTTAAAATAAAATGGCAAAGCCTGTACTATTTATAGAACCAAGGGCTTTTAAACTATCAAATGCACTGATGCAATTTCTATTTGCTAAATGAACACATTTGCTCAAGAACAACCATTAGCACTATACATGGTATTTTACTGAGAGGAAATAAAACTATTTTTAATAGCACACACATACATATTTATATGATTGTCAATTACAGTTTGCAAGTAGAATCAATATGGAGCCACTGGGAAAACAGAAAACAGGGGGTTCACAACAGTACAGCTAAAATCCTTAAAATGTATGTGTATCTTCCAGGCTGGGTGATCACCTGGAAACTGATATTCCAGGCCACCAATACTGGTAGCCGTGCACACTGGCAGGACTCTGTTGGCTCAATAAATGTGTTAAGAGCCTTAAAGACAACCACCAATATTTAAATGCCTACTCTGCTAGTTACTGAGGATTCAGAGAAATAATACAGGACATCTGTCCTCAGAGAGGCATAGTCTGTCAAGGATGACACAAATGGCTACAACGCCACGTGGAAACTGCCACATGGATATAAGCATGGGCAAACAAAACGGGGTGGGGGGTAGAGATGGGCCACAGTTGGGACAGAGGAGAAAGATATACAGAATTACATATATGGGAGAAGATGAGGCATGTTAAGGAACTACAAGTATTTCAGAGTTGCCTACTTACAGAGATGGGGGTGAGAGGCAGAGAGAGACAAGAAACACAGCAAACAGTACAAAGGACTACACGTGATCAGATGTGTGTGTTTGGGGATAGGAGAGGTGGAAAGAACAGACTGGAGAGGCAGCAAGAGTAGAGAGAAAGTAAGGCAGGCAAGATGCCACCATCCAGTTGAGTGTAGATGAACCTCTAACTGGGCAATCGGCAGGGAAGTGGAGTACAAGGAATAAGACATTGAGGAAGCAGAACTGGTTGGATTTGGTGGCTGAGGAAACGGGGCGGGGGGGGGGGGGAGCGGCTAAGGGAGTCAGAGGAACACAGAATAACACCAGAGAAGGCTTTTGGGAAAGGAGACATATTTATGCAGAATGGATGGGGATGCAAGGGAAGTTCAGATTTGGATATGTTGAGTTTGAACTATGGTATTTATGGGTTATCTAAATAAAAATGCCTATTTTCACTTTGGGAATCTATTCAAAGAAAATAATCCTGCATATGAAAAAGCTTTACATTCTATTATGTTCAGGATAGTGTTATTCACCATAGAGAAAACCAAAACATAACCCGAATGTCTGAAAATAACACAGAGGTTCAAATAACTTATGATACATTCCATTCCATTCAGTCAAGGAATGTATTGAAGTTGATGGTTGTAAAGATGGAGCAACACAAAACACTCGATAAAATACTTAGTTTAAAAGAGCAGGATACAAAATTCTAGTCATGTTATGATTACAACCATGATTTTTAAAACATACAAGAAAAAAAGGACTAAAAGAATATATCAAATAGTATTAATTGGGTTTTGGTAGTTGATGATAGGGCTAGGGGTGATTTTCAAAAAATTAACAATTTCCCCAAGTAATTTTAACACACTTTTATAACTCTCACAATGGAAAAAAAAACTACTTAAAACTAAATTATATATGTGAATTAAAACTTATTATAGGAGTTTCCAAGAAGGTGAAGGTGAGAACCTCTTACACTATCTTCCTTTAAATCAAAGTATGCTTTAGTAATTCCATCACCTAGAAAGTGTGATTCCAGGGTGCCTGGGTGGTTCAGTTGGTTAAGCATCTGACTTTGGCTCAGATCATGATCTCAAGGTTCATGGGTTAGAGCCCCGTGTCGGGCTCTGTGCTGACAGCTCAGAGCCTGGAGCCTGCTTCGGATTCTGTTTCCCACTTTCTCTGCCCTTCTCCCACTCAAACTTGGTCTCTCTCTCTCTCTCCCCTTCTCTCAGAAATAAATAAACCTACAAAAAAGCTTTTAAAAAAAATGTGATTGCAAGCTATGAATGCAACATGTAAGTGCTATAAATAGAAGACTGAAAAAAAAAAAGTTCCTGTATGATTCCATCTTAAAGTAGTAGCTATCATTTGGTAGAAATAAGTTTTTAATAAAATTCTCTTGAATCAATCATTTACGAGTGCTGATATTGTAGGGCAAATGCAAGCCTCTCAAAATATAAATGACCTAGTTAGGGATATGAGCATAAATAAGACTTGAAATCACATAAAAGTAGTATCACAATTGAGTACCAACAGTGTGTGCATATGTGTATATCCACCCATATTTCCTTAATATACGTATCATAAATACAACATGTGTATGTATGCATGGTACATGTGTGCATGCATTACAATAAACCTAAGTAAGAGCAGTAACAGTTCAAATCTACTTAACTCGATCTTTAATATTCTTCTGATTAAGCTCACCAATGAAACAGAACTCGTATTAAAATGGTATTTTCCTTTCATAACAGAAAAAATAAACAAGAAAGCTCAAGTACTTTAGGTATGCTTATGATTCTCTTTTAAAAAACCAAAATCCAAATATGCAAGGATATCTTTAAAGGTGTTTTGAATTTTCTCATAAAAGGGTGCTTGAAAATTAGTCTCTATCTGCAAATTCTGGCCCAAGTTACCACACCAAATGGTTTAGTTTGGAGAACAATGTAACTTACTCACAGAGAGCCCACCAGACCAGCCTGTGTCCATGTATCAAGGATGCTGGTGCTTTACAATGTCTTAGATCAAAATTACCTCCTAAAGGGGAATAATAATTTAAATGATCTTTAATATTTCCAATGGCTCCCCAATCCTTTACAAATAAATCCTAAACTTCTTCACACAGTATTGCAAGGCCCTCTAGCATCTGATCTCCAATTATTTTTCCAAGTTCAAAGGCCGTATGCTCCAGGAAAAAGACATCATTTGCCTTTTCCTGACACATCTAGCCATTTCGACCTTTACTCTCGGTGCTCACTCCACCCTGACAGACCCTCAAGGTCTGATGAAAGGTCCCTTCATCCACAAAGCCTTACCAAGCCGTCAGCTATCACCCAATCCCTTTGTCCCCTGGCCCATCACTCAGCGCACAGCACTGAGAAGTGCTCTGTACCCACTCACTCCTGAAAGGCCCAAACTCACTGGCACTCACAACCCTCCATAGGTGCACACTGAGAAGAAAAGAAGTGGGCCCTTCCCTGGAGTCACACCAGGACCATGCTCACACCGGCCTACCTGGTTTTTAGACTCAGCATCTTCTGGCCTCACATTAAAGAGGTCCTATGCACTATCCATTGTTTTTCTGTGAGAAAAAGTTCTTTACGATGTCAGCAAAAACAGAACAGATAAGGTGACTTCTTATTCACTCCTGTTACCTTGATACCCCCAAGAAGTACAAAATTAATGAGGGAACAGAAAGAAAGTGAAAGGGCTTGATGGTCAGGAGTTGATGGGATTTTTTTCCCCAATCGTGTCTGATTTCACTTCAAAACTTATTTATTCTTTTATAGACTGAAAGGAAAACTATATCATATTGCCCATGCCTATCACTAGGAATAGGACTGGGCATGGAGGGGAGCAGACAGGTTGGAGCAGCCAGAGAGCGAGGTGGTGAGGGTGAAAGAGGCTCAGCTAAAGGAGATGAGATGAAAAAGAAACAACAAAAAAGAGGGACACTGTGCATATCCCTGAGAGCAAGGCTCTCCCTGTGCTAAACACACTCAGCACCCTCAAGTGCTTGATGAATCTGTTAAACAAACGCAGGTCTCCTTCCCACTCCCACCACTTCCAAATGTTTCACGCTTCTTTGGATATCAAGGCTTTCATAAACAGGAATCCTCTGCTGTGACACTCCTGTCCCCAAGCTCCCCTTTTACCCCCCACCTGTTCAAACCTTAAACTGCAGCACACGTGCTGGACAGGATGCCTCTGGAAAGTCTTCCAGATCCCCCCTTGCTCTCACAGCACCCTATCCTATATAAATATATTCTCTCTATATGTATATTTGGGCGAGAACGCACGTGCACAAGCAGAGGAGAGAGGAAGACAAGGAGAATCTCAAGCACGCTCCACGCTCAGCATGGAGCGCAAAGCAGGGCTCGTTCCACAACCCTGGGAACACGACCTGAGCAGAAACCAAGAGTCACATGCTCAACCGACTGAGCCACCCAGGTGCCCCTGTAATTATATTTCCGATCAGTTCTTTGAAGCACAGACAGTAAACTCCCCAGGGAAGAGACATGTGTGCTTTTCTCAGCACTGCTGTATCATACCCCAGAAGCAGCACAATGCCTGGCACATAGCAGGCATCTTGGGAGCATTTACTAAATGAATGATTTAAAATCTTAAAATACTTATCTGGCTTCATGACTTGTTGGACTTCCCATACACAACAAAATCCCACACTCCCAAAATGGCTTCTGTTCACCTCTCTGGTCTCATCCCTAGACACCCTCCAAAGGCACCAGTTGCAAATCCCCCCAACGAACCACACTCTCTCATTACCCCCATGTCTTGCTTATGATATCCCCACCTTGGAAGGCCCTCTCCTGTCCAGCCCCTTCTTCAGGGTTTAACTTTGGCATAAACTCTTCTGGAAGTCCTCTCTGCTCTCTTTCATGCTGGTTTAGATCTCCCAAAAAGTTACCCACTTATTTACTATACTATTTATTCATATGGTTACTTATATATCTCTGCCATTAGATTGAATTCTTTCAAGTTAGGGATCTAGCTAATAGTCCCATATGATGATGTCATGAGTGTGTGAAGTCGTTAGCAATCTCTAATACTACGTATTACATGTACTTGGTCTCTGCTGAGTGAGTACTCTGAATGGCCATTTTGCAAACAGGAAAGGTTGGTCCAGATAATTTCATGAACAAGAAAATGCTTAAGGGAAATAAATTTGTTGTTACCAAATCCTGAACTACTTTATTTTTTATGACATGTTCAAATTACTTCAATCATATCAGTGCTGAAAAACAAAGCAAGAGATACTTGGAAAAATGTAAAACACTTACAAGAAGCATCAGCATAAAGGATCCCATATAGATGATCAGGAAAAACAATGAAATCATAGTTAGAGTAAGAATTCCACGAATCCACCAGTTTTTCCACCTATAAAGAAAATGTTTATAAAGTTAGTATTTAATGTATTGAGTTTTTTGTGTGGTTTCAGTATTATCAGACTTTCATATTTTCCCTAACTATACTTTAAGAATCCCTTACTTCAGGGCACCTGGGTGGCTCAGTTGGTCGAGGATTCAACTTCGGCTCAGGTCATGATCTCACAGTTTGGTTCATGAGTTCAAGCCCCATTTTGGGTTCTCTGCTGTCAGTGCAGAACCCACTTCAGATCCTTTGCTCCCCTCTCTCTGCCCCTCCCTGACTTGCACTCTCTCAAAAATAAATAAAATATTAAAAAAAAAAAAAAAGAATCCCTTACTTCACCTGTAGTAACAACAAAAACAAAAATCTAACCAACAGCATTTGTTCACTCACTCAGAGCTAAATTAAGTGTAAAATTATGTTAGCCAAAGAAAGAAACTAATTTTTGTTCAGTGTGAATGACGATGAATCACTAGGCTGGGAAGTGAGGTGGTCAATGTGGATATGTGCACACCCCAACAGGGTCATTCAGAAGGGAAGAAGGCAGGTGCAAAAAGCCCTCTGTAAAGACGATCTATCCTTCTCTCCCTCCAAATAAACAAAAAAACTTAAAAAACACTTTTTTAAGGGGTGTCTATGTGGCTCAGCCGGTTAAGTGGCCAACTCTTGATCTTAGCTCAGGTCATGATCTCACAGTCTCTGAGTGTCAGCGACATGAGGTTCTGTGCTGACAGTGCAAGCCTACTTGGGATTTTCTCTTTCTCCCTCCCTCTCTCTGCCCCTCCCCAACGCATGCATGCACACACTTTCTCTCAAAATAATAAATAAACTTAAAAAAAAAAACCATGATCTATCCTTTGGGGTGGTATATAAAAACAATGATTTTATTAAGGTGGTATAGACAGAGAACACAGACTTACAATGAGAGAAAGTAAAGAAAGGATAATACAGAAGCCAACTACAGACCACAGAAATCTCAGTGAAATGAAGAAGGCAAGCAGGTCAGTCACTGAGGGCAAGGTTAGACGGATGATCACTTTCTCCTAGAGCTCTAAGTGTGCTGCTGGCTTTCTGCACTTAGACACAGAGTCTTAAAAGCACAACATTATTTCCTCATCCTTGGGCCTTTAATTGTTCCTTAGAGCAGGACTTCCCTGTTGAATGTCTGGCTAGGCTGAAAACTCATCTCCCTCAATCCTCTCTGGCGGTTAGGAAGGGCCCGGGGTGCCCAACAGCCCTCCCCTCATACCCAGGACACTCACGTTTCACCGCCAGCATATTTGACAGGTACTGTCACTATTTCTTTGGCTATGTCATGAAAAATGTCAGCAGCCACTGTGTAAAACCAAAAGGATTCTAATAACACCTATACATGGATATTTCTGAATCTAAAATTGTTTCCCCCTGCTTTTCTTCATTCTACACTCATTTTACATTATACTCACAACAAAGTTTTAAGACTTTTCTTATGTCTATTAATTCAAATGGCAGCATTTAAATTATGATACAAGATACCTGGATTCATCTTTTTTTTTTTTTCATTTTTTTTTTCAACGTTTATTTATTTTTGGGACAGAGAGAGACAGAGCATGAACGGGGGAGGGGCAGAGAGAGAGGGAGACACAGAATCGGAAACAGGCTCCAGGCTCTGAGCCATCATCAGCACAGAGCCCGATGCGGGGCTCGAACTCCCGGACCATGAGATCGTGACCTGGCTGAAGTCGGACGCCCAACCGACTGCGCCACCCAGGCGCCCCTACCTGGATTCATCTTAAAGGATAGTAGCATACATATACATACACACATATATGTACACACACATGCATGTACACACAGTGTTCTAAGCACAGGCTTTCATTCTCCTCTCTATAAAAAAATTAGCTGACTTCATCCATTTATCAAATATTGATTACATTCCCTGCTCTCACCAATCTTCCAGATATTTATTAAATATCCCTTTTATGAGGTCATTTCTGTACTCAAGGTCTAAAATGTCAACAACATTAAGTCCAAACTCTTTCACCTAACTTCCACGGTTTCTCATGAGATGGTCACATTATACTTAGACGACTTTCCTTCTCTCTGCTGTGTGATAAACTATGTGGCTCATAAATTTTTCATTAGACTCTCGGCTTTAGGACTGAACCGAAATGAGCAGAGAGTCAAAAACTGTTAGAGCTGAAAGGTTCCACTGAGTTTTATATACATAACTCTTTATGGATTAATGAATAGATTTGGGAACTGGGCTAGGTCACAGAGCTAGTCAAAGGTACATAATGGACCATAAACCAGTCTCTAATGATAACAGAGATAATGATAGTGATCCTGTCCTGTTTGCATGAAACCCAGAAGCGTATTTAGCTCTCCTGTATAACTGATCCTCAGAGTCAGAATTGTTGAGAACCCATAGAAGATGACAGACACTACATAAGTGTCACCAATCAGTCCCTAGGTGGATGTTGCCAATGTCCACATGTACCTCTGTTAGATGCCTCTGGCTTTGAACTTCAGAGGATGGTAGCTGCTGAGAACCAGAGATCTTAAACAGAAGACCTACTTTCTTCCTACCATCCAAAAGCTCCGTGATAACTGAAAACCTGAGCCATCAAGAAACATATTTCACCTAGTTATCTTTTATATACCTATTTCCCTTCCCAGAAAAATTCCCCTCCCCCAACAAGGTGAAAGACTAATTCTCTTAATTATTTTCACAGACTCCTCAAATTTCTCAAGAATACTTAATACAAAGAAAATAAAAGAACATACTTATACATATCCATGGATACAGTGACTGAAAGACATCTTTTAAGGGAGAACCACTGAATTCAAAACAGAGCATGATATGAAGGGGGAAAAAAATCACTGTTACCAAAAACCAGAGGATAACCTGATTCTGAATTCAAATTATTGATTTCTTTTACCATGCTACCATGAGCACATTAGAGACAGCCTTGATTTCAGGTCCAAGTTATCACCTCACAATTGCTTTGGAAAAAGGAACTCAGAATCAATATAGGAGATTTTCATTCAAGTCCCATATCTCCAGAACTACATGAGCTAGAAATGAGGTTTCTAAAAAGTATATAATTCAGGAGTCTCCTTACAAGTGGTTATCTAAAGTGTCATATACTTATTGTTCAAATCAGTTATGAGATGTATAACGTTTTACTGTCACTACAGATATTAAGTGGTTTTTATTTCAAAAGTAATGACGAGGTTTAAAAAAAAAAAATATTTTCCTAGGGACACAAACATCATGAGTCATCAAGAACCTGGGCTGGCAAAGCAGTTCACCTGAGCCAAGAATCGGTACACAGAGACACTCCTCAAGAATAAATAAGTACTTTGTGGGTCATCTGGCAAGAAAAGTTTTTGAGAAAGTCCATCTACCAGCCATTGGAGGTTGGACAGGAAGTGTGCAAGTTCTTGGAGAGAAGGAAAATGGCATGATACAGTACAAGAGCACCCAGTATAAGGCTATGCCTGTATGTTTCCTTGGTTTCTCAACCTCAGTGTTAATAATGTTGTGAGCCAGAGAATTCTTTGTTGTGAAGAGCTGTTCAGTGTACTATAGGATGTTTAACATCCTCCCCGGCCTCTACCCATTATCTGTTAGTAGTGCTATCTCTTGTGACAACCTAAAACGTCTCCAGTCAATGCACATGTCCACTTGTGCAGTTTCGGGTGAGGGGGAGCAGGGCATTGCCCCTGGATGAGATGATAGCTGAAGAAGAGCTTCACTAACGGATAGAATCAGACTTAACTGGTTAAGTGACTATTCATCTCCACAAGACCCACACACAGATCAATTGGGACAATGTGCCAAGTGCCTAAAAACCTTCAGGCCTCTTCCAATTTCAACACCTTATGCTCTATTTAATATGATATATTAAAGTCTTAAAAATGAGCATAAATCTAGTGTTGCCTGGGTGGCTCAGTGGGTTAACCGTCCACCTTTGGCTCAGGTCATCATCTCGCGGTTCGTGGGTTTGAGCCCCTAGTTGGGCTCTGTGCTGACAGCTCAGAGCCTGGAGCCTGCTTTGGATCCTGTGTCTCCCTCTCTCTATGCCCCTCACCCGTTTGCACGGTCCCTCTCATTCTGAAAAATGAATAAACATAAAAAAAAAAAGAGCATAAATCTTAACATAGCTATAAAGAAAAATGTTTAATACAGAGTTGTTTTTAACTGTGAAAATCTGGAAACAAGCTAAACGCCCAGCAATTTTAGTTTAGTTGAATAAACTGAACTACAGTCATACAAGGGAATATATCATGCAGTCATTAAAAAATTTAAGTCATTAAAAAAATGATACAGTTTCTAATACCACAGAATGAAAATGTAACCAGAAAGGTAAGAAACAGTACAATGCTATTTTTATATTATACACCACACACACACACACACACACACACATGCAGAATACACACAACAAAGAAAAAAAAACTTCAAAAAGTAAACATCACAATATTTTAGGTATCAATGTTTTGGTGGGAAGATTACAACAGTTTTTCCCCCCCTGCAATTCATGTAATTTTATAATGCAATTAATATTTTTAATTCTATGCATCTACCACTTCTAAATTTTTTCAAGACAGACCATTTTGGGTATTAGATTAAAAAGAGCCTAAAATGAATTAAGATAGAGTTTGAAACATTCATGTAACCTTTAGAGCAAAGTCTGAGAAGACTGAAACTTGTTATATATTACTTATTGTTCATTTTTTCAAACGAATTGTAATTTTTTTTTTATTCATTTTTGAGATACAGAGCATGAGCGGGGAAGGGGCAGACAGAGGGAGACACAGAATCGGAAGCAGGCTCCAGGCTCCAAGCCGACAGCACAGAACCTGACACAGGGCCTGAACTCACAAACTGTGAGATCATGACCTGACCCGAAGTCAGATGCTCAACCGACTGAGCCACCCAGGTGCCCCAAAACCAATTGTTTTATAAACAGAACACAATACCTAGGTTCATAATGTGGTTCTATCACTTACTGACTGCATGATCCTTGACATATAACATTTCTGTGCCTCAATTTCCTCATTTATAAAATAGGTCTATATAACTGAACCTGTTACAGGGTTGCTGTGAGAATAGTCAGTATGTGTAAAGTGCTTGGAGTAGTGCCTAGAACAGAGCATATGCTCAAGAAATAGCAGCTGCTATTATTTGCTATTGTTACTTCACACTAGGAAAAAAAACCCTTCATCATTAAGGAAAAATCTAATATAAATGACACACTAAAGAAATCATTCTTTAGAGGTATTTTTTTTTATTTTTTAGAGAAAGTAAGAGAGAACAAGTGGGGGAGAGGGACAAAGGGGGGGACAGAGGAGGCAGGAGAGAGAGAGAGAATATCTTTTTTTTTTTTTTTTTTTTTACATTTATTCACTATTGAGAGACAGAGAGAGCATGAGCATGGGAGGAGCAGAGAGAGAGGGAGACACAGAATCCAAAGCAGGCTCTAGGCTCCGAGCTGTCAGCACAGAGCTGGATGCAGGGCTCAAACCCACAAACCGTGAGATCATGACCTGAGCGGAAGTCAGATACTTAACCGACTGAGCCACCCAGGCACCCCAAGAGAGAGAGAGAATATCTTAAGAATCTTAAGCAGGCTCCATGCTCAGTGCAGAGCCTGGCATGGGGATCAATTCAATAACCCTGGGATCATGACCTGAGCTGAAATCAAGAGTCAGATGCTAAACCTGACTGAGCCACCCAGGCGTCCCAGCATCATTTTTATATAACATCAGTATAAAAAAATTTCAGGGCCGCCTGGGTGGTTCAGTCAGTTAAGCATCCAGGGTCATGACATGATCTCATGGTTTGTGGGTTCCAGCCCCGCATCAGGCCCTGTGCTGACAGCTCAGAGCTCAGAACCTCGTTTGGATTCTGTGTCTCCCTCTCTCTCCACTCTTCCCCTACTTATGCTCTGTTTCTCAAATATAAACAAATGTTAAAAAGCTTTTAAAAAAAATTTCAGAGTTGAAATAGACCTGATAAGATTTTAAAGAAAATGTATATGTGTGAATAAGGTCAGAAAAACTAGGATCAAGAACTATAAAAATAATCATGTTTTCAATAATGGACAGCAAAAAGTTATTCTATTGCTTAAAAAATATGAAAATTTCTGTTTGAATCAATTTATTCTAATATGGTTATCTCTTAGAAATTAAAAAACAGAAAAATTTGTATTACATGTATTAGATATGACTAACCAGTGTTTTTTGTTATGGCCTACTGGTAGTAAAACCAACTTATTAAGTCACAACTAGCCGTTTTGTTCCATAATATAGAACAGTAGCAAAAGAAATCAGAGGGTATCACACACAATAGCAAGAATTGCTTCATAACATTTTGCAACAGTTAAAATATACATTTCTGTGTCTCTTGGGATGTGGTGTAAAATTATGTCTTTTACTGTGTGTCACAATCAAAAAGCTGGAAAAACACTTCTATACCAACATTTAAGATTTCACACATTAATCTGGATAAAGCTTACATTTATTTTGCTTTTGTAACTTTTATAATTCATATTACTAAAGTATACAATGGAGGGCAATATAAAAGTTGCTGAATCTTGATGGTGATCAAACATTAAAAAATATAGCAAACATAAAATGATAAAAGGGTTGTGGAGTTTGGGGTGATAATTTAAGCTCAGTAAAAGAAAAAGAATGACCTATTTATGTCTGGCATTTGAAAAACAGGGAACAGAGAATATGGAATTTTCTTTATTAGACATTCCAATACCAGGAAAGGCTACCTGATGTAGTAAACGGATCAGCGGCTTGAGCAATCTGACAAAACTAGGACAAGAGTCTCGGGTCTACACCTTCCTAGCTCTGTAACCTTCACCAGTTGACCTCTGAGATTTGGGTTTCTCACACTTCACAGGACTGTAAGGATTAAATGAAAGAATATACATCAAGCATTTAGTACCATGCCGCATATTTGGTGAAAAAGTATAAGCCCTCTCTTTCACAGTTCCAAAACTGTGAAAAAGTGAGATTTATTACACCAACCGGCATAACCGCACAACTTCTGCTGAGCACCCATTATAGTCATCTTCACCTAATCATACCTGGAAGATAAACCAGACAGAGCTTTCTTGAGGATCTCAGGGGTTCTATCTGAGGATGGTGGAATTTCTGGAATATCAGAATCGGTTCTGGAATCCAAATCTCCATATCTATCATCAATATCTGTTTCCTAAAATTAAAGAAAAAGGAAAAATCACTTTGCAAAATTGAAAAACGAAGAGAGTACATGCTTGCCAAGGTACTTAACTTATTGTTCAGTGTGTCAAATCTCAGATACATAACTTGAAACAAAAAAAGAACTTTGAATAACCAAGCACTATTGTACTTCCTGTTAGAAAGTTTGATCATCTTTGCTAAAATCTATCAATATAAAGGATTAATTTAACCAAAAGACACAAATAGAAGCTCCTATATTATTTAAAACAGAAACCTACCAACAAGAGTCAAATGTTGGCTGTTTTGCTACTTAACTGAGAGAACATGTTAATTCCGATCAACTGCACAGTTTCCTTTTGATTACAATCAAAGCCATCAACAAAAGAGTGTCTTACACTGGCATGCATATAGATAGATAGATAGATAGATAGATAGATAGATAGATAGATATACACACATATATATATGCATATATGCCATTTTCACTTCCTTCATTTTTATTAGATCCTCAAGACACAACCTCAGTGAAGCAGGTCAAACAGACATTATAACCTGTTTTATGGATACATAAACTATTATCAAAAGCATTTTATTTGATGGTAATATTTTTTATAAAGTTATTTAAAATGCAAACTGACCTTTAAGAACACATGTACAGGAGCTGTGTGTATATGCTCTAGCCTTTGACAAAGGTGGTCACTGTGGAATTTCCAGGGTTTGAGTGACCAAGGAATTTTAAGAACAGATCTATCAAACATTGTTTTAAAGTTGTTCATTCAGCTCTAACGTGTCTCCACCCCTATGTCCTCCCCTCTCCCACACCCACCACCCTCCACCCCCAGCAACCTCGAGTAAAGAGTGTTACACATACATGTGCTTTGGGAGAGTGGTTTACAGAGGGTGAAACTGAGGCAAAGGTGCTGAACTGGGCTGGAGGAAAGGGAATATTTACAGGTGAATATAAGCAGAAAGAACACTGAGCAGAACCTTGGGCCAGAAGTGATCCAAGGAATGAGTGCCTAGGAATTCAGAATGTTCCAGAATCTCAAACCGAACTGAGCCCTTACTAGCAACCAAGTTTTGGTAAATGTCATCACCCCTTTTACTGGTTTCTTCATCCAAAGAATGTTAGCATTTAATATAACGCCAAGGACTCAGTAAAGTCAAAGAAGTAGGAAGCTATTATTATGATTGAATCAAGTCTTTCAATTCCTCATTAAGTAGCTTACCAAATAAAATGTTAGCCTCGGGAGAACACTTCCACAGGTTTTGTAAAGCAATAATAAACTTTTTGTTTACTAACTATAACTTTCTTATTAAACAATTATTAAATTAAATGTGTCATCATACCAAAAATAACAAATGAAATAGACATGCTGAATTCCCACTGCGACACCTAGTCAGTTGTCCTCAAAGCAGCTTAAACAGAGAGAGATGTTGATGACTATAACCCACCAGACAGAACAACCCCTGAAAATGTCAGGGCACTGCTGCCAGTCTGACATGCCAGCAGGTCCTTGACATCTAGAGTGATGGAACACATCACTTCTCTTTTCCATTTCCCTACCACCCTGTTTTTTAAACTTCAATAACCCAGAGTGTTGTAGGTGTGGTGTGAGTGGTGGTAGAGATGGTGATTAATGGACCTGGCTCCCTAAGGCAACATCACCATGTTGCAAAACAGCACTAGACTAGGAATCAGAAGTTGCCAGCACTAATTCCACCTCTACTCTATTACTGTGATGAAAGGCAAATCACTTGACCCTTTGGTTAAGAAACTCAGCCTTTGGGGGCACTTGGGTGGGCCAGTCGGTTAAGCAGCCAACTTCAGCTCAGGTCATGATCTCACAGTTCACGAGTTCAAGCCCCATGTAGGGCTCTAAGCTGACAGCTCAGAGCCTGGAACCTACTTTGGATTCTGTGTTTCCATCTCTCCCTGCCCCTCCCCTGTTCATCCTTTGTCTCACTCTCTCTCTCAAAAATAAATGTAAAAAAACATTTAAAAAATTAAAGAAAATACAAGAAACCCAGCCTTTGGTTTCCTTGTAAATTAAAAGCATTGGACTAGAACTCAAACTGTGCTCTTCCAAACACAAAGCTCTCAGCAAGCTACCTTAAAGTCTACTTGGCAATAATGGTGATGCGCCACAACTGCCCCCCCACTCTCAAGATAGCTGCCCTGCTTTTATTTTCATTAAGCTTCTGATTTCTATTTTATATACCTTAAAGAAACTCAAAATGAAACTCTCAAGATTTAACTAGGCTTTTTCAATTCCATTCTAATAACTAAAGAATAAAAGATGATTTCAAAATAATGATATGTTAGAGCTATGTTACTCAAATATTGGAAACCCATTCAGTTAGGAGCAAGCCCATCACTCATCTTTTCCCATCTCCATCCTCACCCACTGCTCTGTCCTTGCTGAACATCATCCCCTCTCACATAGCTCATCCCCCTGCCCTCTATCCTGCCTCTCAAATTCGTTTCAACATAAAAATAATCTTTCTAAATTGCAAATCTGATTTTACCACTCTGCAGCCTGAGGCCACCGGGACAAAGTCAAACTACTTAGCATTGCTTTTACTGTTCTTCATGATGAGACCCTGCTCTTCCAGCCCCTCTTTGGTGACTCCCCAGTTTTCACAGTGCCATACTCTCCTGAATGCAGATGTTTGTTCTATGTACAAAGTACAAACTGCACACTTTCTCTCTTGCTCTCATCCCAGTTCCCATCTCCACATCTAGCTACTGTCCCCTCAGCCTGTGACCTCAGCTTCCAGGTTATTTCCTTTGAAAACATCTTTGCTCACCTCCAGCTCCAGGTTAGCTGTTCTTCAACTGTGCTTCCACAGTTCCTCTAATTTTTACATATTAGTTGACATCAAAACTATTTGTTTGCTTGTCTTTATTTTCCAGTAGTCCACAGGCTTTGTGAGAAGAGGAAATACCATTCACTGGCCTCACTCTCAAATCCTAAGAGGTCAGCAAAGGAACTTGCCCAGTGGCTGGCTTTTATGAAACACTACATGAATATGTGTTGAATGAATTGAGTCTGTCAACTCATGCTAACATTTAAGATTAAAATAAGTTCTCATCTGTTCTTGGTAGTTGAGTAGTTTTGGCCAAGTTACCTTGCTTGAGACCTCATTGCACTTATTTACATAAAATGAAGGCTTCGGACTATGCAGAACTACTATTTTCCAAATATTAAACGTTAATGAAAATATGTCTGAGAGGGGCGCCTGGGTGGCTCAGTGGGTTAAGTGGCCAACTTCGGCTCAGGTCATGATCTTGCGGTCTGTGAGTTCTAGCCCCACGTCGGGCTCTGTGCTGACAGCTCAGAGCCTGGAGCCTGCTTCAGATTCTGTGTCTCCCTCTCTCTGAGCCTCCCCGTTCATGCTCTGTCTCTCCCTGTCTCAAAAATAAATAAACGTTAAGAAAAAAAGATTTTTTCAAAAAAGAAAATATATCTGAGAAATGATGGATATTATCTTGTAAATCCAATTCCTACGGTAAAAGTATACTTAGAAAATAAGAGCAAAACACTTTAAAAATATGGACTTATTTAACAGCCCTCACATTACCACAGAGGTAGGTAAATAATCATTTCCATTTTCTAGGTGAAAAAATTTAGGATCCAAAAGGTTAAGTGCCCATGTTTACACAGCTCTAAGCAATATAGCTTGCATTTGAAACCACACAGGAGGGAAATTAAAAGGACAATTCTCCCCCAAGTTGATCCACAGATTCAGTGCAATCCCAATAAACATCTCAATAGGCATTTTCTTCTTTGTAGACATGTACAGGCTGATTCTAAGATTTACATGAAAAGGCAAAAGACCTAGAAGAGCCTAAGCAGCATGGAAAAAGAACAAAGTTGAAAGACTTACTTTAAGAGTTATTATAAAGCTGTAATCAAGCTGTTGTACGGGCATAATAGAAAAAATGATCAATGGAACAGAATAAGGAGTCCAGAAATAAATCCACACATACAGTCAAATGACTTTCAACAAAGTTGAAAGGTAATTCAATATGATGCTAGAACAACTGTATATCCATATGTTAAAAAGGGAACAGAACTTTGCTTATATCTCATATCACTTACAAAAATTAATTCAAAATAGATCACAGACATTTACATAAAACTATAAAACGTACATATCTTTGAGAACTTGGGTTAGGCAAAGATTTCTTAAATATAACAATGAAAGTGTGATCTATAAAGGATAAAATTGACAAACAGAACTTCAACAAAATTAAAACTTTCTGCTTTTCAAAAGACACTACTAGGTGAGCAAGAAAACAAGCCATAGACTAGAAAAAGATATTTGCAAATCACATTATCTAGTAAAAGCCTTGCATCCAGAATATATAAATAATTCCAAATTTAATTTAAAAAAATCCACTCAAAATACATGGGCAAAATATCTGAATAGCCAATACACCAAAGGCAATACACAGATGGCAAATAAGCATGAAAAAAATGTTCAACATCATTAGTTATTAGGGAAATGCAAGTGAAAACCACATACAACACTACTATGCATCTATGAGCATGGCTAAGTTTAAAAACAATACCAAACTGATGGGAGAAAATGTGGAGAAACTGAAACTCTCACGCACTGCTGGAAAGAATGTAAAATGGTAAAACCACTTTGTAAAATAGTTTGACAGTTTCTTAAAAAGTTAAATATACATCCATCACATGATGCAGTCATTCCACTCCTAGGCATCTGCCCAAGAGAAATAAAAGTATATATCCACACAAAGACTGTACATCAGATGTTCACAGCAGCTTGATTTGTAATATTTCCAAACTGGAAATAACTCAAATGTCCAACAGGGAAAAGAACAGGTTAGGCTATATCATATAAAGGAATAATATGGGTGACTATCAAAATAATTTACACTGAGTAAAAAAGCCAGATAAAAATGTACATACATATGTTAATATGCATACACATATGCATAGAATTCAATTTATACAAACATTTTAGAAAATACAAACTCATCTGAAGTGCTAGAAAGCAGCACAGTAGTTACCTGGAGGTGACGGGGGAATCACAAAAGGGCAGAAGTAAACTTTTGGTGGTGATGGATATGTTTATAATCTTGATTATAGTGATGAATTCACAGATACATGCGTATATCAAAACTTACAAAATGTTGCAGTGTCAGTATGGTTTAGTGTATGTCATTTATAGATCATGATGACTCCTGAAGACCACAGGTGAACCAGGAGTCAGGGAAAGAGAACTGAGGTACTTCCCAACACCGGGGACTGAAAAGACAGGAACAAGAGAATGGGCTCCGGTCTACTCAAGATCATGGTTCCAAAGTCTCTAAACTAATGAAGGTAAGTAAGCAGTTTAGAATTCAACAAAGGATAATGTATTAAATCACTCAAAGCTTCCAACCTTTTTATATCAGATCCCCTAAAAAGTGAGTCAGTCAGGGTCAGCTTCTCCACTATTGGTCCCTTGAGGTTCATGGTGATCCCTGTACTAGTTAGCATTAAAACTGCAACCAAGCAAAAGGACACAGAGCTCTCTGTGCATAAAAGGAGGAGGCCTTTTAAAAATCTTGAAGCTGAACAGTTTTTACTTGAAATAACATTAGGTTATATTCCCGATTTCAGCATTTTCTCTCCGTTCCTCCATTTGTCCATAAACACACAGATTTCCTTTGCTTTCTCCCAGGACAAGAAGTGAACACTGGACAAAATTGTCTCTATCTGTGCTTGGGAGGGAGACTAAATCAACTTATTTCCTAGTGAGTCATCAGTATTGTGAACTAAGAGTGGGGTACAGGGGTCTTCAAGACCTCTGTGACGAAGATGAACAGTCAGAGGACTTTATATTCTACAAAAATCTGATTATCTCAGTGATCAGCTCTATGGTCCTATCCTGCACTTATTATGATCAATAAAGCCTCTTTGCCTTTTCTAATTTTGAATTGAAAAGGAAAAGACTGGTCCTCCAAATCTTTGCAGCCCTGTTCTAGTCCCCCACTGAAAGAAAAAGGTGATTGTATGCTCCAATGCACAGCCATACTATTCTGATCAGGTGTTACACTATTTAGTGCATCCCAATGCTGGGATCAGAGAAAACCCAATGTGCATCAGCAGCACATAAAATGCCTTAGTAAAAGGCAAATCTGATTATGTCAATCATCCATTTAAAATCTTCCAGGAACTTCCCACTGCTCAAATCCAACCGCCTCATATTCTCCAGCCAGGGCTCTCAGCATGCCCACCATGCCACTTCATGCTCTGCAGAACTGAACTTCCTGCATGCCCAGAATGAACAGTTTTATTCTCATGACATTTTGCTCTTGTAACGTGCTTCCCTCCTCTGAGCCTGGCTTTGCTGGCTAGTGTCTGTTCATCCCAAAGGTCTCAGCTTTGATATCACTTCTAGAAAACCTTTCTTCAGGGAGCCTATCAAAAGCCTAAAAAGGGTGCCCAAGTATGTCCATGTCTTGAGGAACCTGTGAATATGTCACAATGCAAAGGTGAATTAAAGTAACACAACTAAGTTCGCTACTCAGCTGACCTTGAGATGGGGAGATTAGCCTGGATTATTCAGGTGAGTTTCATATAATCACAAGGTTCCTTAGAAGCAAGAGAGGAGAGTCAGAGATGTGATGACAGAAACAAGAGGTCTCAGTGATGCTGACTTTGAAGACAGATGAAGAGACCATGAGCCAAGGCATGCAGGCAGCCTCTAGAAGCTAGAAAAGGCAGGGAAACAGATTTTCCCCTAGAGCCTCCAGAAGGAACACAGCCCTGCCAATGCCTCAATTTGGGCCTAGGGAGACCCACCTTGAACTTCTGATGTCCGAAACTGGAAGATAGACTTGTGGTGATTTGGCAGAGCAGCAACCAACAACTAAATTCATAGCCCCTCAGAGCAGTGGTGTAGCTCCTGCATGTCCCTCAGGCAGCCTAGCTCTGCCAGTTTACAGGACGCAGTTAGGTTTCAGGTTCGCCCACCAGAGTCTTGTCTGCCACTGCCATGCCTGTAACCAGGAGCTCAGCGAGTGTGTCCTGAGTAAATGGTGAGCAGTCATCTCTACCTCCAAACGGAATCAAGCTGATTCTCCCAATCTGCAGTACCGTTACTCTATTTTTTGCCAGTCCTATAATGCTACCTACAATATTCAAATCTGATCTAGTTTCCAGGCCTGTTTTAAGTGTTTGCTAAATTTTTGGCTCATTCTGATTTTTTCCCAATGACACCCAACTCTATTATACATTAAAACTGTACTAGATCTTATGGTTTCAGTTATATGAGTGTTAAATTCCAAATTAGGAATAAAGATCCCTGAAGATGAAATCCATGGGATAATACAAAATAACTTAGAAATCTGAGGAGTTTTATTCAAATGTGTAATATTACTGTCACCACAAATTTACATTTTTTTTTCAACATTTATTTATTTTTGGGACAGAGAGAGACAGAGCATGAACAGGGGAGGGGCAGAGAGAGAGAGGGAGACACAGAATCGGAAACAGGCTCCAGGCTCTGAGCCATCAGCCCAGAGCCTGACGCGGGGCTCGAACTCACGGACCGCAAGATTCGTGACCTGGCTGAAGTCGGACGCTTAACCGACTGCGCCACCCAGGCGCCCCACCACAAATTTGCATTTTATCTGAGATCATATAGTAGTGCTGAGCTCTCCAAAGGGACATCACTCTTTCATGGCTAAGAAAAATAATGCTTACAGCTCTTCTTGCCTTTTGGAGGGAAAAACAAGTATATGCACTAAGAGTGATTAAACCTGTCCTTGGATATTTTCTACAATATGTGAACCTTGACTGGATCCTGGTTTGAGGGGGGAAGGAAGAGGGGAGTCTTCAATAGACATTTTGGCACCAAAAGGGAAAATATGAATATGGGTCCCTTTTAGTCAAGAAAGTTATTAATTTTTTTAGATATGATAATGGTATTGTGGTTACAAAGGAGAATGTCTTTAAGAGATGCATGATTTAGTATCAGGAGTGAAGGGCCATGAGGTCTGCAGTTTATTTTCAAATGGTTCATTAACAAAATATTTGCATATATGGCAAGATAAAGCAAATCTGTCAAAAATCTTAACAGTTGTTAAATCTAAGTGCTGACTATATGGATGATCATCCTACTAGCCTTTTAACTTTTCTACATTAGACACTTTTATAATAAAAAGCTAGGAAAAAATTCAAAACTAAACAATACACTGAGTATACAAATATCTTATAAACCTATCAAGAAAAGAAAATATTGAATACAAAATTCAAGGTATGATTAGCCATGTGCCTAAGGGGTTCCTTGTATCATGATACTTTCGTACCGATACTATATTTATTTATAACAATTTTATAAGTAGTACCACCACCTGTAGAATTCCAGGGGACACCATCTACATTAAGCCCTACATGAATGGTGTCCCAGAGTTGTTCAAAGACAACACAGAAACAGTTCATGTACAAACACAGTAAGTAGGTGAAAAGAAAATAAAAACCAAAACCCTGAAAGAGACAGGAGTCCAATTTTGTTTTCCAGATCTGGATTTCTGCATTTCAAGGTAAAATGTTAAGCCCCCAGTAGGCTTAATAAACATTTGCTGCCCCACAGCACCACACTGTCTTCAAATAACCTGCTTGGAATAGAAACGTGGCATTGGGGGCGCCTGGGTGGCGCAGTCGGTTAAGCGTCCGACTTCAGCCAGGTCACGATCTCGCGGTCCGTGAGTTCGAGCCCCGCGTCAGGCTCTGGGCTGATGGCTCAGAGCCTGGAGCCTGTTTCCGATTCTGTGTCTCCCTCTCTCTCTGCCCCTCCCCTGTTCATGCTCTGTCTCTCTCTGTCCCAAAAATAAATAAACGTTGAAACGTGGCATTGAGCCCAATCTTAACTGCCACAGTTTGGTCCCACCTGGGCCAGACAGATGAAGAAGTCAGATTGGCTTCATCAGACCTACATAAAGCTCTTAAACAGCTGGCCATGGATCCTGGCAAATAAAGGGAATTGCAAGCATAGCCAGGAACAGAAAAGTATCGCTGGTTCCCTAACCACCATATTAGCAAAAAGGAACTTGAAATTTCTATAGCTAGGAGCTCCTCACATTGGACTGGACTCTTGTTTCTCCCTTTCGGTGCATTTCAATTTTATATTTAAAAGAAAGTTCACAACACTGATAGTTCTGAGTCTTAAGCAAACAAACATTCAATGACATGACATGAAAAACAACTTTGACCTCTCCCCATGGATAAGAAAATTAGTAAATGCTTAGAAAAATAACTAAACTTGGCATGTGACCAACAACCAATGGATTGCTAATGAAATTAGTTCCTTTTCTGGAGTCACTCAAAATGTGATGTCATTCCATTAACTAGGTTCTGAAACATTTCCCAACTAAATGAATCAAAGTATAAACAGCTATAAAATAAAAACAAATGATTTCTTCTCTTAATCAATCACAAAATAAGTGAGGAAACACTAAAAACTATTTTGTGTGAGTTAAATCCAGGTGCTGGAGTAAAATCACAGAATTATAGATTTTGAGCTAAAAGAGTCTAACCAAATTCAGAAAGGCCAAATTAGTTCAAAAATCAATGTGAGTAAAATCACAGAATTATAGATTTTGAGCTAAAAGATTCTAACCAAATTCAGAAAGGCCAAATTAGTTCAAAAATCACAGAAAGTAGTAAGAGTAAAAAAGTTCCTAAGTAAATATTTTAATTAATTTTTAAATTTAGGGCCACATACCTAATTTCTCCTTTATGTTTTTTTAGACAGAAAATTTAGGGTAAATCCTAGGTCTTAACACTGTGTGACCTTGGGAAAGGAATTTAGCTTTGCTCAAGGCTATTTCCCTTGTCTACACAATTGTTAAGAGATTGAAATAGGCATTATGTACAAGTGAGTATTTTGCAAACTATGATTACTTTACTACCTTTATTCCATACGATTTAAGTCCACAGTCCAAGAAATCAGTATATTCTACAATTAGTTGTTGAGCAACAGACAAATCCTGGCCTCACCCCTTTTTCAAAGGTACAAAGAGCCACAAAAAGGTGACATTTAACCAGAACCCCAAACAGGCATCCAACAAGTATTTACTAAATGCACAGAAGGAAGCCAAGCCTCACAAAATACATCTGTATACAAATTCTTAAGTGACATACTTTCCTTATACTAAATCAAAACCTGTATTTTTTTTAAAAAGACATTCCCAACCACAAAACAGTTAAAGAAAAACAAGCAGAAAAAACCTTTGTATTTAGCTGTGCTATCCATGAAGAAACAGAGGAAAGTCTGCTTTACAAAAATGCACATATATAAACATGAAGGATAATCATACTTTACATGTATACATCTTAATTTTTCTGTAGGAGATAATTTTCCAGAGTATTACTTTAAATTGTGCTACATTTCCCTAGGACATCTGTGCCAAACAAAATATTGTTTGCCTCAAAAAGTCCACTGCAGTACACATCCAAAGCCTGATATAGCTGAGGACATCCTATGGTCAAATTTCTCAAAATATTAAGAAAATAAACTGTTGAAAGTCAAGATCACAAACAATAAGGAAAAACTCATATGGGATGTCCCAAGAATAGAACACATCATTTAAAGGTATGAGAACAAACTACCCACCCTCACCTCCACACAGTTTACTACCTACATTAACATGACTTTAAAATGTGACTGTTGGGGCGCCTGGGTGGCTCAGTCGGTTGAGCAGCCGACTTCGGCCCAGGTCATGATCTCGTGGTCCGGTCCGTGAGTTTGAGCCCCGCGTCAGGCTCTGTGCTGACAGCTCAGAGCCTGGAGCCTGTTTCGGATTCTGTGTCTCCCTCTCTCTGACCCTCCCCTGTTCATGCTCTGTCTCTCTCTGTCTCAAAAATAAATAAACGTTAAAAAAAATAAAATAAAATAAAATAAAATGTGACTGCCTACATTAGCAAAACTTTACTATTCCTGACACTTAATCTACAGTTCACTGTTCACCAAAAGACCTTCTGAAAGACACATTAACTCTTTAATGGGAAGCATCAACAAGTTTCTTCCTAAGATTCTTTGAACCCTTGCCTTAAAATCCTTGTGTGGCTACTGCCAACAACCCCAAACTGTTATTTGTGATCTTTACTCAGTCCCAAACAAGTCCTTGCATTGAAAGACCTGCATTAAGCCAAACTTCCGATTCTCACTAAAATCCAACCTTACCTTTCCCACTCCATGACTCTGTCAAAGCTCTGTTCAGGTGCTGTTCTCCCTCAACATGGGAACCCATAAACTCACCTTTGTCTTAGTCTTATTAATTCGTAGGTTGGTAATATTTGGGAAGCCTGCATTCAAAATATGTTGTTAAATAAAACAAATATGCTGCAAATGATAATAGAACCATGAACAATTATTTAGGTGGTAATACTGACTAATAACTGATCAACAACTGGGGAGTATCAATCTCAACAGTATTCTAGATGTCTAGATCTAAATACTAGTATTTATTAACAGCCTAGATTTAAATGAAAAAAAAAAGAAAAAGAAAAAATGTTTATTACACCTACAGGTGATCCTAAGACAAACCCATCATGAAGTGTGACAAAATGATGAATTTATAGAAACACAAGTTCCAAAACTAAAAATTAAAAAAAACAAAACAACAACTATAGTTGTTTATGAAAGAAACTACACACATCTGAAATAGGGAAGGACAGAAATTAACTGACCAGATCGTTTCACCCTCAACCTCACAAACCAAAATCTGTACCAAGGTAGCAGCCCTACCTTGTCCCCCAGCCCTCTATTCCACATGTGCCCCTCTTTACTAGCCATGACTTCCATGTGCACCCCTCTCTCTCACTTTGGTCTAGGAAATCAGCTCTTAGCTTGACTTCCAACTGCTCAATCCCTCTCAATCCATCCAGAGCTTCATTAACCTACTTTGGTCTTCAGTCCACTTCCCTGCCTACCCTAACGTGTGGTCAGCCACTTCAATCTGGCCTCGATGATTTGCTCATTCCGTTGGCATTCCTGACCTGGCATTCCCAGGCTGAAATCACACTCAGTGCCTTTCTTATTCTCAGCTATTGAATGGGGGCTACTCCTAACACATATATAACTGTTGTGAGGTGCAAGTAAGGTAAGACGTTATAGGGGCCAAGAGCAGGCAGCCCCAAGATGAGCCACTCTGGCGGGAAGATTATTTTGAATTAAAAGCAATCAAAACCCAGCAGATTCAGAAAAAGTTCTTTGCCTCCCCCCACTCCAACTGCCTAAAAAGAATTTAGATAGAAGGAAGCCCTGCTCCAGGTAGAGAGCTATCACCATAGATAGCTACATTATACTATGAACTAGGTATGATACGGAGGAGCCGAGCAAGGCCTGTTTGATCAAAGTCCTCCATGTCCTGTTGTTTCTCAGAGGCCCAGCAAACATTTGTTTGCCAACATTTGCTTTTCTTCATCCTCCTGTGAACTGTATTTCTTCCCTCCGAAACTCCAGATCCCTACCCCCGTTCTCCTTATACACCCCCTTCTCCTTACATACCTCATGTTGCCTGTCTTTGGAATTTCCATGTCTGTCTTGCTTCCCTGGACATATAAAATTAAATTTTATTTTCTCCCATTAATCTTTTTTTTTTAAGATTTATTTATTTATTTATGAAAGGGTTAGCATGCAAGCAGGGGAGGGACAGAAAGAGAGAGGGAGAGAGAATCCCAAGAAGGCTCCACACTATCAGTGCATAGAGGAATGCAGGGCTCAACCCCATGAATCGTGAGATCATGACCTGAGCCATAGTCCGATGCGTCACCAACTGAGCCACCCAGGTGCTCCTCCCACTAATCTGTCTTGTGTCAATTTCATTCTTAGTCCAGCTAGAAGGATCCTGAAGGTCAGAGGAAAGTCTTCCTCCTCAATAATGTAAAAGTACTCTGTGAACTCTAAACCAGTCTACAAGTATCAACTATTATGACTATTACTACTACTGACTTAAGAACTATGCTAATTTGGTACAAATAACAAATTTGTGTTATTTTAGTTCAACTGAATCATCTTTTTATAGAACTTTTTTAACGTTTATTCATTTTTGAGAGAGAGAAAGAGAGAGTACGAGCAAGGCAGGGGCAGAGAGAGAGGGAGACACAGAATCCAAAGCTGGCTCCAGGCTCTGAGCTGTCAGCAGAGTTCCATGCAGGGCTCAAATTCACCAACCTCTTGACCTGGGCCGAAGTTGGACACTTAACTGACTGGATCACCCAGGTGCCCCTCAACTGAATCTTCACTGGTGATAATTCTATTGGTTGCCTCTTGGTCGTTTCATATCATACTCTCTAAAATAAACTCCCAACAGGTCCTAGTCAGCAAGGACTTCTAGTTCCAGCTCTGCTGCTTGCTCTAGGTTATTCTGGGCAATAACAACCACACTCTAGAGCAAGTTTATTATCTATATTATAAGTATATTATGTATATATAGATTGGGTTGAACTAAATTGTTTCTAAAATCCCTTGAAGCTATATGGTTCTCAGACCCTACTTTACTGAGAAAAGTGAAAGCATCAAACATTTTAATCTACTCTCTTCTGCTTTTCAAAATGTTTTTGCATCCACCCTCCATTCCTTCTTTCCTTTCCCTGGATACTCTAATCTGTATTCTTCACACCCATCTGTTTCCTTTTTTCTAAAGCCTGCCCATCCTCATCAGCATCTTGACTCTCATTTGACTTCTTTCATACAAATACCTATCTTCCCTCCTTTGAAAAAGGAGATTTTTTTAATTAAAATTTTTTTTATGTTTGTTTATTTTTGAGAGAGAGAGAGAGAGAGAGAGAGAGCACAAGCAGGGGAGGGGCAGAGAGAGGGGGACAGAGGGTCTGAAGCGGGCTCTGTGCTGACAGCAGACAGTCGGATGTGGGACTCAAACTCACAAACTGCAAGATCATGACCTTAGCTGAAGTCTGACACTAAACCGACTGAGTTATCCAGGTGCCCCTGAAAAAGGAGATTTTCATTTGAATGTCTTCTCCAACTGTTATCCTGTATGCCCCTTCAATGGCACTTTCTAACAATAACCACCAGTATTCTACCTCTCACATTCTTCAACCTAAAACCTAGCTTCTAGGACCTTCTGCTAAACTCTCTGTTCCATGCCTCCCCTTCATTCCTAAATACTATTGATGATATCCTTCCTTGAGCCCCCAGGACCTCATTATCTTGGTTCCCTTCCTATATATACAACTCTGCTCTAGGTTCTGTTTTCAGTTTTCTCCCCTCTTATATTCTAATCAAAAGTTGACATTTCCAGACCCGAACTTTTCATTTCAGTTTCCATCACTACCTTGAATCACCTCTATTTTATTTATTTTTTAATTTTTTTTTTGGTAATGTTTATTTATTTTTGCGACAGAGACAGAGCATGAGCAGGGGAGGGGCAGAAAGAGAGGGAAACACAGACTCCGAAGCAGGCTCCAGGCTCCAAGGTGTCAGCCCAGAGCCTGACGTGGGGCTCGAACTCACAAGCCGTGAGATCATAACCTGAGCTGAGGTCGGATGCTCAACCGACTGAGCCACCCAGGCGCCCCGAATCACCTCTATTTTAGAGAATGACGAACCTTGCACAACCCAATTCACTCATGCCAACTCCCAACCTGCAAAACTACTCCCAAAGTTTTGCTTCTTCCCCTAAAGC
Source organism: Felis catus (assembly GCF_018350175.1). Lineage (NCBI taxonomy): Eukaryota > Metazoa > Chordata > Mammalia > Carnivora > Felidae > Felis > Felis catus. The sequence continues at coordinate 135,771,208 of NC_058371.1, forward strand.
CTCTTAAGTTATGGATCAAAGTGTACCTGCCAGCAGGTTCTTCGTGTATTACTCTTAACTCTGATCACCCTAGTCTAGGTCCCACAATCATTATCTAAAATATACTTTCTCTCTCAACCCTTATTTCCCTGCCCTTACCAGATCTACTACAAGCCCTGTCATTTCACATCGATCACATTTGCAATACACGCCTATCTGGCTTCTTTGCAACAGGTATCTCCTGTTTCTAATGCTTTTTCCAGGCTGCTGCTGCAGTGATTAGCTAATGCCTCTGCAAAAACCCTGCAGTTACTTCCCAGAGTCCATAAAATAAAGCCTAACCTCTTTCACAAGACTTTCAAGCTCCCAGCTGCACCTCCCAAACATACACAGTTTATGTTCCAGGATCATCAACTATTTCCAGTTCTCAGTGCCTGCAACGCTGACTCAAGAAAAAGTTTCCTCATGCCCTCTGCCTAGAATGCCCTGCCCCAATGCTTGCACACCTGGTGCGTCCCCAGGCATCTTTTCATTCCAGGCTCAACCCTCATCTCCTCTTTAAAGCTCTTCCAGTTGTCCCATGGAGAGTGCAACTATGCCCTCTGTGCTCGCAATTAGCCTTGTTCAGATTTATAATAAATCTAACTCATGTGTCTGCTGGGAGGTTCCTTGAGGGGGCGGTCTTGTCATCTTTTAAGTATTACTCCAGTATTTTAACAACTGGAAACACTCCCCTGCAGGTAAGACACACTTTTTCACTTGCTAACTCTCTGGAGCACAGATCCTTCTCCCAGCATGTCTCCAGGTCCTGAACAATGAGAAAGTCATGTTAACAACACCATTACAAATGGCTTAGGGGTGTACTGTAACAGCAGAATATAATAATACTTCATTACTTCCCCAAGAGTTCAGCCTTTACTTCAACTTGAACAGAGAAAAGACTTATAACAGTTTAAATAGACCAAATATTAACCCGCCTCTGATGTGCAAGCTGTTTTTAAAACAGCCCTTGACCTGGAAAGACAGGTGCATTCAAGCATACACCCTGATAATAAAGAACAGATAGAGGATAGAGTTCAATGTCTCAGGGCTTGCCCAGTCAAGAGTTCCTTGTGATAAACTCTAAAAGTGCAGCAGTATTTTAGACAGTTTGAAAATGCTCATCCTTGCCTAAGGAATCTTGACAGAATGGGTTGCATATGGCAACATCTACTCTCAAAAAACAAAATCCAGCTGGGTACATATTAATGAAAACCAATAGTGCAGTGTTTATAAATAAATAAGTGAGTATGCAGTAAGGTAACCCAGTCATAGATAGAGACAACAGTTCTAATGATCAAATCAAACCACAGTAGTTTCCATTTTAAATACATTAGGGTGTTAAGAAACTAAATTAATTTGAAAGTTATTTTATGCATGGCTTCCTGAACATGTTTTCTTTTATTAAAAGCTTGTTAGCTTATGCTGGTTAAGGAAGTCAACATGGCGAAGCTGGTATTTCCTTGATTCTAAACTATACCAGTGCTAAAACAAAACAAATCCCAACCTAATTAATTCTATTTTTGGTCTAGTTTCCAAGGCAGTTTTCACAGACTATTCTCAGCCCACTGTTTCTAGCTTTGTAACACCAACCTTCAGTAACTGAAAACTGTTATATTTTGTGTAATTCCTTGACACATACGTTCTATCACAGACTCTCTACCTGCTATCAAAGGTAGAAAATAAAAAGATCTGTCATCCCACTGATTCTAAGGTTTCATTCCTAAAATCACTGTTAAAGTTATTATTTCATGATATCCTGTGATGTTCCTACCAGGGCCTTGTAACTTGGGTTACATCAAGTTCACCAACATCAAGTTGCAGGTGGAACCCTCCACAAATCAGAACTGCCCAGTGGGTCTCCGCAACAGGACAAACCAGAAGAAAGGGTATCAGGAAACACTTCTACTTCCAAAAGGCCACTGATTTGACCTTGGGCAATCCATTTATTTCACTTCTGTAATTCAAACTGCGATGCTTGCTTCTAAAAAAGAATGCCTCTAGGAATAGTTCAAGAGCTTTGAGCTTCTAAAATACAATGGAATTGTCTAAACAGATTTTGGGAAGCAATCTATTCTCTGGCCCAATTTCCTAAACCACCTAGTCTAAAAGGTCATAAAAGTGCTTTGTTTTCCCAAAATTCCTACTTGGACCACTGTATTAAGGAATACGCTGAGCTTTGACTCTTTTTCTACCTTTAAATAGAATGCGAGTTAAAAATCCTCATGAATTACCATATCAGGTCAAATGAAATCCACTAGAAGAGCTGCACTGTCTTGGGACTCTAAAGAAGCTGGAGGATTACAACCGTGTCACGAGTATGATACACACCCCCCCAACACCCCCCCCCCCTCCCAATCTATCATGCAGAGAAAGGGCACAGGAAACGAAACAGTGCTAATGGAGGAGCTCAACAGGCCAAGCCTCCAGCGCCAGGATCCAATGACATGTTAGAGGCGAAGGTGCACGTCTTAACTTTAGTCCTTCCTAAGTTTGTTCCCCTATCGAGAAGAGGTGTTAGGTGGCAGCTACTAGAAATCTGCACCTCCTAAGGTGGCAGGTTCCAGCTAACTCCAGCGTCGGCTTCAGACGCCACGAAGGGGAACTGGCACGGGAAGAAACTAAATTGTAGTCAAGTCGAATCATCCAGCTATCCTGGGCAGCGGTCGTGGCCATCCTGGGAAACGCACCGGCTCTGGCGTCCGGGTTCCCGACCCCACTGGAGGAAGGAGAAAATACTGCCAGGCCGGAGGAAGGCGCAGCGGGCAGCCTGCAGCTTCCCCACACATTCCTCCGGCCCCACCCTTGCTCCCAGGTGTCCCGGCCCAAACCGGGACCCAACCCGTGCGCAGGTGTGCGCCTCTCGCGGCTCCACTTACTTTGTCACTGGTGCTCTCGGTTTCGTGGTCGCCGCCGGCCGCCTCTCCCTCGCGGGGTGGCGGCGCCACCGCTCCCCCGGGGCCAGGGCAGCCTCCCCGGTGCCTCAGCTCCAACATCTCCCGCTCCCGCGCGGCCGTGGCGGCCTCCTCCAGCGCCCCGAAACCCGAAACGCGCGCGGCGTCTCACTGACGGGCTGCTCGGCTACCCCGCAGCCGCGCACTCGACGTCCGGCAGAGCCGCGGCCACTAACACGCCCCCACCATGGAGGCACCGCCGCCGCGTCGGGTCACCCCCAAAACGGCATCAACGAGCGAGCGCTCGAGGCCGCCTCCAGCGAGCGCGGCGCCGGCGGAGAGACGAGCGCCTGGGGCCGGGGTCGGGCTCGGGGCACCGGGCCCGAGCGGAGGAGGCGGGGACGCGGCGGAGCACGGCAGCCGGTTGCCAGGTGCGCGTCTCCACGCAGAGGCCCAGGTGGGAGGAGAAGAAGGGGCGGGGAGGGAAGGAGGAAGCGTGACCCGCTTTAGCACTCCATCGGACGCCAGCCGCCTCAGCCCGGGCGCTCCCCGCCCCGCCCCCGGACTCAGGAGGCTGCTGGTCCCGGCCCCCCTACACCTTTTCTCCGGGTTCCTGCCTCCCGCAGCCAGGTCACGCGCCGCAGGCCCCGCCCCACCCCGCCCCTCTGCGCTGCACTGCGGTTCCCACAGCCCCGCCTCCGTGGCGGAGAGGTGACGTCACGGCCTCCTCCCCCCCCCCCCCCCCCCCCGCCACGGCTCCACCCTGGTCTCTGCACGCACACAGGTGGAGGCCACGAGAAAAGGTGGGAGCCCTGCGGACTGGAGAAAAGGGGAGGGGCGGGGAGGTGGAGGAGAGACAAGCACACTGATTAGCAAGAGGGAGGAGTTGAGACCTTGGAGACCTCGTCTTCGAGCAACCGGGAGGGCTGGAAGAACAACTCGAAGACGCCTGGTAAATATTGACAGCACTATGCACTACCGCCTTGCAATGACCAGGGTCCCATCAGCCCCGCACACCACGGCGTGTCGGAGCCCCAGAGGCGTCCAGAAGCGGAAACTTGTCTGGCAGGATGGACTCGTTGACTTCGCGGCATTCTAGCCTGGTGTCATCACCTTGAAAATAGATGCTGAGAGATGCATTTACGCCGCTGGGCGTCCCAGGATGGACTGGCCCGTTTCAGTCACAAACCCAAGCTCTGTCTCCGAGGACCTCGAATATTGGATCTAACAAAATTCCCTGCCTAGGGTCTGAAGAGAGAACCCAGACCCTAAAACGCCGCGGGGCGCAGTTACCAGCCAGCTAATCTGTAAGCAGTCCTGGACCTTGGGCTGCTAAAGTTGGAACAGGAAGGGCACAAAGATCCGCATTAATTCCGTTCCAAATCCTGTTAGAAGGAGATTAGTTTTCTTGACATGTATCCACCACCTGGTTGTTACTGACAGGCTGACAAATGGCCGGGGGGGGGGGGGGTAGGAGACAGGCCATCACACAAACGGAACAACGTTCAAGAAAACATCCTTAACAGAAATAAATAATATAAATTTCTCAAGGTCGTTACTGACATGTTGAAAATAAGTAGCTGTTGTTCTGAAAATTTAATAAGCAAAACCAAAAAGTCAAAGTAGAATGCATTAAAAACCAGAGCACAAGGACATCATTTTGTTTCACCAAACAAATCTTGAAAGCTCTGAGTTCAGATTGGGTCATCATATTTTCAAAAGGATATAGAGAAATCAGACTTATGAGAGGGGTAACAAAAATAATAAAATATATGAAAAAAATCCTTTGAGTGATAGACGTGGTGTGGTTTTCTTCAAGGAACAGAGCTATGGGGTGACTAGGTTAATCAACTGTCCTCCATTTCTCTGGAGGACCAGAAATGAAGGACTGCGTGCTTGTCAAGAACATAGGGTTGAAGAGGCTGCTGAAGACAGCAGTGAAGTTTCCATCTTTGGCTCCTTCACCCTACCCAGCAAAAAGGGGCATTAGAAATGCTTCATTGGTCCATTCTAGCTTTCATGGAAGTTAAGAAGCCTGAGTTGTGGTCTCGCTGATGTCATTGGCTTGAGTTAGTCATGAAGGTTCAATGCCCCCAGCTATAAAATGGATACTAAGGGAGATGGCCTCTACGGTCCCTTCCAGCGCACACATGATTCTGCAACTAACGTCTCACATTTCCAGAATCCAGTCCTTCCTTTCCCCAATGACTCAATAAAGGGGGACCTAGCATAGCAAGGTACCTGAAATGTTTCCTCTAACCCCTTTCCCTAGTCAACCCAATAAGAGGTCCTTTGACCTCCTTCTCCTTTTGCTTTAGGAGGAAAAAAGAGTGAGAGATGCAGCAGGAGGAAACAACAGAGGAAAAAAGTACAGGACAGGAGGAATGGTATTCCCTTACCTAGGAGAAGTGGAAACAATGTACAGACGGCCAAAACAGACTTGTTTACCACTTTACCTCACCCTTCGTTAAGCCCTGCCTACTGCCTGGATTTCAGCTAAGATAGTCTTTTCTTTCATTTCTTTGTTATAGTTATTACCTTTCATCGAGTGATCACTCTGAGTCCAGGCAGTGAGAACCACAGTTTATTCATCTTCACGGGCCATGCCATTGCCACAGTGCTGGCCCACACCCCCATATAGTTAATACATTTGTTGAAGAAGTGAATGAAAAAACAAATGAGTGGCAGGGGTATAGCATAACCAGGTATATGGTATTTGGGGTTTTGTAAAAAGGTCTATTTTAGAATTAGATAGGTACTCATTTGTCATTTTTCACTTTATATGAAAAGAGAAAGATTGATTTTTAATATATATTAAGAGATTCCAGTAATGGCTTGCACATTTTTTATAAGATATATTATGATACAGTCAACCATGGCCTTACTGAGCTCTGTGTTCTCAGGCTTTCTTGGTGTCTTTTTTTTTTTTCTTTTTAGACATAATGTTACATTAGTTTCAGGTGTGCTTTTTCATTTTTATCTTCCATTTTTCATTTGAGGAGCTTACGTTCTTGAAGTTTATTACATTTATGTTCAGTGACACAAAATCTGGCAGGTAATGGTTTCTAAGTCTTCACCTGTTATTATGAGAGTTTAATCTGCTAAAGGGCATCATGTAGACCCCAAGCACATGCAGGGACTAATCACACAGGAGACATTTTGCCAATACTTCTCAGTTGGCTTATAGATTTTCTACGTTAGAGATATTGGAATGATTTATAACCCTTAGCAGGGGATTTGCTAGAGGGGAAAGAGAGAGAGTACTAACATTATTATTTATATGGTTTTGATTTTAGTTTTATGTTACCCAAAGATGGACAGACCTTGCCTGAAGTGGTAAGTGGATGAGATGGAGAGACCTGTTATCACTGTCTTCCCTGGGAATCCTCAGAATGTTCCCAGACTGATAAACATACCTCTTGTGTGGGAATTTGAGCTGCTTTCCACATTAGAGCCTCAAAGGCGCCTGACTGGAATGTCCCCAACTTGCCAGGGGACCAGGAAATCTTCCTCTGCCACACTCGTGTTATAGCTTTCCTCACTTGACCTGTCTTTCTCTGTTGCCCTCTGCCAGTCCGTAAGTTGCAGGTAGGAATTTCCAACATAGGCCTACTAGAGAAACATTTGTGGGAAATCCCTGAAGGATAATTAATGTTTGCAATCTTATTTTTAAGAAAACAACGGTGTACCATCAGGTATGATAGTGACTGAGTATCAGAGGGGCAAGCGCAGTAGTGCAGTTAGACACACAAGTTTAACATAGGGGCGGCCATGCCTTCCAGTCATAACCCTACCACTTCTGGCTGTAACCCTCCTTACTTCGCGGAACACCACATGCAGCTGAAGCCATATGCTAACTGACATGACCGTTCAAAGTTTACTTAGTAGCTCTTCATGTAACACTTCACAAAGCGCCTTTGCATACATTATTTATTCTACTCAACAACCCATAATTTCGGTAGGACAAATATTATTATTCCTATTTGTCAAGTTAAAAAAAATCCAAGGTTCAGTATGTAAACTGCCCAGGTTTGGGATTGAAGCCTAGGTTTTTTGTACTTCAAATTCTTCCGGGTCCACTGTGTATTACAAATAGGTAGTAGCAGAAATAAATAACTTCTAAGAGGGGGCAACTTCTAACAACTAAGCACAGAATTCTGGAGCCAACCTGAGTTCAGATTCTAGCTGTGCCACCTACCGGCCTGTGCCAGTAGTCAAGTAACTTAACCCCCTGTGCCCCAGTGTCCTCATGTATACAATGAGAGTATGGGTAACCATATTTCCCTCCTGGAAGTCTTATGAAGATGAAATTGGTTAATATATGTAAAATACTTATAACCTTATCTGGTCATATTGAAGGACTATGCAAGTATTATCTCTGATTACCATTTATATTAATAAAAGCTGTATTTGTCAAGAACAATGTTCAACTTCTAAATTCACTGAAGCCGCAACACCCCGGAATACCTTGAAGCAAAAAGGACATGCTGACATTACTTTGCCCAGGTGGGTAGAGATTAAAAAATGGGGTAGGGCAACTTTGCAAATAGGTACAAAGAAATCATCAGCTTGTCAGATTAATAAATCTTTGCTTTATCCTCCAGTGGTAGTAAGATGAACGAAATTGGCAGTCCCTATTGTTAACTGGAATCCATTACTACCGTGTAGCCTTTATATGATATGGTGACTGCAGAGTTCCTTCTCTAGTTTCTGTACGGAGTCAGAGTAACTCTCAGCAAATTATATTTTGGTACTTTAATTCTTCTGGAAAATAGGTAGTATATTCCCTCTCTAGCCTTATAAGTTATGTTCTAAAAGAATAGGTATACGTGTGCTTTCAATATCGCATGGTTCAACGATTTTGTTACTGTTGAATCTGGCTGGATTTGGATCTTTTTGGAGGTGGTCATTTAGAGAAGTGGGGGAGATTGGTTAACTGCCCTTCAAGAGGCTGAATCACTGATTTGTTTCAAATTATATCAATTATCTCTGTCAACAAATTGCTGAGATCCAGAGGTATCCGTCAAGGTTCTTAGATGCAAGTCTGGCGGACTTAGGCAGACAAGGAATTTACTAAATGGTTAAGAAGCTCACAGAACTCTTGGGAAAGCTAAAGAACCCACGCAGAAAACTGCTAGAAACAAAAGATGCTAAGCAGCGGCCAGGACTGGAGTCCAAGCCATAACCACAACCAGCCAACGGAGGCCCCTGCGGCTAGACCCATTGGGACAGACCACCACGGCTTGCACCTTCTCTGTGGGGCACCGGCCACTAGGTGCCACAGTTGCCACCACTGACTCTTTCTCACTTAGGTTTTTCTTCACAAACTCTTATTTACTTACACTTTAACAATAGGCAGCATTTCCTAATAAGATGCAATAATAATGAACACATAAAGAAGCCAAGAGACAAACAAACGAACAGACTTTTAAAGCAGTAGTTGCCAGAGGGGAGGTAGATGGGGGTCTGTGTGAAATAGGTGAAGGGGATTAAGAGGTACAAACCTCCGGAGACGGAAAGTACAGCATAAGGAATATAGTCACAGGTGGTAACTACACTTATTGTGATGAGCACTGAGTAATGTATAGAATTGTTGAATTATTATGTTATACACTTGAAACTAATATAATACTGTGTATTAATTATACTTCAATAGAAAAAAGGAAAAAAATAAAAAATAATTTGAAAAGATGTAGTAATAGCCATAAGATATACCTGTAAAAAACTCTTGGGGCGCCTGGGTGGCACAGTCGGTTAAGCGTCCGACTTCAGCCAGGTCACGATCTCGCGGTCCGTGAGTTCGAGCCCCGCGTCGGGCTCTGGGCTGATGGCTCAGAGCCTGGAGCCTGTTTCTGATTCTGTGTCTCCCTCTCTCTCTGCCCCTCCCCCATTCATGCTCTGTCTCTCTCTGTCCCAAAAATAAATAAAGGTTGAAAAAAAAAATTAAAAAAAAACTCTTTACTGATCAGAAATAAAAGATACAGTTCATGTCTGTTGGAAAACATAACAAAAACTGTATTTCATCTAAGACTCCCTTTTGAAAAATTATTTTAATTTCTATTTATTTATTTTGAGAGAGAGAGAGAGAGCACAAGCAAGTTTGGGAGGGGCAGAGAGAGGGACAGAGAGAATCCCAAGCAGCGTGGAGCCCAACATGGGTCTCCATCCCACAAACTGTAAGATCATGACCTGAGCCAAAACCGAGAGTTGAACGCTTAACCACTGAGCCATCCAGGTGCCCCTAAGACTCCCTTTTTATTTACCTTTCAACCTCTCTGAAATCATAGTATGTCTTACAGTTGCTGTGATAAGAAAACACTGTGTCATATTTAATTGGCCATTTTATTTTTCTTCGCAGTACATGAAATAATAGTGCATTTTTTAAATGATGGTTTAAGTGAGTCAATGAAGTATAGCACTTTAGAGATTGACTATTGTTGGTTAAGATCACATATCTTGGATTTTTGCAGATGGTCCCAATTATATGCATTTATTTTCTTTTCAGTAAAGGGTATTTATTCAATATATAACTATGTATTATTAAGGTTTCAAAAATTTGAAAAACTTTTCCACATTTATATATTCTCATAGCAAAAAAAACAAACAAATCAAACAAACAAAAAACAAAAATACCTTTTGCTACATTAATTTTTTGGAGAAAGCAGGATCCAGGCTCTGAACTGTCAGGACACAGCCTGACAGGGGGCTCAAACTCACGACCAGAGTTGTGAGATCACGATCTGAGCGGAAGTCAGGTGCTTAACCTACTGAACCACTCAGGTGCCCTGAGGCCTAATTTTTTATTTGGAAAATATCTTCAGCAAGCATGTTTAACAATTTATTTCATAAGTGAATCTATTATAATCCTGCATATGACAAAAGACCTTTAGTGTTAGATGTATCTCTGGTAATACCTATTGTCTGTTGCCCCTCTTATAGTCCGATTTACTTAAAAATATTCTTATCATATTTTAAGAGATTTGATATACTCCCAAATTAATATTAATATCCCAAATTATTGCAGAGATTAAATTAATCCCCTCTGTCCCCTTAACAATAATTGGTGCCTTGATCATGGAGTATTTGATGCATTTTCTTGTGTTTAAACTTCTGGGGGTGGAGAGGGACTATAGCCTCCAGGCAGCTGGAAAGAGCCTAGAACAGGAAACGGATGAGAATATCTGGGTGGGCCAGGAATGGTCGCTAACCTAAGATACTTAAGAAAGACCGAATACCGTTCAGTGTGTGCTTTTGTCAACAAACCTGGCTTTAGCAACATATCATTCAGACTGTAAATACTGTACTGTTGCGTTTAGGAAACAAATGCCAAAATGACTTTAACTGGATTGTGCCAAGTTATTTCCAGCATTTTTGAGGAGGAGATTAGTAGTGCAATAAAAAAGCATGTTCTACAAGGACACTGAACTTTTCATTAGACAAAACCTTGAATTGCCTTACTTACAAACCAAATTTAGACAGCCTTGTCACTTGGCAATCTTGTCAAAAGAATGCATGAATAGTATCAATTTGCATATATGTGAATTAAAGAAGTTACTCAAAACTATGGAATCATTGACACATGTTAGAAGAGAGATTCATAAATGTTTCTTTCAAAACATCAAGACCAATGATTGTTAACATAGCAGTGTCAGGTAAAATTGACAAGTTTTGGAAAGGAGAAAAGGAGTTTTTCTTTTAATTTTTTCTAATGTTTATTTTGAGAGAGAGACATAGCACAAGCTGGGGAGGGGCAGAGAGAGACAGAGACAGAATCCAAAGCAGGCTCCAGGCTCTGGGATGTCAGCACAGAGCCCGATGTAGGGCTTGAACTCATGAGCCGTGAGATCATGACCTGAGCTGAAGTCAGACACTTAATCAACTGAGCCACCCAGATGCCTCAATTTTTAGAACTTATTTATTTATTTATTTATTTAGAGAGAGACAGAGACAGTCGAGTGGGGGAGGGACAAAGAGAGGGAGACAAGAGTCCCAAGCGGGGGCTTAAATCACAAAACCGTGAGATCATGACCTAAGCTGAAACCAAGAGTTGGGTGTTTTACAGACTGAGTCACCCAGTATGCTTAACCGATTGAGTCCCCCAGGTGCCCCTAAAAAGAAGCAAAAGAGATATTTAGTGGTCCTTGCCATGGGTGTTGGGCACTGCCTAGCAGGTCCACTGGAGATTATCTGATACTGTAGAGGGATGCACCTTTTTTGTTGCCTTACACACCTCAGGCTGCCATAACCAAAATACCACACACTGGGTGGCTCATAAACAATAGAAATTTATTTCTCACAGTTCTGGAGGCTGGATGTGTAAGATCAGGGTGCCAACTTGGTCCAGTTCTTTTAAGGGCCTGCTCTCCAGTTGCAGACTGCTGACTTCTCAGATCCTCACTTTGGCAGACAGCAGAAAGAGGAAACAAACTGTCTAATGGCTCTCATAAATCACCAATCCCATGCATGAGGACTCTCCTCAGGGCTTCATCTAATCCTTATTACCTCCCAAAGGCCCTACCTCCTAAGACCATCACATTGGGGGGTACGGTCTCAACATATGAATTTGGGTGGGAGACACACATTCAGTCTATAGCAATTGTGTTTGATCACCTAGGCTATTTTATAACTCTGTAGGGATGAAAGTTGATTTGTGGAAAACTAATAATCATGGACTTGGTTCTTGCTCATGACAATGTAAATGAATTTTTTCTGATAGAGAATATGTCATTTTAAGTCAAAATCCCATTGAACTAATTTTAATATCTTTCTGGCTCCCTCATTAATTAATGCATCAAATAAAATCTTTGACGTGTTTGTTTCATATTTTTATGAGATTCATGATTCATGATTTTTGGAAATTATACTTTAGAAACAATAATAATGCATATCTGTTTTCATTCCATAGATACTCATCTGTTTATGCAACAAATATTTATTGTGCACCTACAAACGTCAGTACACTCTGCAAGGCACTTTATGGGATTCGGAGATAAGAACCAAGTGAAATTCTAATATGTGGGGTTTTTTAAATTTATGTATTTATTTTTGAAAGAGAGAGAAAGAATTAGTGGAGGAGGGGCAGAGAGAGGGAGAGAGAATTCCAAACAGGCTGTGCACTTTCAGCACAGAGTCCAATGCAGGGCTCAGTCTCACAAACGGTGAGATCATGATCTGAGCCGAAATCAAGAGTAGGACGCTTAACTGACTGAGCCACCCAGGTGCCCCTGGATTTTTTTAAATCTGTGTACATACACACAAACACACACATACACACCTATCCAATTACAAATGATACATGAAAGTTAAAAAGTTAAACAATACTGTACTATCTAGAGTATATAGTAACTCCTGAAAATACACTATTTTCCTAGACAAAACTACTGTTTAACTGTTTGGTGGACTTCCTTGCAGACACACACACACACACACACACACACACAGAAATATATACATTATATACATTACATATTATGTACATGTATATGTACTGCATAATATTCTATAGCATACTTTTTAATTTAATAGTATGCCTTGGAGCATATTATTTTTTTTTAATTTTTTTTTCAACGTTTATTTATTTTTGGGACAGAGAGAGACAGAGCATGAATGGGGGAGGGGCAGAGAGAGAGGGAGACACAGAATCGGAAACAGGCTCCAGGCTCCGAGCCATCAGCCCAGAGCCCGGCGCGGGGCTCGAACTCACGGACCACGAGATCGTGACCTGGCTGAAGTTGGACGCTTAACCGACTGCGCCACCCAGGCGCCCCACTGGAGCATATTATTTAATGATATGCCAGCTGTCAGGATGGGAAGTGAGACTTGAGCTGAAAATGGGCATTAAAGCCGTTCCTGGGTGGCTCAGTTGGTTAAGAGTCCAACTTCAGCTCAGGTCATGATCTCACAGCTTGGCTTGTGAGTTTGAGCCCCTCATCAGGCTCTGTGCTGACAGCTCAGAGCCTGGAGCCTGCTTCGGATTTTATGTCTCCCTCTCTCTGCTCTTCCCCTGCTCACACTCTGTGTCTCTCTGCTTCTCAAAAATAAATAAACATTAAAAAAAAAGAAAAAAAGAAAATGGACATTAGAAACCAATGTATTGAAGAATTGACTCCATCTCGTTATGCCTGTTTTTCATCCATGTGCACAGAATGCTTGGCAAATATCAAATACTTTTTCTAAAGATAGTGGACCAATCCAAGAGGAAAAAATCTCTCCAATGCCTACATCTCATCCAGTTCTCTAATGTAAATTCCCTTGGTTGACCAACCTCTTCCACGGGCAGTATCACAATCCAATATTTCTAGTTGGTTCTTTAATATGAAGGGGGAAAACGTCACCAGGCATTTAAAGAAAAGTATGCTACAAAATAAAAATATAGATATCTAAGTGGTACTTGGCAAAGGTAATTTAGAAATTAGAAGAGGGGAGACTGGTCGTCTCAGTCTGTTAAGCGTCGGACTCTTGATTTCAGCTCAGGTCATGATCTCACAATTCATGGAATTGAGCCCTGAGACAGGCTCTACACTGACAGTGTGGAGCCTGCTTGGGATTCTCTCTCTGTCCCTCCCCTGTGCATTCTCTCTCTCTCTCTCTCAAAATAAATAAATAACTTAAAAAAAGAAACTTGAAAAGACTGGGTATCTCAGTCAGTTGAGCATCCGACTTGGGCTCAGGTCATGATCTCATGGCTCATGGGTTCGAGCCCCACATTGGGCTCTGCACTGACAGTATGGAGCCTGCTTGGAATTCTCTCTCTTGCCCTCTCTCTCTGCCCCTCCCTGACTCGTGCTTTCTCTCTCTCTCAAAATAAATAAATAAACTTTCAAAAAATTTAAAAAAAAACCTAGTGGAGAATTTTGAAACAAGAAGGGAGTGCTATTCTACTGTCACAAACTCTTTTTGGTTCCTGGACCCAATTCCAGTGTTGGGGAAGGGGGAGCACCCTTCCAACAGCCAGCAATTCTCAGACACCAGCAGAATGTCTGAGAATTCAACCCAAGTCTGACACTATCTACCTAGAGATAGCACCGATTTTTTCAGGTTGAGGGGTCAGTCCTACAAGACTGCCTCTAACCTCCCCCACCCTCCACTTCAGACACCATTCTCAAGCCCCAAGTTGTTACTTGTGCTTCTGACCAGCCCGCTGCAGATTAAGGGTTCCAACTGTCTTCTCCCTGGACTTGCCATTTGTTACCTTGTACTCTGACCAATTGGCTACAAATCAGAGGTTCCCAGGACCTCCTTCTTTGGTTCTTTCAATTTGCACAGAACTCAGGGAAACACTTAACATGTACCAGCTTACTAAAGGATATGATAAAGGTTACCAATCAACAGCCAGATGAAGAGATACATAGGGTGAGGTATAGGAAAAGGGCACAGCACTTCTGTGCCCTCTTCAGGCATGCCACTCTCCACACATCTCCACTTGTTCACCATCCTGAGCCACAGGAATACAGTCCTTTTAGGTTTTTATGGAGGCTTCATTACATAGTCAGGATTGGCTAAGTCACTGGCCATTAACTTGTTCTACCTCCAGCTCCTCTCCCCTCCTTGCAGGTCAGGGGGTGAGGTTAGAAGGCCCAACCTTATAATTACATGGTTGGTCCTCCTGGCACCTAGCCTCCACCCTCCAGTGGGATCCCAAATCCCCTTCATTAGTAACAAGACACCCATGCCACCTTTATGGCTTCAGAAACTATGGATGAAGACCAGATATATCTGAGAAATATATGTATTTCTCAGAAAGCATTATATCACAACTATAAAAAGGGAAAAAAAGAATAAGAGCTCTTGGAAATGGAAAATATGACTGTGAAAAAAGAAAAGATTCTCTAGTAGATAAATAAAACCAATAAGATCTATATCTGCAGAAAGGGATTTATTATAAATTATTGACTCATGGGATTATGGAGGCCAAAATTCCCCATATCCGTTGTCTGAAAGCCAGAAGCCTAGGGATGCTAGGCAGTATAGTTCTGGTTCGAACCCCAAAAGCCTGAGAATCAGAGGAGCCAATGGTGTAAGTCTCAGTCTAAGTCCAAAAGCCCAAGAGCCAGGGACCAAAGGTATAAGTCCCCACCCAAATCCAAAGGCCCAAAAGCCAGGAGGACCAATGTCCAAGAGCAGGAGAAGATGGATGTCCTAGTTCAAGCGAGAGAACAAATTCACCTTCCTCCGCCTTCCTGTTCTGCTAGCTCTCAAGGATTAGATGATACTTACCCATTGGGGAGTGTGGATTTTACTCAGTCTATGGATTCAAATGCTGATCTCTTCTGGGAACAGCCTCACAGATGCACCTAGAAATAATGTTTTCCCAGCTCTCTGGGCACCCATAGAAGTTGACACATAAAGTTAACCTTCACAGATCCAATCCACATCCCACTCTTGTCAGCACAACTTCTGCCTTCTCTCCAAGTTCATCTTTGGCTACTTGTCACTGCGGTGGTCTCCTTAGCGTTCCCCTGACACAGCTCCACCTCTGTATCATCCACCCTTTTGGCCCCCGTCTCTCATCCTTTTCATGAAATACACTTGAACTTTATCTCAGCTCTCTCAATTGTGCTTCCTACTCCTACCATTTCAAATATGCAAAAGCCGTTATCTTGAAAATGACAAGCAACTACACTCCAATTACCAACCGATATCCACCCTCCTGAGAAGGGTGGAGGGGGTGTGTGAGGAGGGGGGTATGGGGTGGGGTATAGATTTTAAATAACTAATTTTGTTTTCCTGTCAGATGTATCTTTGTAAAGACGGTAGTTTTGTTTTTGCTTTTCAGGGATTTTGACTTCTCTTCCTGGTATTTGGGAGCTGGCCTAGTGCCTTGGTTATTAAGTGGACATGAAGGATAATAGAAATGGATATGTCAAAGGTGACTCCAAAATTTTTACCTCAGAGACCACTAGAGAATGACAGTGTTTGCCAAAAGCGGGGACACTGGAAAGAGCTGCTACTTCCTGTGTAACCCCAATGAAAATTAGCAGTGGGTGAGAGCTGAGAATCTTATTTGGACATGCACGTTTTGAGACAATAATAATTCTCTGAAGTAACAACGTTGAGGTGGTGGAAGTTGTATGAGACTGTGGCATACTTGGGAGAACAAAAATTGAAGGTAACAGACAGGAATCGCCAGCATGGAAGGGGTGGCGGGGGGGCTGGAGCAGAGACACTGGATGAGTGTGCAAAAGGCTTCCTGACCAGGGTAAGGAAAAGGAAAGAATACAGGGCGGCAACAAGCAAAGGATGGAGATGTAAGAACAGAATCAGGGTGTTATAGCATTGTGAATGCCAGAGAAGGAAAAAATTCAACAACAGCTAACATTTATAAACCTTCAATAATGGCATGCATTATAAGTGAAATAAGTCAGTTGGAGAAAGACAAATACCATATGATTTCACTCATATGTAGAATTGAAGAAACAAAACCAACAAGCAGAAGAAAAAAGAGAGTGAGCAAACCAAGAAACAGACTCTTAACTATAAAGAACAATCAGATAGGGTGCCTGGGTGGCTCAGCTGGTCAAGCGTCTGACTTTAGCTCAGGTCACGATCTCGTGGTTCATGAGTTCGAGCCCCACTTCAGGCTCTGTGCTGATCACTTGGAGTCTGAAGCCTGATTCAGATTCTGTGTCTTCCTATCTCTCTCTGCCCCTCCCTCACTCACACTCTGTCTCTCTCTCTGTCTGCCCTTCTCCCCTGTCCGTGCTCTCTCTCACTCTAAAATAAACTTTAAAAAAAAGGAACATTTAAAAGATGGCATGCATTATTTCAGTTAAAATTCTCAATAACCGTATGACCAAAGTATTGTTATTATACCTCTCCTCACTGATGAGGAAATTGATTTATGAAAGTTATACAATTTGTCAAGAGTCACATAGCTGGTAATCAAATCAGATTAGGAGAACCCTAAAATCCAGACCCTTTAAGCACCACTCCAGAAGATACATTTGAGAATCCAGAGTTTGTATACAATCATATAATCCTCATTGTGTACTAGGCTCTGTTATGTGCCTTTTATGGACTTACTGAATTCTCACATACTCATCAGAACTGCTATTCCCAAGTAAGTTGTAGAGAGGTGTTTGTAACTCAAGTCTAGGCACTTGTTAAATAGTGGAGTTAGAATTTGGACCCTATGGGTCTGTTCCAGTGTTTATTTTTTCACTATTATTTTTAAATGTTTTATTTATTTATTTATTTATTTATTTATCCATTCATTCATTCATTCATTAGAGAGTGCAAGTGGGGAAGGGGCAGAGAGAGAGGGACAGAGGGTCTGAAGTGGGCACTGCGCTGACAGCAGGGAGCCCAATGCAGGGCTGGAACCCAGGAACCTCCATATCATGACAGGAGCCAAAGTCGGATGCTCAACTGACTGAGCCACCCAGGCGCCCCCAGAACTTATTTTTTAAAAAAAATAATTGAAAGGGGGAAAAAAGCCATCATTCCATGTTTGCAGTTAAATATATTCAGTGAAACCAAACTTTGAAAGCCGCTGCGGTAACTTCTGTCAGGTGGCTCTTGCTCCCTCCCTGCACTGCATCCACCTACAGGCTCAGCCTCTGAGAGAATTATAATATCGTATCCATTTCATGGTCTCCTGCCACGTTTTCTCCCTTTTCTCTTTCTTCCACCACAGAGAACTTGACATTTCTGAAGGGCCCAGTAGTCTCAGTTGAACAAATTTTAGTTGCCACTAGAAAATAGCTGACTGCCCTAATGTGACAAACATGTTAATCACATAGCTATTATTTTCTTTTGTCCTTCTCCATTTATTTTCTCTGTGATCAAAGCCAAAACAAATAGCAAATATTTTCCACTGCCTCTTACGCTAGGGTTCTTCCCTCCTCTCCCCCATGAATGGATAGAGGAGCAGTGGCTAAAATAAAAAGGTATGTGCTTATTATGAGCAGAAAGTAGGATCATCAGATTTAGTAAATAAAAATGCAGGGTGTCCAGTTGCATTTCAATTTCAGATAGACAACGCTTATTTTTAGTATAAGTATGTCCCATGCAGTATTTGGAACATACTTATACCAAAAGTAAGTATTCGCTGTTGATCTGAAATTGAAATTGAACTGGGCATCCTCTATTTTATCTGGCAAACTGTACCCGACTGAGTTCAGATCATCTTTTTTTCTGACTTGGCAATCCAAATTAACTCAGCCCAGCAACTCATTGCACAAAAGAGAAATGGTACAAAATGTTGCCTCTGAGGTTCTGTTCCATTTGATTTCACTTGGAGATATTTATAAAGCACGTTTCCTGCGTACTCTGATACTGTGGACAGTAGGAGACAGGACTCCCACATTTCCTGGGAATGGAGCGCGACATGTAGCTAACACTGAATTTTATTTGAGCTGCAGGTTCAGCCTGGGTGGCTCCTGGCTATCTGGTTCACACTGAATTTAAGTATTCACTGGCTAGGAGCGCCTGGGGGCTCAGTTGATTAAGGGTCTGACTCAGGTCATGATTTCAAGGTTTGTGATTTTGAGTCCTGGGTCAGAGCCTGGAGCCTGCTTCAGATTCTGTATCTCACTCTCTCTCTGCCCCTCCCCTGCTCATGCTCTGTCTCTGTCTCTCTCTCTCTCTCTCAAATAAATAATAAAACATTAAAAAAAAAAATTAAAAACAAGTATTCGCTGGCTAAATCTACCAGTTGAAAATTAGGGTCATTTCTGGGATTTTCAAATTTATTTAAATCAAGTAAATGACTATGCAGATTCCGTCCAAAGCGTTGCCTCTTTATTATTATTATTATTATTATTATTATTTTAGATTTTATTTTTTTTAATTTTTTTTATTTTTTTTTTTAATTTTTTTCAACGTTTTTATTTATTTTTGGGACAGAGAGAGACAGAGCATGAACGGGGGAGGGGCAGAGAGAGAGGGAGACACAGAATGGGAAACAGGCTCCAGGCTCTGAGCCATCAGCCCAGAGCCCGACGCGGGGCTCGAACTCACGGACCCCGAGATCGTGACCTGGCTGAAGTCGGACGCTTAACCGACTGCGCCACCCAGGCGCCCCTAGATTTTATTTTTAAGTGATCTCTACACCCAACGTGGGACTTGAACTCACAACTCCAAGATCAAGAGTCACATACTGTACCAACTGAACCAGCCAGCCACTCCTCTCCTCTTTAATTTTAAATACCTAGTTTAAGTCTTGAGATAACCTAATTGTCTACTAGGTTATTCACTTTCTCACTTTCTATAGTACTCTATTAACTTTAGGCCCTTTTTTTCATCTCTAAAACCATAAAAGACATCTCATCAGAAACCAATGTGATTGCACCTGAGATGGATAGAGTATATGTTGATTTGTGATTTTCCTAATTTAGGCTACTTTTACTCTGAAAGATCTTGTATCTTTATACATATTGACAGTAAAGAGTACCTATTATATCTCAACACCATGTAATATCCATACAGTTTATATCCATTAAAAAATACAAAAGAAGGGGCGCCTGGGTGGCGCAGTCGGTTAAGCGTCCGACTTCAGCCAGGTCACGATCTCGCGGTCCCTGAGTTCGAGCCCCGCGTCGGGCTCTGGGCTGATGGCTCAGAGCCTGGAGCCTGTTTCCGATTCTGTGTCTCCCTCTCTCTCTGCCCCTCGCCCGTTCATGCTCTGTCTCTCTCTGTCCCAAAAATAAAATAAACATTGAAAAAAAAATTAAAAAAAAAAAATAAGGACAAAGAAAACAATACCTATATGGTAGTAGTGTGTGCCTTTCCAGTTCTCCCAGTTTCCACCATTCCTTAGTAGCTAACACGGTGTCCATCTTCTAAGATCTTCCTGACCCCAGAGGTATCTGAATTTATAGCTGTTGAAAATTCACAGACCAGGGGCGCCTGGGTGGCTCAGTCGGTTGAGCCTCCGACTTCGGCTCAGGTCATGATCTCGCGGTCCGTGAGTTCGAGCCCCGCGTCAGGCTCTGGGCTGATGGCTCAGAGCCTGGAGCCTGTTTCCGATTCTGTGTCTCCTTCTCTCTCTGCCCCTCCCCCATTCATGCTCTGTCTCAAAATAAATAAATGTTAAAAAAAAAAAAATACAAAAGAAGAAAAAAAGGAATTGATTCTTTGACATTCATTTATTCAGCCAACAAGGATTTACCTTGAGCCTGGCTGGGGATAGAGCTGTGAGGAATGATAGGCTGATCTTCATTTGTGCCATCCACTGCTCCAAATGCTTTCCACACCCACACGAGTCATGTAACCCTCACAGCATTCTTATGAGTAGGTATTTTACTAATCATCACCCATTTTGTAAGATCATCCATCTGGATATGCAAGGAGAGGCTGAATAATTCACCAGGGTCACATTCCTGGAAGGTGTCAGTGGCAGGATGAAACTGGGGCATTTACTTGTCAAAGCCCACTCTTACAATGTACAGCTTCTCTGTGAACAAAACAGCATGGTTCCTGCCCTTCTGGAGCTCATGACATTTTCAGATGCTACTTCCTTTAATATATGTGCTATGTGCAAAACCCAACATTGATTAATAAAAGGCAAACATACCTATTAACTTTCAAAACACATATTTGCAGTTTATTGTTCATCACGGATATTGATAAAATATTCAGTAATTATAGTGTAAAGTGCTTGTGTTGGATTATACATATCCATTAAATATGAGCAAAAATCTGAGAAGATATTGGGTTTCAAATCAATTTAAGCTTTTAGTGAAATCATTCGTATTGGTGTGGCAACCTTGCTAAAAACATTTCATCAACACTTGTGAATTAAAAGGTTAAGATAATTTAGTAAACTATACTTGCTCCTACTCTGTTTTCTGTGTTAAGAATTTTTAGAATTCAGAAGATCTCAACTTCTCAGAAACCAGTCAGTCTTACACCAAAGCCATTGAACTTGTGGACATCCAGTCTGAATTCACCATGCAGCATATCTACCTGGTTTATTTGTCTACATGGAATAATTGACTTTGTCCCTTTCAGAATAACCATTTCAATCAGATTCCCTTGTACATTTTGTACAAGATCTTTTAAAGTACTTTTTTTCTGTTTTTTATTTACGGGTAATCTTTGAGCCTTTTCCTCATTCCACTTACTCTTTCTAAACAAAATGTTCTCTGGGGCACCTGGGTGGCTTAGTCAGTTGGTTAAGCATCCGATTTCGGCTCAAGTCATGATCTCACAGTTCGTGGGTTTGAGCCCCACATTGGGCTCTCTGCTGACAGATCAGAGCCTGGAGCCTGCTTCAGATTCTGTGTGTGTCTTTCTCTCTCTCTGACCCTCCCCCGTTCATGCTCTGTCTCTCTCTCTCTCTCAAAAATAAATAAAATTTAAAAAAAAATTTTATAAATAAATAAATAAATAAATAAAAATAAATAAACAAAATGTTCTCTATTTCATAATAAATCCAATGTGTTCTTTAATTTTGTTTCCATTCTATTACTTTCTGACTCCTCAGTTCTGGATGTACTTTGTAAGGGTGTGTTCAAGGTATCAATCTAAACTGAATATCAAGAAACCCAAAATTTCCCAAATTAACATGCATATGTACACACACACATACACACACCCTACACATGCAATCATTGCCTTAGAAATGTTTTATGGTATTACTTCATTTTTATTTTTTTTAATTAAGTAGCATCCATGCCCAACGTGTGGCTTGAACTCATGACCCCAAGATCAAGAGATGCATGAGTGCCCTTATGGTATTACTTTTAAGAGCAAGTTCCTCCTGACTGATTTTAAATGGTGTTCTAAATAGACATACTTTAAGGAAAATATCTATTTTCTGACATCAATCCATCTGACCTGAGGAGGATAAACTTTTCAATGGTTCTAGACTTGCCCTGACCATCTTTGTCAGTGTGTACCAGGCAGTAGTGAAGGTGGTGGAAGGAAGGGATGGGAAACCAAGAGGTGGGAAGAAAAGGTGAACCGACCATTTAAACCATTGTGGGTGGTTAGTTTTGTGAAAACAAATAAAAGAAACCTCATTTAGAATGGAGTTGGGGGTGCCTGGATGGCTCAGTCAGCTGAGCTTCTGACTCTTGATTTGGGCTCAGGTCACGATGTAACTGTTTGGGGGATTGAGCTCGGTCGAGCTCTGTGCTGACAGCATGGAGCCTGCTTGGAATCCTCTCTCTCCATCTCTCTGTTTGCCCCTCCACTGCTCTCTTTCTCTCTCTCTCCCAAAATAAATAAATAAACATGACAAACAAATAAATACATAAAATGGAGTTGGGAGGCCAGAAAGAGGGAGCTCTCACACCTACTACTCCTTGCAGCCCTTTGCAGACCCAACAAGAAGAGACATACTTAGCCTTCTTACTACCACCCCAGGAGGAGGGAAGATTTTCTCCTCCCTTGGCAATAGCTCAGCCAATTAGGGTCACAATTTAGCCAATGAGAGGCAGTCACAACTCAGCCGATGAAAAGCTGATACATTTCAAGCTCCAAGTTTACTCCAATGGACTGTTTATAACAGCCACTCTGGCACCACCACCCCTTTCTTCTATTAAAGAGTGGTCCCGGATCTTTGTTTTCTGGATTTGCTTATGACTTATGCGATAGCTGGTTTGTTCCTAATTGTTTGCAATTCCTCTGCTATTCCCAAATTAACACATTTTGCTGATAAAACAACTAGCTGTTTTAGGTTAACTTTATGAAAGCTGGCTCTGGGGGCACCTGGGTGGCTCAGTCAGTTAAGATCTGATTCCTGATTTGGCTCAGGTCATGATCTCCTAGTTCATGGGATCCATCCCTGTGACGGGCTCTGCACTGATAGCCAGGAGCCTGCTTGGGATCCTCTCTCTCCCTCTTTCTCTGCTCCTCCCCTGCTCATGCTCTCTCTCTCTCAAACTTAAAATTTTACTTTATTTATTTATTTTTTTTATTTAAAAGCTGGCTCTGGTAAGGCCATGTCATCCAGTGGTTAGGAGCATTTCCCAGGCAGGCTGTCCTAGTTTGTAATTCTCACTCTTTTACTTCCTGACATGTGGCTTTGGGCAAGCTATTTAATCTCCATAAGCCTGTTTTCTCATCCATAAAATTGAATGAATTATATGATAGAATTCATCAGCTTGGCCAATAAATACTTCCTATATACTCTAGTATTTAAGACTTGCTACTATTCTAATTAGCAATTTTATCCAGGCATTCTACCTATCAGAATACCTAATTGGCTCCAGTGGACAGGTTAAAAAAAAAAAAAGGTGTTATTTTAATTATATCTAGTAGGATGTTACCCCTTAAACATGCTATTCCTGTTTTCACAGGCTGCTCAAAATGCCGCACTTAAATTGCTGCTGTGAAAAATGCTTAAGCACAAACAGTATCTCTTTCCAGGAGGAAGTTAAAAGCAGATAATGACAGCCTAACTTCAAACACATTTCAATATATCTTTTAGCAAAAGTTTTCTTTGTTTTCTTCTTGAGCCTTGCAACATAAGGAGAAGTCTGAACCTGCAGTATCAGCTTTCTGTGCAAAGGAGAAACAAAAATGAGAATTGTGGGACTCTGGGGTTCCCACTTTCACTACCCTGCTGGCTTCTTCGGACACACCCAGCAACAATCTGAAAGATCATCATCTAAACCAAGAACCAAAGTCTACAAATCAGCATGTCTCATGAATGATGAGATGAAGAGAACACTAACAGCCTAAGGGTTACTTATTTCATTGTTGTTAGGATGATTACATTGATTTTTTTTCTTCCCAAAATTGAAGTGAATTTTGTGGGGTTTTGGTTGGTTTGTTTATTCTAAAGGTTGAATAACCTTTAGAATGGTTATTCTTTCCCCAGGATTTGGATTTTTCTGATATCTTGCTTTAAACTTTAAATTATTGTTTATCTTTTGGCATATTCCTTTCTAGTCTTTTATGGAAACACACACATGTACACACAAATATATATATCTCCATACACTGCCTTTTAATCTTTTTTTCTTCACTTAATAGTATATCGTAAGCATTTTCCTAAGCAGAACTCTTAGGGACTGGATTACACAAGAGTTTTTCTCCTAATTCTACTTTAGAAGTCGTAGTTGAAGCAGACCTCAAGTAACTGGCATCATGTGGCAGTGTCACATCTATGGCTGGGCTGTGGGGAGTCTGGTGGTGTCTGTGGGACGAATCTGCTTATTGCTGGTTTCCTGGCTTATCCATTACACTACATCCTAAGTAGCACTTTGATTCACACAACCTCAAGTTCTGACAGTCCAGCTATTCAATCCATATTCTTCTAGTCACCCATGCCTACCCCCTGCACAGGTGGTCCATTTTTTTTTTATAATTTTTTTTACATTTATTTATTTTTGAGAGACAGACAGAGCACAAGTGGGGGGGGGGGTGGGGGAGCAGAGAGAGAAGGAGACACAAAATCCGAAGCAGGCTCCAGGCTCTGAGCTGTCAGCACAGAGGCTGACGCAGGGCATGAACTCACAAACTGTGAGATCATGACCTGAGCCAAAGTCAGACGCTTAACCGACTGAGCCACCCAGGAGCCCCGTTGGTGGTCCATTTTATAGTGTGTTTGCTAGAACTTCTGGGGGATGAGGAAAATGGAAGGAAAACAATGCCAGCCAATTTTCTTTTTTCATAATGCTAAGGTTCCACAGCCGATTATCCACACAGCTTTGATGCAGTCCTATGACCTCTTCCAGCTTTCCTCCCCTTTCCTCCAATACCCCACAATGCAAACTAACGTGGGGTTTAGGGTTTTTCATCTGTGTGGTGACAGGAAGGGGGGACCTAGCTAGGTGCGGTGTCACTTAGGGAGAGCCTACTACAGGCCAGGCACTATTCCCAGAGCTTCAGTTCTTACAGTGACAGCACCAGATATGTCATTCTTTTACATGTGCCTAAACTGACCTTCAGAGAAGGTAAGGATAAAAGATTTGCCAAAGACGTCATAGCTAGTAATAAGCAAATCTACCCTTTCAACGCAAGTCTGTTTTATGCTAAAGTTTAGTTCTTTCCGTTTTGACAACATGACTCCAACATATGGTGATATTTTGAAGTCCTATCAAGTTAGCTTATTCCAGTGAATCCAAGGGCCCTTCTTATGTTATTTTATTTATTTTCGAATACTACACATCATTTTTAATCTTTTTTGTTTGTTTGTTTAACAATACATGTTCGAGCTGTTTGTATATAAGGGCATATCAATGAACTTTGTAATTTTAATGTCTGAATAGCATTCCATTTTTCATTGTTCAGTATTCTTCTGGGTGCTTTAAACAGAAGAGATTTTGTGGAAGACCACTGAGCAGCTGAACAAATCTCTGGGACAATCAGAGAGCCAGGCTCTGAAGCCCTGCAGCCAGCAACAGTGCCCCTGCGACTCTGCTGGGCATCCCTGTGCATGGTAGGCCTTGATGGTGGACTTCATACTGCATGATCAAGGTATCGAGTATCAATATCCCTTTTTTTTCTTGACTTGATCAATTTCACCAGAGGGAAATTCTTCAGTCATCTGCCATGGATTTAAATCTGCCTCTCATGTTCTTGAAGCCATATGGATGTCGGTGTTGAGGGGAGCAGATTTGGAAATCTCACTTTTGAGGATGTAAATTTCTGTGTTTGCTTTCAGTTCAGTCCCTCCCCACTGCTCTCACCCGTGTCTAGTGTCTCCAAGTCCATGGACTCCATGGTTCAAAGAGAACCAACCCATCTTCTGCCTGAGGAGGGAATGGTACTAGCCTAATTACAAAGGATTTGCATGAGGATCTTGAACTCCTGATAATTATATTTGCTCCTTACATAGAATCTCAATAAATCCTTCAGTTTTTCACCCTTTTCCCAAATTCCCATCTGCGGGCAAGCATGGTGTTATCGTGTCTTCTCAGTGGCAGGGGATAGGGGCGCAGGTGCCTTGTGTGAGAAGTACCTTGCTTTTTATTGGCTTTTCTCCCTGGCACAAGTAAACTTCAGCTTTCTCTGGTCTGCCGCCTCAGTTATTATTCATCTATCTACTTTCCGGTTTCCAAAATGTTGCTGACATTTCCTCTGCTCTCTTCTCATTTCCATTTTCTTTCTTTCTTTATTTCATGTCCCTTTTTCTTTATCCTCTTGACTTTATATCTTTTTAAATTCCCTTCCTATAGTTTTAGTGGAATCCCCTAGGTAGTAGTGATAAACATGGTATTAAGTATACCATGTTTAAATGGAGATCCTGGGGCGCCTGGGTGGCGCAGTCGGTTAAGCGTCCGACTTCAGCCAGGTCACGATCTCGCGGTCCGTGAGTTCGAGTCCCGCGTCAGGCTCTGGGCTGATGGCTCGGAGCCTGGAGCCTGTTTCCGATTCTGTGTCCCCCTCTCTCTCTGCCCCTCCCGCGTTCATGCTCTGTCTCTCTCTGTCCCAAAAATAAATAAAAACGTTGAAAAAATAAATTTAAATGGAGGTCCTTATTGCAATATGACCTGTAATAATATTTATCAGAAAGAAGATCTACAGCCCTGCCCTTATTTATTGAGTGATATTGTTGTAAGTCTTCCTAAGCACATCATATGAAGTTCCTCAGCTCGTCCCTGAGGAAGCTCAGGTCACTGACTTCAGCATTCCAGGAGTGTTGGCCAAGTTGTGCCTCATAATAGCTTACTTGAGCGGTAAATGAGAACTCTGTCCATGAAGAGGTGTCCTGGTGCCAAGAAAATATGTTAATAAAAGCATGGGTTTTACCTCTTAAAATTTATTAAAGAGTCATAAGACAACTTAGACACTATTTTGTAGGGTTCTGTTTTTTCTCTCTTAGAGCTTTTGTAAATTATTCATTCTGTCAGTACAGTGGTCATGATATTTTTCAATTTTTATGAATAGATTTTGTTTAGAAGGTATAGAAAAAATTAAATTTGGAGGTTAAAAAAGATGGACATACTATGAATTTAGAGAAAAACCATCCAAAAATGTTTAGACATAAAAGGAAACAAATCTAAAAGCAAAATACAGTAAAAAAAAATTCACATTATTAGCTTAGGTGAATGAATATAAATTGAAGTTATTTTGAAGTTTCTATTTAAAATAAAAGAAATTTCCATTTTTAGCTATTATTACATAGTAAGGGCCTTTGAGAACTTGTTTTCATGAGTCCCTAATATGCTTGATTCAATCTTTCTCAGCTCCTTGAAATTAACTTGGCTCAATGAGATAGTTTGTTGGCTGGGATTTGTTTCAGAATAACCCGGTGGAGGGGGCGGAGGGAAGTGAGTGGGAGTATAGATTAAACAAGATTGGCTATGTGTTGATAATTACTAAAGCTTGTCTGATGGATTCGTTCTATTTTTTCTCTTTGTATTTTTGAAAAAAAAAGTTATAATAAAATCTTAAAAAGAAAAAAATTACTTAAAAAAGAGACCTCAGTTTTTAAGAGCAGTTTTGGAGCATAGTGAGATCGAGCAGAAAATGCGGAGAATTTCCATATATCCCTTGTGACCTTCCCCTCACCCTACTCAGCCTACCCCACTGTCAACATCCCATGCCAGAGTGGTACATTTGCTACTATCAACGAACCCACATTGACAGGTCATTATCACCCGAAGTTTATAGTTCATATTAGGGCTCACTCTTGGTGTATGTTCTATGGGTCTGGACAAATGTATAATGATATGTATTCACCATTACAATATCATACAGAATAATTTCACTACCCTAAGAATCCTCTATACTGTGCCACTAGTTTTGCCTTTTCCTGAATACCATATAGTTAGAACTAACTACTTTTTAAAAATTAGTACTCAAAATTAAAATCATATATTGCCATATAACTTTATGTAAACATAAAAGGAATGTAAATATAATGACGATTTTTTAAATTAAAAACCTGGATTTCCCACAAAAGCATGAATGAGGAATATACAAAATCATTCCAGAGAGTGTTATCTCAGCACAGGAATAAATACACAACTATCTCCTGCTTGCCCAGTTGAATCCACTTCTCTTCTCTTTGTCTCCCAAGATGCCTACTGATATTCTCTTAGACTCCTTTGCATTGGAGACTTGAACTGGACTTGTTTTTCTGCCTTGATCTTAACCCTTTCCTAAAGCCTCCAAACCCTGTGACTGACCCAGTTAAGATCTTTGCTCAGCTGTCTTGACAGAAGATTAGACACCAGGCTTAGAAATAAGCCAGGCCCTTCTTTGTTAAAGAAGGGCCCTGTTTGCTCTTTTTACATTTGCAATGGTAAATAATATACTAACAATAAGAAACATTTTTTTGAATGTTAACTTATATGCCTTGACTAATTTCATGCTCAGAACAACCTTAACAAGGTAGGCTTTAATATTATCTCCATTTTGTAGATGAAGACACCGAGGCAATAGAAATTAAGTGAGTAGGTCAAGTTTGCCCTATTGGTAAGCGGTGCACAAACTCTGGACTGGGAATTAGGAGGCCATGTTTGCTTTTGCCTCTGCAGTGAATCAGCTATCTAACTTGAATAAGTTTCATTAACTTCCTGAGTCTGAAGGCTATGTGTTGGACTAGAAATAGATTATCTTCTAGATCCTCTTCAGCTGTGTGATTCTCTACGTGGTGTTCACTCAAAAGGAGGGAACTCAAAGGAGGGAACTCAAAAGGAGATATGCCAGTCTTCACTTGAGCTCTTTTAAAGTTTTTCTTTTAGGAGTACCTGGGTGGCTCAGTTGGTGGAGCATCTGACTTCGGCTCAGGTCATGATCTTGTGGTTCATGAGTTCAAGCTGATAGCTCAGAGCCTATAGAGCCTGCTTCAGATTCTGTCTCTCTCTATGTGCCTCCCCTCCTCTCTCCCTCTCCCTCTCTCTCTCCCTCTCTCTCTCAAAAATAAATAAACATTAAAAATAAAATAAAGATAAAGTTTTGCTTTTGGTTAACTTTTCAACTAAATGAAATGTGTCCAAATAGTATATATTGCTTTACTTCTTTTCTTTCATTCTTGCATCCCCAAATGACTCCTCAAAGTATGATTTGTAACTGAGTGGCAGGGGCGGCATGTTCTCATGCAGTGACTCCTTTCTCTAAGATTTCAGGAGAATAATGCACTGTATAATTCATCAAGTATCTATCTGGAATCTACTCGTCAATCATTTGTAATTCTCCACTCTGCCTTTGTTATACTTTTGAAGCAAAACAAAAGGCCCAGCAAAACAAATTTGCACCTGTGGTAGCCAGCTTCGGATATGGCCCCCCCATTCCTTGCTTCTTGGTATTCAACCCCTTAAATGTTTCCGTCTCATATTGTTCCAGGTGGTCTGTGTGACCAACAGTACATGGCAGAAGTGATGCTATAGCATTTCTAAGATTGGGTTATAAAAGGCATGATGGCAACCATTTTGGTTGCTCTCCCTAATTTTTCCTGGATCATTTGCTCCGGGGAAAGCCAGCAACCATGTCAGGAACAGCCATATGGAGACACTCCTGGAGGGAGGAACTGAAGGCTCCTGTTTGAGATGACAGCAGTCCCCACTGACACCTTGACTGCAACCTCATGAGACACCCTGAGCCAATCTACCCAGCTAGACCGCATCTAAGTTTTGGGGCAACTGGTATATGGCAATAGAAAATTAATTTTAGAGATGAGAAAACTGAGGTGCTGAAAAGTTGAGTGAGTTCTCTAAGAACACTCAGCAAGAAAGTGGTATTGCTGAATGAAGAAAGTTGCATTTCCTTCCCATTTTAACATTGCTTCTCAGTGGCACATTTTCTTGGTCACTTTATGTAGTCAGTTTTGTTTAGACTAATGACATAAAAATGACTCTTGTTATACCTTTAGTTTGTAAAATTACTCATTTTTCCTTGAACAATAAAGGATTGATGTGTTTTTAAGCTCCTTACCGTTTTTAATTATTCTAAGAGAATAATTACATAAGAATTGCAAAAAAATGAAGGTAAATTTAAAATGACTTCTGCCTGGAGCACCTAGGTGGCTCCCACAGTTAAGCATCTGACTTTGACTCAGGTCATGATCTCAGGGTTCATGGGCTCGAGCCCCACGTCAGGCTGTGCGCTGACAGCTCAGAGCCTGGAGCCTGCTTCAGATTCTGTGTCTTCCTCTCTCCCTGCCCCTCGCTCACTCACACTCTGTCTCTCTCTCAAAACTAAATAAAAATTAAAAAATAAAACAAAATGACTTTTGTGTATTTATATTACACAGGGTGCCTGATTACCAGAGTGACAAGGTGTCACAGTGCAGTCCTGCTTTTTGCCTGTTGTCTGGCATAATTATTAATAGTGCTCCCTTGTACTCTCAAAAGTAGACTATGAATTATATACTCACTGTGGGTTGACCAAGTCAACAAATTAGAAATTGTTTGTTTCCTACAACATCAGTTCCTATTTCAACCAGAGCTATCTGCCTGGCCCCTTAAAGCTTAAGCTCATTCATGCCCATTTTCAGATTGGTTCTGGCCAGGTGAGGCCATCCTCAGTGAATCCTGGTCTCGGACACCTTTTGCTCAGAATCAATCAGCACTCTTGCTGCCCATTCCCTGCTGGTATGAAGAGCAGGCTTGGCAGTCAAACAGATCTGCTCTTAAACCACTGCTCTATGACTTACCTCCTATTGGGTCAGGTTGAATTACTTAGACCAAGCTGCCTAGTAGTACTTCTCCAAGAATAGAAATGTTCTATAATTTAGCACTGCCCAATACAGTAGCTACTATCCAAGGTGGCTATTGAGTATGTGCAGTGGGGCTAGTGTGGATGAAGAACTTGATTTTTAGTTTAATTTAATTTGAAAATAAATAGCCAAGTGTGGTTAGTGGCTATCGTGGCATAAAAAGTCTGTTTTTCAGTTTCCTCTCTTTAAGAAATAGAGATGATGCCTACTTTTCAAGGTTGTAAAAGATTTTTTAAATTTTACTTTATCTTTAAAAATGTTTTTAAGGGGCACCTGGGTGGCTCAGTCGGTTGGGCGGCCGACTTCGGCTCAGGTCATGATCTCACGGTCCGTGAGTTCGAGCCCCGCGTCGGGCTCTGTGCTGACAGCTCAGAGCCTGGAGCCTGTTTCAGATTCTGTGTCTCCCTCTCTCTTTGCCCCTCCCCTGTTCATGCTCTGTCTCTCTCTGTCTCAAAAATAAATAAACGTTAAAAAAATTAAAATAAATAAATAAAAATGTTTTTAAAATTTTATTTTTAAGAAATCTCTAGGGGTGCCTGGGTGGCGCAGTCGGTTAAGCGTCCGACTTCAGCCAGGTCACGATCTCGCGGTCCGTGAGCTCGAGCCCCGCGTCAGGCTCTGGGCTGATGGCTCGGAGCCTGGAGCCTGTTTCCGATTCTGTGTCTCCCTCTCTCTCTGCCCCTCCCCCATTCGTGCTCTGTCTCTCTTTGTCCCAAAAATAACTAACGTTAAAAAAAAATTTTTTTTAAATAAAAAAAATAAAAAAAATAAAAAATAAAAAAAAAAAAAGAAATCTCTATACCCAAGGTAGGGCTCAAAGTCATGACCCCAAGATCAAGAGTTGCATGCTCTACAGACTGAGCCAGCCAGGTGCCCCAAGGTTGTAAAAAAAAATCAAGCAAATGCTTCACACATAATTGACACCCAAATTATCATTGTATTTACATGTGTAAATTCTTCAGTAGATTCTGTCCTCAGGTTGACCACTCTTTATGCCTTGACACCTCCTTCTTCCTCACTTCCCCCATATGCAATCAGTCACTTTCCAGTGTTACTGTATCCTCCGCAAGCACGTCAGGTGTCCCACATCTCCCATCTCATGCCAGCAATTCAGCCCAAGCTATCTTCATGACTGGTCGATTTTGTCCTAAGAGTCCATCTGTTTCACTCTTCTCCCCTCCCAATCACTCATGACACTGCAGCCTGAGGCATATTTTAAAAAAATACAAATATTATTGCTCCTCTTCCCTGAACTCCTTCAGTGGTTTTTTAATTATTAATGAAAGATAAAGACCAAGACCCTTCCCGAGACCTAAAAGCTGTATGAGATCCCACTTCACCTGCCTCTCCAGTTCTCCTTCCCCTCATTCTTCAACGTTTATCTATTTTTGGGACAGAGAGAGACAGAGCATGAACGAGGGAGGGTCAGAGAGAGAGGGAGACACAGAATCGGAAACAGGCTCCAGGCTCTGAGCCATCAGCCCAGAGCCCGACGCGGGGCTCGAACTCACGGACCGCGAGATCGTGACCTGGCTGAAGTCGGACGCTTAACCGACTGCGCCACCCAGGCGACCCACCTTCCCCTGATTCTTAAGCCTCACAGGCCTCCTTGCTAATCATCAGGTACAGCAAGTCCTTCATGCCTCAGGCCTTTTGCATGTACTGTTCTTTCTATCTGGGCTGCTCTCAGTCCGTTCTCTCTTTGCATAGTTAACTCCTTTTAGTAAATACCTCCAATCTAAAATATCTCCTTCTTGGGCTGCCTGGCTGGCTCAGTCAGTGGAGCATGAGACTCTTGATCTCAGGGTTGTGAGTTTGAACCCCAAGTAGAGATTACTTAAACATAAAATCTTAAAAAAAAAAAATCTCCTTCTCAGGAAAGCACAGTCTCCTGGCACAGTCTCCTAAATTAGGAGGGAATCAACTCTCATTGCACCCTGGCTTGTCCTTTCGAGGTGCTTATCACAGTCTGAAATTCTGTATTTATCCATAGGATTATTTTTTTAATGACTAACACCCACGCCTGACCATAAGCTTCAAGAGCATGGGCACTGGTTTTCTTTTGCCCAGCATTGTATTCTTAGCACCTGATACAACACCTGGCTCATAACAGATGTTCCATATGTATTTGCTTAGCCAAGGAGTGGGGCCATGGAAAAGAATGGATTTCACAGTAGGTAAACTAAACCTGCAGTTAGGACAGTAGCAAAATAGGACACATACACAACAGTAAAGAGAAAGAGAAAAGGAAAGAAAGGAAGGCTGGGGAGTGTTGGGAGGGGTGAGGTAAGGAAGGAAAAGAAAGGAAGGAAGGAGAAAGAAAAATTTGGTTTCAAATTACTGCTTCAGAAAAATCCAGAAATAACCTATTCAAAATCAACACATATGTAAGTTTTGTGTTTTTGTGGTTTAGATAGAATTATACTGGGAGTGGGTAAGCAATCTTTTCAGTGCTTAGAGCTTCTAATGTTCATCATCTGGCTCTAATTATGACTGGTTTTTAAAAACTTGTATGTACCTTTCAAATGAAAAAAAATGGACTGTATTACTTTAAAAATTTTTATTTAAAAAATTAGGCTAAGGGGCGCCTGGGTGGCGCAGTCGGTTAAGCGTCCGACTTCAGCCAGGTCACGATCTCGCGGTCCGTGAGCTCGAGCCCCGCGTCGGGCTCTGGGCTGATGGCTCAGAGCCTGGAGCCTGTTTCCGATTCTGTGTCTCCCTCTCTCTCTGCCCCTCCCCCGTTCATGCTCTGTCTCGCTCTGTCCCAAAAATAAATAAAAAACGTTGAAAAAAAAATTTAAAAAAAAATTAGGCTAAAAGATGTTACTTAAATTGATGACATTTTCAAATCCAGCACCACTTTATTATTTAGATAGTATGAAAAACAAAGGAGTGTGCTAAATTTGCACTGGATATATCCATACCATCTTCTTACTCTTACTTTTAGCACATTAGGCTGAAGTAATCAGAAGTCAGCATTGAGCCTGTGCCAATTTGCAGAATAAATCCATTTTGTGGCAAAGATATATATGTACGATCGGGAAAAAAAGTTTGAAAAAAGGCAAGAATATTGAAAACATTTGACATACTGGTTTTGAGCATCACAGATTTGATAAATATATTAAAAATTTGAAAATAAAAAGCAGCATCATTGGATGAGTTAAAAGTGTCTGAAATTTTCAAAATAGAAAAAAGAAAAACCATACATATTCAGAATGAGATTAGCATCATATTGTGCAGAAATGCATCAATGTGATTTAAAATCATACTACAAGGGGCGCCTGGGTGGCGCAGTCGGTTAAGCGTCCGACTTCAGCCAGGTCACGATCTCGTGGTCCGTGAGTTCGAGCCCCACGTCAGGCTCTGGGCTGATGGCTCAGAGCCTGGAGCCTGTTTCCAATTCTGTGTCTCCCTCTCTCTCTGCCTCTCCCCCGTTCATGCTCTGTCTCTCTCTGTCCCAAAAATAAATAAAAACGTGGAAAAAAAATTAAAAAAAATCATACTACAAGAACAACGTTATTAGAAATGTCCTTAGACAAATGTGATATTATTGTTATTATTACTTTAATTTAAATTTTAGTTAACATAGAATACAACGTTGGTTTCAGGAGCAGAATTCAGTGATTCATCACTTCCATACAACACCCAGTGCTCATCACAACAAGTGCCCTCCTTAGTACCCATCACACATCTAGCCCATCTCCCACCCACCTCCCTCCATCAACCCATAGTTCTAGACAAATGTGTTTTTAAAAATCCTTAAAGCTAAATAGTAGGTGAAATAGAAACCCTCTCCCCCACAGAAACAGAAAGTACGCAGAAATTCTTAAAAAGGGGCTGACACTTGCCTAACATATATGGAATGCTTCAAATGAATTTTAGGTGACTAAGTAAATAGTTTGATCATAGTTAAGGAAAATTGTTTTAAGGCCAGTTGCTCTGATCCTAAGGCAGGAGCAATGATGTTGGTGAAGAAGGGCATTATTTAGAAGGCAAAAACGCAGGCGTTGGCAACCACTTAACTGTATGAAGACGACACAAAAGGAGTTGCTATCAGGTTCTTTTCTTGAACACCTGTGCAGATGGTGATTATCTTATGCTGAGAGGATCGGGCTCAGGAGGAGGGGTATGTTTGTGGGCAGAAACAAGTTCATTTTGGAGCATACTGAATTTGAAGTGCTTCTCCAAGAGCAAGATATGCCCATTTGACAGTTACAAGTATAGAACTCTGAAGAAAATTAGGGAGTGATACAAAATTTAGGATTTATTTATATATAAATGAAATCTGATGCCCTAGGAGTAACAACAACAACAAAACCTTCCAAGGATTTTGTGTCAAGAAGTCTTGCTCTTCAGAGCATGATCCACAGACCAGTATGAAAACTAGCCTCCAGGTAGGTCCCCACCTCCAGGTATGCATGACCTTGTGTAGTCCCCTCCCACAACAAAAGGGCTTGCTTGTGTAACTGGAGGATGTTGTGTAAATGACAGTGTGACCTCTAAGGAGAGCTCATTAAGGGATGTTGCGGCTTCTCTTTTGCCCTCTCGAATCACTGGCTCTGAAGGAAGTCAGCTGCCATGTCCTGAGGACACTAGAACGACCCAATGATCAGGAGATGAGGGCTCCTTCCAAGGGTTATGTGGATGCTTGCCGCAACCCCACCTGAGCTTTAGATGACTACGGCCCATTGCCAACATTTTGCCTACAGTCTCCTATGAGGCCCTGATCCAAACCCATCCAACTCCTGGGACTGGGGACCCATCAGAAACTGTGTGAAATAACACATTTGCTGCTTTAGGCTGCTAAACTTTGGAGTAATGCGCATGCTGGCAGCAATTGATAACTAATACAATCAGCATCAAAGCTGGAATCTGAAAGCCTGTTGAAATGCAGAATCTCAATCCTCACACTGCACCTAATGAATTAGAATCTGCATTTTAGCTCCAGGTGATTTTTATTCACTTTAAGTTTGAGAAGCTCTGAAATAGGCTAAAAAGGACGGGGGGGGGGGGGGGGGGGGGGGGGAGGGGGCAGGGCTGCTATTGAAAAGCGGGGCAGAGATAACAGGGGTGACAGTGGCAGAGGAAGAGTTGCTAGAGAAGAAGGAGGGCCATGGGGAGAAATAAAATAACCGGGAGAAAGAACCGCTGAGGAAGACAAGAGAGAAAAACGTTTCAAGAAGAAAGAACATGGCACCATTCAGATGATGCAGAGAGGCTGAGTGCGAGAAGCAATAGAAAAGGCCATTAAGGTTGTGGTTATGCTTTTTTTTTTAAAGTGTTCTTATATTTTAGAGATAGATACTGAAATATTTAAGGATGAAATGACATAATGTCTGGGATTTGCTTCAAAATACTGTGAGAGGGGAGGGAACAATGGTACAGGTGAGACATGCTTGACCATGAATTGATAATTGTTGAAATGGGGAGGGGGGGGATGGGTACATGGGACAAATAGCACATTATACCAGTTGGCACATTTAATTATGTTTGAAATTTCTCACATTAAAAAGCTTTAAAATGCCATAAAATTGCTTTAGGAGATTACGGGTGACTTTTGTCAGAGTAAATTTATTGCAGTATTAGAGCAGGAGCCAGCCTGCAGTGGGCTGAGTGAAAGATTAGCAACTGGTGATTATTCTTTGATTTTGAAGGAAAGGAGAGAGAGAGAGCAAAACTTCAAGGGGAGGAAAGGTTAATGTGAGTTTGTTAGAATGAGAGAGAGAGAGAGAGAGAGAGAGAAAGCTAAAGGCTCTCTAGAAACTAAAGAATAAAGAACACAAATCCAATTGCTATGACCCACAACAGCCATCAACATCCACCTCAAGGCTCTGAATCTTCCTTCTTTAGCTTTGTTTGAGAACTGTAGAATTTCTCTGAATTGCCAATTTGACATTTGTTGATCATGCAATTACCAGAACTGCAGTTAAGACAAATGCTTCCATAAACAGCTATGGATAGCACTATGTATTGCACTTCAGTGGTGAAGGTGTTGCCTAAGTTGAGAATTTAAGGGTTGTTTAATGAAATCTCAAACACAAATAAGTGGCCAAAATCCAAAGATACCAGCCCTGGGGGTGTGAGGATTAGGTAACATGAATAATAGTGCTCAGCAAGAGTTAACTTTTGTTTCCTTCAGTGTTATAAAATTAGGTTTTCCAAAATATGTTTGAAGGACAGCAATCCTAAAGGATTACTAAAGGTGCCTAAAGGATGTTAACAAGTGTCACAACAAAAAGTGTTCCACAGGCAAATAAATTTGGGACATGTTGGCTTGACAGTTAAATACTCATTCTTATTTCAGAGCTTCTCAAAATTATTTGCAAGTGAATTTCTTTGTGAATTTCTAAAGATATACAATAGTTTCCAAATATTTTAACCCTAGAATTCTTTCAGAAAGGAGAGTCTCTCAGAACTGCCGTTCCTCAGAACCTACTTTGGGAAGTAATTGCACTAAATCATGTGATCTAAATAATCATCACATTTAAACATTTGAATGCATTTAAACACTTATCACCAAAAACAGTTCCTTACAGAGATGTGCTTACTTTCGCTTTTCTGGTTTTATCAATTACTGATAAATGCCCTATACATTTTGAATAATGAATTTACACAGATTCGTGAGGATATCAAATTCCCTTCAACTCTCCATCATAATTGGAAGTGCTCGTTGTTGTTGTTGTTGTGTTGTTTTGTTTGTTGTTGTTTGTATCCCATTCTCCCATGGACTCTTAGGAGAGAGGGGCGCCTGGATGGCTAAGTCGGTTGAGTGTCCAGCTCTTGATTTCAGCTCAGGTCGTGATCTCGAGGTTTCTGAGTTACAGTCACAGTCAGGCTCTGCACTGACAGTGTGGAGGCTGCTTGGAATTCTCTCTCTCTGCCTCTCCCCGCCCCTTCCCTGCTTGCTCTCTCTCTCTCTCTCTCTCTCTCAAAATAAATAAACTTAAAAAAAAAAATCTCAGGAGACAGTTTTCTGTAGTAGTTAAGAATATCAGCTCTGGGGGCACCTGGGTGGCTCAGTTGGTTAAACAATTGACTCTTGATTTCAGCTCAGGTCATGATCTCACAGTGGTGAGATCAAGCCCCAGATCGGGCTCTCTGCTGAGCTTGGAACCTGCTTAAGATTCTTTCCCTCCTTCTGCCCCCCGCCCCTGCTCACTCACTCGCACACACACTCTCTCTCTCTTTCTCTCAAAGAAAAAAAAGAATATCAGCTTTGGAATCTGATAGCCAATATGGATTTAGAACCAGCTGTGAGATTGGGGCAAATCTCTTGAATAAAACCCTGAGCCTCAGTGTTCTCATCCATAAAATGAGGATAAACTTTAGTCATATCTGTTATACAGTTGACCCTTGAACAACACAGGTTTGAATTGTGTGAGCCCACTTACATGTGTATTTTTAAAAATACAGTACAGTACTATCAATGTATTTTCTCTTCCTTATGATTTTCATGATTTTAACATTTTCTTCTCTCTAGCTTACTTTACAGTAAGGATATAGTATATAATACATATAACATATAAGATCTGTGTTAACTGATGGTTTATGTTATGGGTAATGTTTCCAGTCAACAGTAGGCTATTAGTAGTTAAGTTTTGGGGAGTTGAAAGTTATAGTTGATTTTCAACTGTGCAAGGTGCCCCAAACCTTGTATTGTTCAAGGGTCAGCTATGTTTTGTTGGCCATATACCCTAGCGAAACCCCTTTGTCTTGTCATTTGTTCACAAATCTATTGTTTTTTTCTCTAAAAGGTATAAAACCTTCCTGCTCTGGTCACTTCTTTGAGTCTCATAACTTTGTGGGGCTCCTGTATGTTTATACTTGTACACATAATTAAATTTGTTTTTCCCCCGTTAATCTCTTTTTATGACAGGAGAGTATCAGCCAAGAACCTAAAAGAGAACATTACTTTTCTTCCCCCACTCTTAAAATTTTTTTTTTCAACGTTTATTTATTTTTGGGACAGAGAGAGACAGAGCATGAACGGGGGAGGGGCAGAGAGAGAAGGAGACACAGAATCGGAAACAGGCTCCAGGCTCTGAGCCATCAGCCCAGAGCCTGACGCGGGGCTCGAACTCCCAGACCGCGAGATCGTGACCTGGCTGAAGTCGGACGCTTAACCGACTGCGCCACCCAGGCGCCCCTTCTTCTCCCACTCTTGAATATATTCAAGAAACAAAGAAGGAACAATTTGGGAGAGTGAAAACCTTTGCTGTAAACAGGTCTGAGTCACCCTGAGCTCTCTCTTACTGTGGCTGGTGGAAGAGTGGTTTGGCCTGGGTTTAAGGCCTTGTGTCACAGCTGGAAGGTGCCTCAACTGCTCTGATATCTGTGTGTCTGTCCAGTTCATGACAGATGCATTAGCTGCTTAGGGAGCTGGCTCTTCCTTCTCGGGCTCATTTCTTACTCCCTCCCATATTCCTACTTTCAAGTATTACTTGCAAACCCTTTCCTATTTGTATTAGTCAGCATTCTCTAGAGAAACAGAACCAATAGGATAGACATCTCTATCTATCTATCTATCTATCTGTCTGTCTGTCTGTCTGTCTATCTATCTATCTATCTTTCTTTCTAATCAAGAAGTAAAGAGATGGAGGTTTATTTTAAGAAATTGGCTCTTGGACTTATGTGATTGTGGGGCTGGTAAGTCCTAAATCTACACGCTGGCTGACAGGCTGGAGACCAGGGGAAGAGTTGATGCTGCAGTTCAAGTCCAAAAGTAGTCTGCTGGCAGAATTCCCTCCTCTTTGGGAGAGGTCAGTCTTTTTTTTATTAAGGCCTTCAACTGATTGGATGAGGCCCATCCACATTATGGAGGATAATCTGCTTTCTGCAAAGTCTACTGATTCAAATGTTAATTTCATCTAAAAAAATACCTTCACAGAAACCTCCAGAATAACATTCAACCAAATATCTGGGTACCATGGACTAGTCAACTTGACACAAAATTAATCACCACACTATTCTTTCTTCTTTTCGGCAAAAGCCAGTTAGAATATTAAAAAGAGAATTCGTTGATTCTTAGAAACTTGAAACTCATTGTAGAAATGTGTATTAATTTTTATGCTCTTGTTATAGGGCTCTCACATTAGCATGGCCTAATTTCTACTACCAGGAATAGGATGTGTGCTGTGCTAATGGGAAATGATATATTTAGTGTTTTGTAGGATTATTCTTTAGTGTCTGTGTCCCTTTTGTTGGATGAGAGCCCACATGGAGTAGCTGGATGAAAGTGTCCTTTCTGCTTACCACTGCATTAGGAATAAAAGAGAGAAAATATGTGTGTGCTAAGGGGGAAAATCCATTATTTTACCATTATTTATGGTATAATAATCAATATAAGAACTTTCACGTAACTTCTAGTTAGTAAGCTCTGCAGAGGATAAAATAATTCCATATTAGCTGAAGCCAGGGACTTCTCCCATGTTGGGTTCAATTCCAGTTGTGCTTTAAGTGATACATAAAACCTTACATTAATACATTGTGCTGAGCAGATAGATAATATTTTTTGAATTAGAGTAATTTAAATCAACTCACTGTCTAAATACCGCAATTTAGCCTCCATAATACGTTAAATAGGCATAGTCAGTTTACAGAATAGCATAATAGTATGAAACCAATTTTTTTAAAGAATCTTGACGTTTCTCTTTGTTGATGTGTGGGAAAAGATAACATTTTCTCTTTTTTAATTTTTTTTAATGTTTATTTTATTTTTGAGAGAGAGAGAGACGGAGTGCGAGCAGGGTAGGGTCAGAGAGAGGGGGAGACACAGACTCCGAAGCAGGCTCCAGGCTCTGAGCTGTCAGCATAGAGCCCGCCGCCAGGCTCCAACTCACGGACCATGAGATCATGACCTCAGCCAAAGTCTGACACTTAACCAACTGAGCCACCCAGGTGCCCCATAAAAGATAACATTTTCAAGTCAATCTATTTATTTCCAATGAAGATGAAGAGAATGACAGATAATACAGATTTCTTAAAGGTAGAGACCAAATCTATTTACCCAGACCAGGGGACCTAACGTGAGGTTTTAGTTCAACTGATTAGAAAAGTTGGCTGTTTCTAGGGTGAACCCAAGAACATCCTGTCAAACTCCAGTTAGGAATGGCTATAAATGGTGCCTTGTGGGTTCCTTAGCAGAAAGAAGGGCAAGTGACCACAGAAGTGGGTGCACTTTGTTCTTTTTCCTGTAACTCTTTCAGTGCTTTATGAACTTAGGTGGAGTGGCTTACACTTGGAATAAAGGAAATAATTCAAAGCTGTGTAGTTTACAGAAATATCAATACAAATGTCCCTAAACATATAAAGAGAACATGCCAGTTAGGCTCATACAAATTAAAAGTCTACTATATTTCACCTTAATAGGCAAAAATCTAGAGGTCTCATGATTTATTCTGTGGGTAGGACTTTGGGGACAGTCACTATCACTCATTGATGTTAGGATTGCAGGGCAAATGCCCATGTCTTCCAACAGTGAAATGCATTTATCTTTTGTACAAATTATTTTATCTTTGCCCCTTCTCCTAACCCCGATCCATTTTTTTGCCCTTCTCTGTGTTACCCTGTACCTCTTGGAAGTCCTCGCCTGGGTCTCCTTAGAGCTGCCTTAAATGTCTGCAACACCAAAGTGGTTTGCTAACAGACTGTTGGCTCCATGGCAACATAGACAAGTCCACTGCACATGCTGGGTTTCCAGCCTGTCCCTTCTCTTCTCCCTTGAGTCTGTAAAATTCACACATGCTGATAAGAGAAAGTTTCCTAGAGTTTTGAAATACAGGCCTTAAGTGAGAAGTGTCAACAAATGCCTTTGATATGATTAGAGGCTGACAAACCTGAGTGATCTGAAGATCACTGGGGTGCTTTAAAAATCAATGCAAATTCCTGGGCTCTATTGCAGAGCAATCTCAGGTGGGAGGGATGGCAATCTATTGTTTGAGAATCCACCAGGTTGGGTAACTTCTGACCTAAAGTTGCTTCGCCAGCTGCTACATCTGATCTAGATCGCTGATGTGTTAATGTGTAGTCCTCTGAAATAGCACCTAGAATGACAATAACACAATCTAATAGTAACAACAGCAACAACAACAACAACAACAATATAGCAACAGCAAATACATTTCTAGTGTTTACTATGAGCCAGGTAGTGTTCCAAACCTTACATATGTAAACTCCCTGTGTCTTCCTAACAACCCAATAAAGTAGGTATCTTTGTTATTTCAACTTTTTAGATGTATAAATGGAGGCATAAAATGATTAAGTAACTTGTTCAAGATGACATAGTTACTAGAGAGCATTTGAACAAAGGCCATCTGGCTCTGGAGTGTGTTACTAAAATAAGGGTTCTAATGATCAAATATTTGGGGGGAAATTCTACTCTTTTTTTAGTTTATAATATAATATTATACTAGAGCAAAGTTTTTTGTAAATAGTCCTGCTCAACATCACATCATCAAATACAGTTCATAAATTTAGCTCTGGAACACTTTTCTGTGTACCATTTATTAACATCTTGAGAAATTGTATTCCAAGAGACACAATCTGGTAAACAATAGTATAGAGATATGGTGTCTTGATTACTCTTGATTATGGGTTTTTTTTTTTTCTCTTTATAAATAGTATGATGCTGTGGACCTCAACCTGAAGTCCAGAGACTTAGATTACAGTTCAGGCTGTCTCTCCTGCCAGCTCTATCACTCCGACTGCCTACTTATTGGTTATTTTTGCCATTGTTGTTATTAATATTATACGAACACTTTCATGGTAAAATGTTTTAAAGTTACATAATCTCTTTTTTTAAAGTTCATTTATTTCTTTTGAGAGAGAGCATGAGTGGGGGAGGGACAGCAAGAGAGAGCGAGAGAGAGAGAGCGAGAGCAAGAGCGAGAGCGAGAGAGAGAGAGAGAGAGAGAGAGAGAGAAAGAGAGAAAATCCCAAGCAGGCTCCATGCTATCAGCACAGAGCCCAACGGGGGCTTGATCTCACTCAATTATCTTGACTGATGTGGACCTTAGTTCAGTTGGATGCTCCATGAATGATGATGAATGGATCCATTTATTTTCCCCAAGAAGAATAAACTTCAATTTTAGCAGGAGGAATTTGGTAAGTTTTAAGAAAATCATTCAGAACATTCTATTATATTACTTTGAGGGGCACCTAAGTGGCTCAGCCGGTTAAGCCTCAGACTCTTGATTTCAGCTCAGGTCATGATTTCACAAGCCACTGTGAGATCAATCCCCATATTGGACTCTGTGCTGACAGCGCAGAGCCTGCTTGGTATTCTCTCTCTGCCTCTCTCTCTCTCTCTGCCCCTCCCCCACTCATGCTCTCTCTCAAAATAAATAAACTTTAAAAAAAGATTATATTACTTTCAAACACTTTACCATGAAAATGTTCTTATAATAATATTAATAGCAATAGTGACTAAAATAACCAATAAGGAGTCAGACTGCCACAGCATACAAAGCTCTTTTACCTCCTTGTGCTATGTTTGGCATTCTTGTAGATGGAGATTAATATCTTTTCCATTTTAAAGATGAATAACTAAAATTCAGTGAGGTTAAATGACTTGCCCAAGAATAAAGCCAGTAGTAAATAGTTGAGCTACTTCAATCCATTGCTTTTATTTTTTTTATGTTTTTATTTTTTTTAATTTTTTTTTAACATTTATTTATTTTTGGGACAGAGAGAGACAGAGCATGAACGGGGGAGGGGCAGAGAGAGAAGGAGACACAGAATCGGAAGCAGGCTCCAGGCTCGGAGCCATCAGCCCAGAGCCCGACGCGGGGCTTGAACTCACGGACCGCGAGATCGTGACCTGAGCCGAAGTCGGACGCTCAACCGATTGAGCCACCCAGGCGCCCCCAATCCATTGCTTTTAACTTCAAATCCCAGATTCTTTCAAGGTTGCCACACGAGCTTTGGTTTACATGGTGACTGATACCCTACTGATTAGGCTAGATGGTCACCCATCTGGCAGAGTTTGAATGTAGAGCTTTTGGAAGGCAGGGCATGGTCTTTTGGTTTCAAGGAAGTCCTGATATTTTTTAGGAATGTTCTTTGCTTTTTTTTTTCTCTTATATTTTCCACAGATTTTCTCATATATTTCCGCAGATTCTTTTCCAATAAAGACATAGGTACAGTTAAGCATTATATAGAACACAAAACAATTCAAGAGCAGTGTCTATTAAGTGTTATGATTCTAGACATAGTTATAATGAGAATGATGATGTTTATATTTGTGAGAAACTCTTATCATCATTGTCAAGCTCTGCTTTTCTCTTTGTTAGCTCTAGCTAGGGTATTTCACTGTCATTTTTTTGGATTATCTGTCAAAACTATATTTCTGCAAGTTGAATGATAAGATTTCACTGATAAAAACCAGACCTGACATTTGAATATGTTATAGAGGGACAACTGTGTGGCTCAGTTGGTTAAGTG
The DNA here is from genome assembly GCF_018350175.1 of Felis catus. Lineage (NCBI taxonomy): Eukaryota > Metazoa > Chordata > Mammalia > Carnivora > Felidae > Felis > Felis catus. The sequence continues at coordinate 135,815,119 of NC_058371.1, forward strand.
TCTGACTTCGGCTCAGGTCATGATCTCGCGGTTTGTGAGTTCAAGCCCCATGTCGGGCTCTGTGCTGACAGCTCAGAGCCTGAAGCCTGCTTCAGATTCTGTGTCTCCCTCTCTCTCTGTGCCCCACCTGCTCCCTGCTCACACATTCTCTCTTTCTCTCAAAAATAAATACACATTAAAAAAAATTTTTTTAAAGATTGTGAATATATGTTAGAGAATCAGAGAGCTGCATGTTAGTAAGTCTTCTCGGACAGGTGTTTGCCACCTTAGAGTTTCAGGGAATTTTTACATTTTTATATGGAAAATTTCCAGCATATACAAAGGTAGAGAAAATTGTATAATGAATATGCATGTAGTTACCCAGTCTTAACAATGATCAGCTCATGGTCAAGTTTCTTGAGTCTATATCCTTACCCACTACGCTGCCACTCCTCATCTTGCAAAACCCAGACATTATACCGCTTATATCAGGACATATTTTGATAATAAAGCTTTCCTGTTATTTTAGTTAGAAACATCAGTGGGAAAAAATGAGAAAGGATTAAAGACATACCTGAATTTTTAGCTAGGAGGGTAACACAAACTGATTTTAAAGAACAGTTAATTAACATCAATTTTCATGACAAAAAGCAGGCATCATATCTCTTTTTGGAATGAGGCAAAATAACGTAATTAGACATTAATAACTTACATTTTCAGACTGCTATATAACTTTCAAATATATTTCATATTTGATACACAAACAGATCTGAGAAGTAGAATCTTACCATTTTATTTTATTTTATTAATGTTTTTAAATCTTTATTTTTGATAGAGACAGAGTGCGAGCGGGGGAGGAACAGAGACAGAGGGAGACACAGAATCCGAAGCAGCCTCCAGGCTCTGAGCTGTCAGCACAGAGCCCAACGTGGGGCTCCAACCCATAAACTGTGAGTTCATGACCTGAGCTGAAGTCGGATGCTTAACCGACTAAGCCACCCACCCAGGTGCCCCAGAATCTTACCATTTTAAAGATAATGAATGAGGCTCAGAAATGACTGCTCTAATGTGTCTTAGTCTGTTTGGGCTGCTGTAACAAAATACCATAGACTGGGTAGCTTATAAGCAACAAGTTTATTTCTCACGGTTCTGGAGGCTGGAAGTGTGAGATCAGGGTGTGGTCAGGTGAGAGCCCTCTTCTGGGTGGCAGACTGACTTCTCACTGTGTCCTCACATGACTGAATAGGCAAACATATTCTGTGGCCCTCTTATAAAGACATTGATTCCATTTACTAGGGCCCCACCCTCCTGACCTAATCATGTTCCAAACCTTCTCCTCCCCACCCCTTGCTCTTAATACCACCACCTTGGGGGTTAGGATGTCAATGTACAAAATTTAGGGGCAGATAAAGACCTTCAGACCACACCACAATGTGAAGCAACTGATAAGTGGCAGGACTTGAAACTTAAACTAGTTTAAATTCCAGTTTCTCTTTTTTTTCCCCCTCTACACACTGCAGATGCAATCTCAACAAAGGACCAAATATATATGTAGCCTGTGTTATTAGCAATCTTTTGTTATAAATGACAGAATATCAACACTAATAAGGTTGGACAAAAGGGGACTTGGTAGGTTTAGGACACAGGAAAGTGCCAGGGCAGGTCATGCTCGGATACTGCATGGCCCAGGCACTCAGATGGAAGTCCATCCCTTCCTCTGCCTTGGTTCTGCTCTCTTTTGCTCTGATCCTATTCTCCAGCAGGGTTTTCCTTTGGTGGCAAAGATCGTCACCAATGATTCCAGGCTTCCATTCCACCGGTTACTGAACGTAGCAGAAAGTGATTCACATTTATTGGCCCCAGCGGGGTCAAATGCCCACCTTTGGAATGGGTATGTGGTTAGCCTCATTTGTACTGTGCCCATTGGTAATGAGGAGGAGGTGAATCTAGAAAGGGACATTTGAGTGCTGGTGCTAGTTCAAAAAGGAGGAAAAAGTGCTAGGTAGATTAAAGACACCAGGTATACTTGGTCCAAGTCCTTACAAAGAAGCAGGAAGTTCCAAATAGCTTATTGGGAAGGAGTGGATGCTCCCAATTCTCTCAGCCAATCAACCTGCTCACTCCCAAGTCTTACTGGGGAGATGACAGTGCTATTACGTAAAGCCCCATAACTGGAGTGTTTTCATAGTTTAAAAACTAGATGGTTCTAAAAAAAAAAAAAAACAAACTAGATGGTTCTAAATTAAAAGGCATTTTCATGTTCACAAAGCACTTTTATATACATTATTTGTAACCTTCACAACACTGTGAGGCAAATATCATCTGCCCAACAGCTTGCAATTCCATAGGAATGTAGGGATGGGCTTCACTTGGACCTATCTCCTCCTCTTTCCTAACAATAACATTCCAACCCCACCAGTAGGACCAGAGAACTGTAGAGTCCACAGGGTGCTTGGCCACTCCGAGCAAGGACCTGAGCACCCAAGGGAGTTCCATTTGGGCAAAGCAAGTCACTAAACCCAAAAGGATATGGTGTATTATTTGTATCTACTTATGGGAGTGAGCAGGACACCTGAGGCAGTGTATCCACCCCAAAGGGCTAGTTAGATATGATGCCAAAACTCTGTAGAAGGTCTAGTTAGTTAAACAGAAGGTAAATTTGAGAGATTGTCCAACACTCAGAGAAAATGACAAAATGATGAAAATTATGAAAGCTTTAAGTGGGACAGGTGGAAGAGACCTAATCTCTTCATAAGAGGAATTCCAGAAAGGATGACAGAATCACCACAGAAGCAATAATCAAAGAAGATACATTTCTTGATCCAAACAAAGACCCCAATTTGCAAATTAAGAGCAAATACCATGCACCAGGCAAATTATTAGAAAAAAGGTAGCATGCCTGAATGTATTGATAGAATTGAAAATTTTAATGACAAAGAAGAAATCCTATAAGAATCCAGGAAAATCATTGTCCACAAAGAAGTGGCAACATCAGGCAGGTCTCGGCCTTCTCTGTAACATCTAGTATTGGAAAGAATCTCAGTCTGGTTTCTCCCAGGTAGCACAGTCTGAGACAATAGGTTGAGTGCACACAGTTTATGGGGGGTCCCTGGAGAATTACATGTAGTAATTTCCTTGACATTCATTTTCTTTTCTTCTGGTAACATTGGTTGGACTTAGGTGAGCACGTTACCCAGGTTGGCTCTGTTGGTTCTGTTGGTTCGGTGCCCTGCAGTTTGAGTTCTGACTGGGTGACACAAAGGCCGCGAAACTGGATGCACATTCATCCCAGAGCTGGTGCTCTGCACAGCATCTTGTTTCCTGCCACCCTGATCCTGGAGCTGAGCGGGCTCTGGACTTTCGGTCTGGTTGTTCAGCTTTTCCTTTGACTCTGGGAGCTACCACAGGTCTGTTTCAATTCTTCTTCATCCAAGTGAGGCAGAAGTCAGTCCACTGGTTGTAAAGAACACCGATTGACTACTACTGTAAAGGGGCCTGCTTTACTCAATTGACTTTAACTTGCGTGCAATTACAAAGAAAACTCCATTTGGAGAGAATAAATAGGCCACAGACAGAATCCATAATATAAAAGGAGTTGGCATACAATGAAGGGTGTACCATGAATAAACAGGAAAAATAATAGGATATATTAGGAAAATTGGTAGTTTGGGAGAAAAAAAATCTATTTGGTTTCCATACCTAATACCATGCACTAAAGTAAATACATAAAAATAAATTTCAAATGGATTAAAGTTTGTGAAGAGGAAAAATACAGGGAAATTATATGGAAGTTGAAAAACTGTGAGTGGCTATGTCTCTGATCTCTGCATGAAACACATTATAAACATAAAAGGAAGTAAAGGTATGCAATAGAAATAGATTTAACGTAAATATTAAAATGTTATGTTGATGTAAAAAAAAAAGAGGCACAAAGTACCAAGCACAGAACTATTTATTGCATATCTCCCCTTGCTTTGCTAATGATCAGGGACCCACCTGGAAGGGTCAAGGAAAGAAATGCCAGGGATGTTGGCAGAAAAACTCTGAAGTACTTAAAATAGTGAGCTTCTGGGGATACCTAGGTGGCTCAGTTGGTTAGGCGTCTGACTCTTGATTTCAGCTCAGGTGATGATTTCACGGTTCATGAGTCTAAGCCCCATGTGGGGCTCAGTGCTGACAGCCAGCAGAGTCTGCTCGGGATTCTCTCTCTCCCTCCCTCTCTGTCCCTCCCCCCACTAGTGCTCTCAATCTCTATCTCAAAAACAAACATTTAAAAAAAATAGTGGGCTTCCTTTAAAGTTCTGTGGTTTATCTTAAACACTCCATATGAACGTAATAATCTATTACATAAGTTTGTTTGAATGTGAAAATGCATTAAAATGATCATAGAATGAACTTTTCCCTCTCCTTGTCATGTCCTTTGGATCTGCCACCAGCTTCCCATGTGACATACCAAGATTATGTGTGTGTGTGTGTGTGTGTGTGTGTGTGTGTATATTCTTACCTTTTATGACTCTCAGGTACAGAAAGTTGAGCCAATCCAACTCCTCAATTCCTGCTCAGTGAAGTCGTCATTCATCCTTCAATAGTGACCTTGATACAGAGGCTTTACCTAACTGCACAACTCTGCAGAGAAGAAGGCCATGTCCCATTACTATCCTGTGGACATACTGTTATTATACAGTACATTAGAACACCTTTTTACATCTTTATCTCCCCACTGGACACTGAACAGCATCTGGAAACTGCACAGCAGTGATCGTTGAGTAAATCCTTGCTAAATAGTGACACTTTTCTTGTTTGGATTACTGGAATCTTCTACTCCCATCACTACTCCCAAGCCTTGGACAGAAGACCTTGCCATTCCAGAAAGCCACTCCTCCCACTATTCCCCATGAATATTAGGGAGTATTAGGAGATGGGGAAGGGCTAGGGAGGCTGAGAGCTTCCTGACGAAGCGTTGCCAGTTCTACTTCCTGTCATTTCCTTTTACTCAATTAGAACTGAGGAGGAATATGGGTCAGTTCTAATACATATATTAGAGCCCTGGAGTGTGCACACACACACACACACACACACACACACACACACACACATTTCCCAGGTAAAATAGCATCCACCAAATAGGCTTCTTCCAACCTTTACTTCAAATCAAGGCACCTGTATTTGAACTCATTGGTAAGTACTAGGCACAAGGAGTGGAAGTTTGGTCCAGTTGTACTTGCATGTCCTTATATTTCCTTCCAATTTGACATGTGTCTGTGAATATACACCATTTTTGGATAAAATATTTATATTTTCTTCCAAACTGTTGCCCATTCCTCTTCCCTGTGCTTAACTCCATTTTTCTTTCTCTTCCCACCCATCTCTATCTGTGAGAATTTATATTAGCTAAACAGTTAAAAACAAAACAAAACAGAGGTGCCTGGGTGGCTCAGTTAGTTAAGCGTCCTACTTCAGCTCAGGTCATAATCTCACGGTTTGTGAGTTTCAGCCCCATGTCAGGCTCTGTGCTGTCAGCATGGAGCCTGCTTCAGATTCTGTGTCTCCCTCTCTCTGCTCCTCCCCCGCTCGCACTGTGTGTGTGTGTGTGTGTGTCACACTCTCTCTCAGAAATAAACATTAAAATAAAACAAAGAATGCTTTAGTTTATTTTTCAAAAAAGCAAAACCAAAACATAGGGGGAAAAAAGACCTTTTCCTTCAAGGATATGAAGAAAGAATGATAGTAGAAATAGAAAAATCAGTAAAGTTTAGATCCATGAAAACTAGCGAGGGGAGATGGTCTCAGAAAGAATGGAAAGGCTCAGTTAAATGTTGCAGAGAAATAAGTAAAGTCAGAATCAGAAAATATGCATGGATTTACCAACCAAGAGGTTGTAGGTGACCATAGCCAGAGCTGTTCTGGTGGATTGGCTGTGGTGGGAGATTTCAGTGGTTTGAAAGGAGAGTGCGAAAATGAAAGTAGAATTAGAGATTACAGATAGATGGTGGGTAGCACAGTTGGTGACCTTGAATTTATAATGGTGGCTTCTCCAGCAGGACTCAGAGGTGAAGGGTTGGGGGTGGAGGTGTCTTGTAGATTACATGCAAAAAGAATGTAACCTCCAAAGTAACAGTTATGACCACATGTGTTATTTAGAGCATTTGGCCCCTAACATGCCCAGAATCATCCAGAATAAATTATGTTCCTTATATTTTGTTTAGAACATCATAAATATGTTAATATATTTATAAGTTTGTTTAAAAATTTTATATAGGGGGTTGCTTGGGGGGTTCAGTCAGTTAAGCATCTGACTTTGGCTCAGGTCATGATCTTATGGTTCCTGAGTTCGAGCCCAGAATCAGGCTCTGTGCTGACAGCTCAGAGCCTGGAGCCTGCCTCGGATTCTGTGTCTCCCATTCTCTCTCTGCCCCTCCCCCACTCATGCTATCTCTCTCTCTTAAACATTAAAAAAACTTATATAGGCATTGAAAGGTCTACCCTTTAGTTTTCACTTGTGTTTTAGAAAAGTGATTTCTCAATAATGACAGATGAAGATAGTATATTGTAATAAAATCATAGAAACAGCACTATTATTATTGTAATAAAAATAATAGAAAGAGCAATATGAAATTTCTTGGAGTGTTTTTAATGTTTATTTATTTATTTTGAGAGAGACTGAGAGACAGCAAGGAAGCAGGGAGACAGAGAGAGAGGGAGAGAGAAACTCCCAAGCAGGCTCTGGGTTGTCAGCGCAGAGCCAGAAGCAGGGCTCGAACCCACGAACCGTGAGATCATGACCTGAGCTGAAACCAAGAGTCGGAAGCTTAACCGTCTGAGCCACCCAGGTGCCCCTAGAGTGTTTTATCTCAGATATTTTCTTGTTTATTTATTTTATTGAGCTTTTTATCTTGAAAAATATTTCAGATCCCAGAAAAATTATAAAAATATTACACAGAACTTCTAGATTTTACCCTTTTTGCCACTCCTTTATTTGTAACAAATACTATTATAATATACTAATACACACAGTATTTTTTTATCCTTTTCTTTAATTTTTCCTGAACAAATTAAGAGTAGGTTAGAGATTATGACCCTTCATACTTAAGTACTTCAGTATTATCTCCTGAGAACAAGGACATTCCCTTATGTTACCATGGTGCTATTATCAAATTCTGAAATTTTAACAGGAAACAATTGGTGACTGTCCCAATAATGTATTTTATAAGAGTAACTCTTTTCTCCCTAATTCGTGATCCAATCAAGAACCACATACTCAATTTAGTCATGGTGCTTCTTTAGTTTTCTTTATCCTAGAAGGCAGTTTCTCAGTCTTTCTTTGTCTTTCATGACAGTGAAACATACAGGCCTGTTTTGTAGGAAAGAAATCTCACAGGTTTTGAAATTTGGGAGAAGAGTATCAACACAGGATCAGAAATCTGGGATTCTGAGGAGCCACCACAAAAGAGTTGTGGGATTCACAGAACCAGTCTACTCGTCTTTAAAATGGGGATAATGTTGCCTGATCCATTGTCTCACAGAGTTCTTCAAAAAATAAGATAAGAACATGGATCTGGAACGACTTCCAAACTGCAAAGCATTTCACAAAATGAAAGACATTTTAGTTGTGAAGTCATGCTACAGATTTTTTTTTTTAGTGTTGGCTCTTTATTAAAAGCAGTATTGTGAATTCTGTTCAGATATTCTTTAAAGGGCATATAACATTCAAATTACATTTTACTGACCATGCCGAAGAAACTGTATTTCTTTTACCACTTGCTTCCAGGCTGTGTCTGTCCCAACATACGCATTTTTTTCAATGCTGCACATTTTTAAATGTCATCATTTAAGATGACATTTAAGATGTTGTCTTTCCTGATAGACTATTGCTCTAGATGTGCGTGTGTGCGCGCGCACGCGCACACACACCCTTACCTCTAGCTGCTCTAGAAACCAAAACACCAAAAGGCAAGAAGCACGAAAAAAAAGTAACACGTGGAAAGTCTCAAATCCTCTGTGGCTGTAACATTATAGAGACATACTGCCTACTGCTTCATCGGTGGCGGTTCTGAGAAGTGGTGGGTGTAAAACACGAAAGCATAGAAGGGACTTTAGACAAATTCCAGGCTGGCAGGTTCACCTCCTAGCGGTGGCGTGACTTGCTCAGGCCACATGGCGGAGCCAAAACCAGCCGCGCAGACTCCTCTGCTCCTTGTCCAGAGCTCTTTACCTTACACCCACTCCCTGAGCTTATCCAGGCCACAGGGAGCCAGGCAGTTCATTTAAAGAATGCAGTCGGTTTGGTCGCTGGGCCTCATGGCAGACATTTGAAAGAAAGGGCCACGGCTGGCTGGGCGCAGGTGGCAGGTTCCAGAGGCCATCTCCAGCCGCTACGGAGGTAGCTGTGACTGTTGCCATTACTTTATTTACATATAAAACTGTACTTGGAAAAATTTCAAACTTGCAAAAAAATTACAGAAGTAAAAGTAATATGAAGAACATCCAAAAGTCCTTTACCCCAATTCACCTATTCTTAGCATTAGACCCCATTTGCTCTATCATTTGCTTGCCCTCTCTTTCTCTCCCTACCCCGTCTCTCTCTCTCTTTCTCTCTCTCTGTATGTTTAATTGCAGTAAAATACACACAACGTAAAATTTGTCTTAACCATTTTTAAGTATACTGTTCAGTGGCATTAAGTACATTCACATTGTTGTGCAACCATACCCCCATCCATCCAGGGAACTTTTCATCTTGTAACACTGAAACTCTGTACCCATATGTATGTACACACATCCCCTTTTTCTGTACCATTTGAGGTTAAATTATGTACACCATCACCCTTTACCTCTAACTTTCCTATATAGTTACCCCTATATGCGTCCTATGTATATTTCTTAACAATAGAGATATATATATGCTCAAGTTCAGTGAGTTTGCATTGATGAAATACTTTTCTTTTTACATTGATGCCACACTTTTATGTAATCTACCATTCCTGTTTATTAGTTAGCTGACCCTCTATTGCCCTTTATAGCACTTTTCCCTCCCATAAGAATCAAGTCTAGAAACAGGTATTGCATTTAGCTCAAGTCTCTTTAGCCCCTGACTCTTGATGGTTTCCACAGCCTTTCTTTGTCTTTTGTGATTTTGACTGTTTTAAAGAATATACTTCCTCCTCCCAGCCTTTAAAAAAGCAGAACATCCACCACCTTTTTTCCTGATGTTTCCTTGTGGTCATAGTCAGGTTATGAATTCTCAACAAGAATATTACATACATGACATGCTTTTCTGAGGGTCTCACATCTGGAGGCACATGATGTCCAGTTGTTTTTCACTGGTGATGCTGTTTGATCACCAGCTCAAGCTGTTGTCTGATTTCTCCACTGTGTAATTCTATTTTATTTTCCTCCCTTGCAACTAACAAATAGTAGTAGGTGAGAAGACACTTCAAAATCATGCAAATATCCTATTCATCAAAATTTCTCCTTTAGATTTGGAATTTACTGGTGTTTCTTGTCTGGTTCAAGCTCACAATGATGGTTGTAAAATAATCATTTTTTAATTCCTGCACTCCCTCCACATTTACCAACCCCCCACATTTACCATTTGCCCTCAAAACTCTCCTATCAGCAGGAACCCTCCCTTTTTCTTTAAAAAAAAATTTTTTTTAATGTTTATTTATTTTTGACAGAGAGAGAGAGACAGAGCATGAGCAGGGGAGGGGCAGAGAGAAAGGGAGACACAGAATCTGAAGCAGGCTCCAGGCTCTGAGCTGTCAGCACAGAGCCCGACATGGGGCTCGAACTCACAGACCGAGAGATCATGATCTGAGCCGAAGTTGGACCCTCAACCGACTGAGCCACCCAGGTGCCCCAGGAACCCTCCCATTTTCTAATCTGTTTACTTGTTTATCTAGCATTAATTTCAACTCATGAATTCTTAACTTTTCAATGTTTACAATGAATCATTTTTGTGCTCAAATTGTCCCAGGTTTGACCAGAAGTCTCTTCAAGCTGGTACTACTGTTCTTATTACTTAATCCTCTTTTTTTTTTTTTTTTTTTTTAGCATTTCCTTACTTTTATACATAACAAGATGTTCAAGGCTCATCGTGTATTTGTCCTGCCCCAGCTCTGGAATTAGTTACTACTACTTCTTAACTAGGTGGCAGCAATAGACTCAGGTGAGTCTGCAGAAAGGAGGAATCATAACCCTGAGGCAGGAGGATTTTGGGTCTCTCTCTGACATAAGCAAAGTACAGTGGATAAGTAATGCTATGATCTGGCAAGCAGAAGGCACCTGGGTGGCTCAGTCAGTTAAGCGTCCAACTCGGGCTCAGGTCATGATCTCAGGGTTCATGAGTTCCAGCCCTATGTTAGGCTCTGTGCTGATAGCTCAGAGCCTGGAGCTTGCTTCGGATTCTGTGTCTCCCTCTCTCCCTGCCCCACCCCCACTTGTGCTCTGTCTCTCAGAAATGAATAAACATTTAAAAAAATTAAAATAATGTGGCAAACAGGTTTGCTATTATAAGAAAAAACAGATTTTAGATGTAATTTATCTTGTAGTTGTGCCAATGGAATAGATTAATACCTTGGAGTAGGGACTCTGGAGTCAGACAGTCAGCTGTCACATGCTAGCTTTATGTCCTTAGGTCAAAGACTTCATTTCCCAATCTGTACAATGAGATTAGTAATAGTTATTAACAGCATAAAGTGATACAAAGATTAAATAAAAAAAAAACACACGTTAAGTACTGAGCTGAATGTGTAGCACATAGTGAATCCTCAGTAAATTACAGTTATTATTATCAATCATATTGCTGGATTCTTTGTTCTTTTTCATTTTCTCTGTTTTAAGTTTAATGAAAAAAATTATACTATTCTAGTTGAAAACCATTCTGCTGATAGGGTTAATTCTTGTGAGTATATGTAAGGCTAAAAAGACCATTTGGTAACACAACTTTTGTTTGCATGCATGATAGAAAATTTCTAAGAAACAGTAACAGGTATTAAAATTAATAACCCTAGTGTTCAAAAAACAATAGTGGGAATGTTCGCTAGGGGGAGCTATTATAACAAATTATGTGGTATTCTTTTTAAAACTATTTTTCATAGTTTATTGACAATGTATCTTTGCTGTGAAGTAAATTGCTAAGTATTATGCTATACTTTTGTGCAGACTTATAAATATGACAGTTAACTGTTTTAAAAGATAAACATTAATTTCACTTGAAGAGAATAATTATTTACTAAACTTTGAAAACTGCACGAGGATCTCATTCCATCTTGGCTAAAAGGACTTCATAGAAACTGAGAAGCAAATAACCAGTAGGGCTATACAGTTAAACAAAGTTCGTATTAAATTGCGAAATTAAAACAAACCGTTTCAAATAGTTAACAGTGTCTATGAAATAACTGTAGAAAGTAAAATAAAGACAAATGACAATTTAAAAGTTGTTCTCCCAAGTCTTAATCCATGAAGAGGAGGGGACACTTTTAACAGAAAAGGAGTGGCTTTGAATCAGAAACAATCTGGCAATTAGGGACTCAGTGTGACATCGCAGCAGGAGAAAGGATTGGGTTAGTAATTAGGTAACCTGGGTTTGGGGGCCAGCTTTTCTGCTGTTTGATGCGAGGCAAGTCACTAGCCTCAGTTACTTCACCCCTAAGGTTCTTCCAGTTCTGACACTCTATGATAGTGACAGTTAAAAGCAGTGAGTTAGTGCAATTATGTTTAAAGTAGTTATTGGCGTAATTTTTAATACCTTAAGTGTTATGGTCATAGGGTCCTTGTTTTGCTGTAGCCAATCCCCCCCAACACCAGAATCAGTCATAATTTACTAACACAGAAATTTCTAACATGTGATTATGATTATTTGCTTTGTTTGGGTTCTTTTTGAAGGATAAGTGAATAGTTTCTTGGGACTGGACTGAAAAGGACTAAAGGATGTTTCAGCTGGTTATGTTAGTACAGCTGGAAGAATGGATCGGCTGCAGCTTACAACACAAAGCCATGACAACTAAAAGAAATATGTATTTTTAAAAAAATAAGATGTGGGGCGCCTGGGTGGCTCAGTCGGTTGAGTGTCCGACTTCAGCTCAGGTCACGATCTCGTGGTCCGTGAGTTCGAGCCCCATGTCGGGCTCTGGGCTGATGGCTCAGAGTCTGGAGCCTGCTTCCGATTCTGTGTCTCCCTCTCTCTCTCTGCCCCTCCCTCGTTCATGCTCTGTCTGTTTCAAAAATAAATAAACGTTAAAAAAATAAATAAATAAATAAAAATAAAAAAAAATAAGATGTAAGTTTTCACCTGAAAACTTTCATGTCAATCATGAATGTATTTGTAATTGGTAGCCCCAAATTGTATCTCCACCTTTTATTTTGTTTGAGAAAATGCATTTCAATATTTGGAAAATTCGTTACACCCTACATTGAATTATATTTTAAAAAATACACTGTTCTCATTTCAATCAAAATGAATTTTATACTATCTGCCATAACACACTAAAGAGCTGGTAATTTGCAAAACTGTCTTAAAAATATCCATTTGTCTCTTTCCAAAACGATGTGTCCATTTGTAGACCTTGTGAGGATCCTGATGCAAATAAATTATACATAAAAAGACATTTATGGGACATTTGAGAAAATGTGAACTGAAGAATTTTTGGATGGAATAAGGAATCTATCTAGTTGTTAGGTGTGAAAATGATAATATAGTGAAAAATACAATGGGCTTTTTAAAAAGAGTCTTTTTCCTCTTTTAGACATGCACACTGAAATAATTACAGATGTAATCATAGGTTGTCTGGGATTTGTCTCAAAACAATCCAATGCTGGAGGACAGAGAAGTGGGAGAGGACATAGATGAAAGAAGTTTAGCTGCAAGGTGGTAACAGTTGAAGCTGGTCCTCAATATACAGACAGGAGAGGGTCGTTATCTATTCTCCCTACCTTTGCATATCATGAAATTTTTCATAGTAAAAAGTTTGAAAACAAATTACATGCCCCAAAACTCCAAAACCCAGTGGTCATTATTTAATAACTTTGAACTTGGTTTGTACCTATGAAGACATCTTTTACAAGAGAAATTTGCAGTTCCAAGTCTTTTTCTTGATGATTGGGTCTGAATGTGTTAATCAATGCTGCCCTGTCATAGCCCCTGACATAAGGAAAATGCTGAAATGTGATTTTTAAATCATAAAAATGTGCCCATAGTAATAGCTCCATCTTTTGCATAATATTTAAATCAATTCATTGATTTCCAGTTGCCTGATACTCTTATTTCAGTAACAAAATAAACGATACATAGTTCAGTAAAGTTGAATCCATTTGGGTTCATTTGTGCTCAAAGTCGGAAGCCAATTACGATCTGCCTCTTAGCTGCATGTCGGGGGATGGGGTATCGGTCTCTTTGTAAGGCTTGGTTTTTTTCCTTCTTTATTGTACAGTTGCTAACCATGTTTATGAAAAGAGAAATCAAGAGTAAAACCCATCTATGTCCTACCTTGGCTCCTTGTATATTTGCATACAAAGAATTATGAATAAAGTGTCTATAAACATAAACATTTCCATAAAAAAAATCCCAAGAGACAAAACCTCTCAATCTCATGTTCTCCTTCTTCCTAATTTTGTTTCTTTTTTATAGTATAACTCCTCAAAAGAGTCATCTTTATTTGCTGCTTCTAGTTCCCTTCCTCACAATCTCTCTTGAATTTACTTCATTAGGGCTTCTGCCAGTACCATCCTGCGCTCATCAAGGTCAGTAATGACTTTCCCTTTGCTAAATCTGAGTGTCAATTCTCAGTCTCCATCTGACTTGACCTATCAGCAGCATTTGACATGGCTCACCACACACTCCGTGCCCCCTGACATGCTTGTTCCCTTTCAGATCGCAGAAATCTGTAGGTTTTCCTTAGACTTCACTGGTCACTCCTCAGTCTTTCATGTTTGTTCTTCCTTGGATTCTTGACTTCAAAGGCTCAGGTCTCAGTCCTTGAGATTCTTCTCTTCTCTATCCATATTCATCAACTCAATAATATCATTCAGTCTCAAAGTAGCTCTAAATGTCATATAAATTTAGATGCTCCCAAATTTATATCCAGTTCAGACCTCTCCCCATGAATTTCAGACTCATATTTGACTATCTCCTCATCTTGGATGTAAAAAGCACCTCAAAATAAACATGTCCAAAACAACTGCTATTCCTCCCCCTCCCCCCCCCCCCCAACTGGCCCTCCTTCAGTCCACCTCATCTCAGTGAAAGGCCACTCTGTTATTCCAGTTGCTCAGGCCAAATCCTTAGCCATTCTCTTATAAACCACACCCAATCCTGCAAATCCTTTTGTTTTTACCATCAAAACATATCTAGACTGCCTACCTTCCACCATCTCCATGGTTACCACTTGGATCTCTCTCCTGTATCATTTCCAAAGCCCCCTAGCTGGTCTTTCTTTGTCTTTGCTGCTCAACAGTTTATTCTCCACACTGTAGCCAAAATGGTTCTTTTAATACCTGAATGTGGTCATGCAGGCCTCTGCTCAAACCTCTTCATAGTGATGTGGGAAGCCCCAGATTCCTCATCTATTGAGGAATTCCTCCTCACCACCTATTTCCTCCACACCACTATGTCTCTTACACATTTTCTATTACTGTCTCCCTACTTTACTTTCCACAGGTATCCTACTTCCTTGTTGTACCCTTTGCTGTATACTAGGCCTCAGGACCTTTGTGCCTGACGTCTTCTTTGCCTTGAACCATCTTCTCCATGGTTAACTGCATTAGATATTATCTTCAATAACATTATAATAGTGAAGCCTTTTCTGGTTACATAATTTATTCCACCCTTCTTTCTGTCACCAATGCCCTGCACTCTCTATCCCCGTCCCTTCTTTTTCTCTATAGCTCATATCACCCTCTGACATAGTGTTGGCCTTCACTTATTTATCATCTCACCCTCCCCCCTTTAGAATATAAGCTCTCTGTAGGCAGGGATTTTTGTATGTTTTTTTCCGGCTATATCTCCACTGCCTTCTTTAGAGCCTGACACTTTGTAAATACTTAAATATTTATTGAATGAATTATTGATTGCACAAGTCAGTCACTGAGCATACAAATTCTTGTATATACACAATAATGTAAAATATTAATAAATAAAATAGAGGAAGGTATAGAATTGAGTAGAGAAATAATTAGAACAGAGAACGTATAAGATGTCTGTGGAGAAAGGTTTTGGGAGTAACAGTTTGATTGGAAGAAGAATAAGGTAAGTTTGCATTTTTATAGCAAAAATTATGACTTTACCTTAGTTGTATTTGAGCTGAAATGAGAGTGGGGATGATGAAGCTGGAGGGAGAAATAAAGTTACCCTATCAAGTTCTCCTTTAGTGCTGTCATTTGTATAAGACAATTTACAGTATATTGAAAAGCCCTCCTACATACATTATTTTTGTTTTTGAGCCTCCCAACAACTTTCATGGATAGGCAGTACTCTCTCTAGGTAATAGATGAGGAATCTGGGGCCATGAGAGGATAAGGAAACATCCCAAGACAGAGTATAATTTAAAGATCACATATCCTCTTTTACTAGAAAAATTGTTACTCTAGTGTAGCAGTCCTCAAACATTTTGGTCTCAGGACTCCACTATATTCTTAAAAATTATTGAGGACTTCAGGGGTGCCTGGGTGGCTCAGTTGGTTGAGTGTCTGACTTTGGCTCAGCGTTTGAGCCCTACGTCGGCTCAGTGCTGACAGCTCAGAGCTTGGAGCCTGCTTCGGATTGTGTTTCTTCCTCTCTCTCTGCCTCTCCCCTGCTCGCATGCCCATGCATGCACTCTTTCTCTCACACAATAAATAAACATTTTTTTAAAAAAGCTTTTGCTGGGGTGCCTGGGTGGCTCAGTCGGTTGAGTATCTGACTTCAGCTCAGGACATGATCTCACAGCTTGTGAGTTCGAGCCCCATGTCGGGCTCTGTGCTGACAGCTCAGAGCCTGGAGCCCGCTTTCAGATTCTCTGTCTCCCTCTCTCTCTCTGCCTTTCCCCTGCTCACTCTGTCTCTGTCTCTGTCTCCCTCTCTCAAAAATAAATAAAAACTTTTTTTTTAATTTTAATGTTTATTATTTATTATTGAGAGAGACAGAGCGAGAGAGAGAGAACAGGCAGGGGAGCGTTAGAGCTAACAGCTCAGAGCCTGACGCGGGGCTCGAACTCCTAAACCATGAGGTCATGACCTGAGCTGAAGTCGGATGCTTAACCAACTGAGCCACCCAGGTGCCTCCTAAATAAAAACTTTTAAAAATAAAAAAATAAAGTAATTAAAAAATTAAAAAGCATTTGCTTATGTAAGTTATGTCTATCAATATACATTGTTTTAGAAAGGAAAACTAGGAACTTAAAAATGTTAATTAATCCATTTAGAAGTAACAATAATAAACATATAACATGTTAATATGGATAACATATTTATGAAAATAATCATGTTTTCAAAAAAATTAGTGAGAAGGGTGGCATTGTTCTATATTTTTGTAACCCTCTTTAAAGTCTGGCTTTACAGAAGGTATCTAGTTTCTCTTATCTCCTTTTCCATTCAATCTGTTGCAATATACTGTTGTTTTGGTTGAATTACATGAAGAAAATCTGGGCTTACACAGATATGTAATTGGATAAGAGGAGTGGCTTAGTAGCCTTTTCAGATAATTGTATATATTCTTCTTTGATGGTACATCAAAACTCAACAAGTACTAGTTTCTAAAAGATGAATGAAATTTAGAATCTGAAACCATGTCAATAAAATTTTCGTACTCTAGAATCTGAAATCCATGTATCTTGCAGTTTGAATGGATCTTTTTACCCATGCATGATTTTCAAGATCAATTATTCGTCCATTTCAAAAATGTTGATTCACTAAATTATGCAGATCTTTCAAATGTTGATACACATCATTTTAAAATATAAAAAAAATCATGTTTGTTAAAATCACTACCTTGTAGATAGAATAATTGTTCCCCAAAGATGTCCACACCCTAACGCCCAGAGTTTGTGAATATGTTAGATTACATGGCAAAGGCGAATTAAGCTTGCAGATGAAATGAAGTTTGCTAATTAGCTGAGCTCAAAATAGGGAGATTAGCCTGGATAATCTAGGTAGGTGCAATGTAATCACAAGGGTCTTTAAAAGTGGAAAAAAGGTGTAGAAGAGAGGGTCAGAGGAAAAACATACGATGACAGAAGCGGAAGTCAGAGATGCTCTGTTGCTGTTTTTTTTTTTAATTTAAAAAAAATGTTTATTTATTTCTGAGAGAGAGAGAGAGAGAAAGTTTGTGGGGGAACGGACAGAGAGAGAGAGGGAGACACAGAATCTTAAGCAGGCTCCAGTTGCTGAGATGTCAGCACAGAGCCCGACGCGGGGCTTAAACCCACAAACTGCAAGATCGTGACCTGAGCCAAAGTTGGATGCTAAACTGGCTGAGCCACCCAGGCGCCCCACTCTGTTGTTGCTTTTGAAGACAGAGGAAGGGTACAAGCCAAGGAAACCTCTAGAATCTGGAAAAAGCAAATGAGCCATTTCTCCCCAGAAGCCTCCAGACAGCCTTACCTTGATTTTAGTCCAGAGAGACTTGTCTTGGACTTCTAGCCAACACAACTATAAAGCAAAAATTTGTGGGGCGCCTGGGTGGCTCGGTCGGTTAAACATCCGACTTTGGCTCAGGTCATGATCTCACGGTCCGTGAGTTCGAGCCCCACGTCGTGTTCTGTGCTGACTGCTCAGAGCCTGGAGCCTGTTTCGGATTCTGTGTCTCCCTCTCTCTCTGCCCCTCTCCTGTTCACGCTCTGTCTCTCTCTGTCTCAAAAATAAACGTTAAAAAAATTTAAAAAAATAAATAAATAAATAAAGCAAAAATTTGTGATGGCTTAAACCACTAAGTCTATGGTAATTTAAAAGTTTATGGTGACAACAGGAATCATTTTTCCAATCACCAATGTCATCTAAAGTTTTTAATTGTTAATTAAATTAAATTTTTGAATATTAAAAAGTGGTCAAGCTAATGG
The DNA here is from genome assembly GCF_018350175.1 of Felis catus. Lineage (NCBI taxonomy): Eukaryota > Metazoa > Chordata > Mammalia > Carnivora > Felidae > Felis > Felis catus. Next base: position 135,833,124 of record NC_058371.1, read on the forward strand.
TGGCAAATAAAATATTCAAAAGTTTTGCTTGAAATCTTACATTTTATCATTGACAAAATACTGTCAGTTGTTTTCCTTAAAGTGAAAGGCTTATCTTGTTTATATTTGAGAAAATGCCTGCCAAATACCTAAGTCTGTCTATCAATTGTTCTATCAAGTAAAAATGGTATTTTCAGGGAGGGAAAAGTGTATAGCTCAGCTCACAAGTTAACCACAAACGAGCTCTATGTCAAGGCAACCATCATATTTTGGTATGCATCAAAAGTGCTTTACATATACTTCCAATTTCATGACACAGAATCATTAAAAGATATTTACCCAAAGGTCAATATCAATAAGATTGAAAATTTTTACAGCTTCTTTGAGGACATTATTAAGTAAAAACGTCATTATTTAGTTTGTCTTTATCTATAAGTGCACGGTGGTGAAGGACGAAATGACTACTCGTATAGTTTGGTGCCGTGACCTGAATTCATTTTAAGTTAACAGTAGTCTAACCACCACTGCCTTTATACCATAAGTATATATGTCAGCACAGTGAAAAACATGTGCTGGTTTTGTTATAAAAATAGTTTTGACCTGGTGGATCCCCTGAAAAGGTCTTGAGACTCTTAGGGTTCCATGGGCCACTCTTTGAGAACAACTGCCCTACTATGATTTGGAACAAAATTTTTTTTAAGTAAAATGCTATTCATTAAAAAAAATGATACCCTTAAATAGCTTGGAGAATATTAAAATGCTGCTTACTCTTTAGCTTTCTTAGTTTCTATTTTTAGGTGGTTTTCAGTTTTCAAGTCATATTCCAAAAATATCTGGGAGGGACTCCCTGGTATCCAGAAAGGAAACTTTTTCCAGTATTAAAAATATTTGGAGTAAATTTTAAAAATAAACCTTGTGGTTGAAAAATGAAGTCATAAGTTTTGAGTTGAATTGGCCCTGTCATCTTAAGTGAAGTATAACTTTCTTTAAAACCAAATTTATTCATTTATTCAACAAGTATTTACTAAATGTATTAGGTACTATGCTTTGTATTGAGAGGGAGAAAGAATAAGAAAGTGTCCTTACCTTTAAAGAGTTTGCATTCTAATGAGGAAGACCGGAAAAGTGACAATTTTGGGAACTAGGGGTAATACTATCCTGGAGATGAGCACAGGGTGCCATGGAAACACATAGAAAGGGCACCCAATAGCGGAGAGTGAGAGGTGGGAGGCTCTGGGAGTCTTCCCAGGGAGCTGGCAGGTGTATGGAAGCACAAGTGGTGTTAAGCGGGAGCTGGTGTGTGAAGGTGAGGAAGGGTTAGCAAGTGGGTTCCAGTTCGGGGGAGTAGTAGTAAGAAAGGCTTCGTGGTGAGCAAGCTTGGCATAGTTAGAAAACTGCAGGTAGACAGTCAGCTGGGACCACTGCTTTGGGTGTGTGGGTAAGCCAGGGTTCATAGGCTTGGTAAAAGGTGACCCTAAAGAGACAGGCAGGAGCCAAAGTAAGAGTACAGGACCTTGTCTTCCCTAGCAAGCAGACGTGTTTTTCGCTGAAGGCTTTAGGCATGGGACACTCACTTTTCTGGGAGGGAGTCATCCAGTGCTGGGCCTGATGGCTCCCAGATCCTTTCATAGCCTTTCCTTTGTACTTCCCCATCTGATCCCTGCAGGCTGCATTTCCCAGGCTCTAGCATCTGTTGGCTTCTGGCTGGGTTTGGCCAAAGGGAAATCCTGTTGTAAAATTGGATGGTGGTGGGAAGGCAGACATCAGAGTGCTTCTTCTTAACTCTTTCCACTTTAGGCAGCATTGCCAGCTGCAGCTATACCTACTGTGTGGCCTTGTCTCTCACTACACAGGCTGGATGTCATTCCCACCTGTGCTGACTGACCACAGACTCTGGACTCCAGTAACAACCACATTCCCCTTTGTCCCTCCCCCAAGCTTGGGTGGTAATGGGTCTTTCTTCTGCTGATCCTAATCTGTATGTTGCCTCTCCATCCTTTCTTTGACTTCTAGGCTCCTTCATCACCTGTGTAACCAAGTTTCAGTATGAAATTACATCTATTTTTCAGAGTAGTTTGTTCCTTGGCTGGACACTGACTGGTACAAAAATGATATAATTGATTCACATTTGGGAAGGATTACTCACACTGCAGGGGAAACATGAATTGCATGGAGGAAGACAGAAGCAAAGAGACCAAGTGAGGGTGGTGCTGTAACCTAGGTGAGACATGCTGAAAGGTTGAATTTGGGCATTGGCCAGAGTTTAAGATGCAAAGAGGTTAATTCAAGAGATATTAAGATGGTGGAATCCATAATAGCTATGCCTCTGACTAGGGGGCGGGGAAGGAGTTACAGTGATATCCATGTTTCTAGCTTGAGCAAATGGGTGGATGATTAGACCATTCCCTGAGGTGGGAAATACTGAAGAAGAGAGGAAGATGATTGGCTCAGTGTTGGAGCTGTGGAGTCTGAGGAGCCTATGAGATCAGTTATTGGACAGGTGAGTGCAGAGCTCAAGTAAGAGACCTGGTGAGAGAGGCATCAATGTTTCATAGCCACAGAAGGGGCAGAGATCATACAAGGTGGTGCATAGAATAAGGACAGTGAGAGGAGAAGGGAAAAAACAGATGGGAAGAGAGGCTTTGGGGGTCTACACAATTCTGTCAGCAACCTACTTTCAGATTTATGAGAAAATGCAATTCTTTCCTGGCCTGTTGATTCAGAGCTTCTAGTTACTTAGAGAGAAGTCTGGTTAGAAGACACTTTGGGGGGCGCCTGGGTGGCTCAGTTGGTTAAGCGACTGACTTCAGCTTAGGTCATGATCTCACGGTTGGTGAGTTCGAGCCCCGCGTGGGGCTCTGTGCTGACAGCTCAGAGCCTGGAGCCTGCTTCGGATTCTGTATCTCCCTCTCTCTATTCCTCTCCTGCTCATGCTCTGCATCTCTCTGTCTCTAAATAATAAACAAACATTTTAAAAAAAAGACACTTTGGGAGGGGTGCCTGGGTGGCTCAGTCAATTAAGCGTCCGACTCTTGATCTCAGCTCAGGTCTTTATCTCAGAGTCGTGAGTTCAAGCCCTGTGTTGGGCTCCATGCTGGATGTGAAGCCTACTTTAAAAAAGAAAAGAAAAAAAGAAAAAGAAAAAAAAAGACTTAGGGAAAAACTGATTTGAACAAAGGAAGGGGGTTAGGAGGTACTAACTCCAGTATGTCAACCCAGGATCTGGTGCTTGAAGCTGCCATTTCATCAAGTTCTCTCTATTAAATGAGAAATTCAGTAACTTCTCAAAACTCCATTTGCCTAAACACTAATAAATACAAGCCCATCTTTAATTACTATTTAGCACAAAGCATTAGATTTTTTTTTTAAATTTTTTAACGTTTATTTATTTTTGAGAAGAGAGAGACAGAGCATGTGGGGGGGGGGGCGGTAGGAGAGAGAAAGAGGGAGACACAATCCAAAGCAGGCTCTGGGCTCTGAGCTGTCAGCACAGAGCCCGAAGCGGGGCTCAAACTCACAGACCATGAGATCATGACCTGAGCCAAAGTCGGATGCTTAACCGACTGAGCCACCCAGGTGCCCCACAAAGCATTAGATGTTTGACAAGGAAGAGATTGCCCCAAGTTGGCAAGATCAAAAAATGATTTGTAAAGGTGAGGATAGGCCGAGCCTTTAGAACAGGCTGGGTGTCGGCCAGCAGGAGAAGGGCAGGTGATCCCACTTTGCAGGAGAGGTCAGCAAGAAAGGCAGAGACATAGGTCTGTATCCATTCACAGGACAGGAAGAAAACAATTTGAAAGAAAGCAGAGAATATACAGGAGGCATTGGGACAGATATGGTAGCCCCAGAATACCGATGCCAGGTGAAAGACTGGCATGATAAGGAGAAATCTGACTTCACTGAATGACCAAAAGATGGCAGTCGAGCTGTGTGAGACAAAGTTAACAGACATCAGATTTTTGGCATTGTCAGAGATATCCAGAGATGAAATGCCCAGCCTTGAAAGGTAGTGAGTTCTCTGTCATCACACATGTTCAAGATGGACAGAGGATGCTGGAGAGGGTGGTGAGACCAGATGCATTTTTTCCAAGCTGCTATTCATGGCCTATTAATGGATCATGAAATTGATTCAGTGTGTTGTGTTAATTTGCTGGGGCTGATGTATAACAAAGCATGACAGACTGGGTGGCTTAAGTAACAGAAATTTATCATCCTATAGTTCTGGAAGCAAGAAGTCTGAAATCAAGGTGTTGGAAGGGTTGGTTCGTGCTGAAAGCTGTGAAGGAAGGGTCTGTTCTAGGCCTTTCTCTTTGGCTTGCAGTCGGCCATCTTCCCCCTGTGTCTCTTCACATCGTCTTCCTTCTGTGCAGGTCTCTGTGTCCAAATTTCCCCCGTTAGGAGGACAACAGTCATCCCAGATTAGGGCCCACCCTGATAACGTCATTTTAACTTAATGACTTCTATAAAGATACCATCTCTAAATAAGGTCACCCTCTGAGGTACTGGGGGTTAGGATGTGAACATAGGAATTTGGGGTGGGATACAATTCAACCCATAACATGTGTCTTCATCAGAACTTAAAAAGAATGATAAAGGATAAAATAGAATAGAAAACATTAGAGGACACCATCTCTCTCCACATGTGTGTGTGCCCTGGGTTGCAATGTGAAATGTCACAGTTCAAATCTCTAAACTGAGAATTTGCACTTTGGACTGAGGGAAAGTTCAAAGGAGGATTTCAGAGTGTTTTTCACTTTTACTCAGAAACGAGAAAGATGAATCTGAGCAACTCACCTTGCTCCCTGCCACTCAAGGACCATCAGCTGTGTGTGCATAAGGTGGGCCAAGTTATCTTGGAAGCTCATGTCTGCAGGTCGGTTTCGGCTATGTCTGTGCTTTCCTGACCCATACTGGTGAGTGCCTGCTTTTCTATTCCTATGTGTCGTGCACACTCGCCTTTATTAGATTTCATTCCATTGGTGCAGGAATCTTCTTATGCTGTGATTTTGTTTTTTAACAAAGCTTTTACTCTTACTTAAAATTCCATTTGTGAAACTAATTTATTCTAACCCTAGCATTAAACTGAGTTACGTGATACGAATTCTATCTTGTCTTTGTTAAGGGAAAATATTAGTTATCAAAATATGCTGTGGAAACATACCATATTTCAAGTACCTGTGGTGTTAGGGCTAAAAATATAAGTCCCATCACCCTCTGCCCGGCTTCTGTAGCAAGTGTTCCAGGTACAAGCTCCAGCAACAGTTCTCTGCCTATTAACAGAGGAGGTAGGACTCACTTGGCCATGTGTATTTTATGGCTGAATAATGTTTCACTTCACTCAGAATTTAATCACATTTGTGACTTGGCATCTTTAGTCATTTGGGTGACTGGATTTTTTATGCATTTGAATCAACTGACAGGAAAATATATCTCTTTTTAAATAATTGGCAGTTTCTCCTAACTACAGAAAGGAGCACCTGTTGGTGCGTGCTGCTTTACTAGACAAATTTTGGAAACAAAGGTCAGGATGAAGTGATATAAATTGATAGCTTAGAGTAGGTCTGCTTCAGTCATACATAATGGATAAGTCTTTTCCTCTGTGATTAAAAAAAAAGCTACACATCGTAATCAGTGCAGTGTACAAACATAGTACCAGGGGGCACTCTTTCTGCAGGTGAACAGCTCAGGTCCTGAAAGAGGTACATTATGTGATACATCAATTAACTATGGAGATGAAGGCAATGCGAGTCTGTTATAGAGCTAGTTCATGTTTCATCTCCTTTCCTGTTAATTGAATCTTGATTGGGAGTCAGAGGATATTGGGAATTTCTATCTTGAATCACCATTATAATAAGCTCTTTAGGAGAAACCAATAGGTATTTTCCCTGAGTAACAGGTTAAATGTAACTCTTTTGTCAGCTCAGCAATCCTGAATCAAGGGCACAGCTTTACTTTTTAAACTATTCTGATATAATAAAAGTGAGAAACAGTAACAGCATTTTAACTGGTTGATGGAAGAGATGAGCGTTGCCAATAAGCTACTTACAACAGTACTTTTTATACCTCTTATAAAAAGTGCAAATAAAGATGATCACATTTACTGGGCCACTTCTAGTTTCTGCAAAGTCTGAGATCTGGCCAGGCTGAGAAGGCTGACTTCCTCAAGCCCATGCCTCCACCCTAAAAAGATAGAACCAACTATTGGACCAATAAGAAAAAGGATTCAAGGGTCAGTCCTTTGCCTCCACAGCATTGGCCACAGTGCTGGCCATCCACAAATCCCTCAACAGTCCAGGTTCTAGTGCAGGACGAGTGGTCCTGGGGAGGTGGCTGCAGTCATGGACATCGGACCCCTAAAGCATTCATGCAGTCGTAGCTCCACCCCACCGCTAAGTAACCCTTTATTCACCTCTTCTTGATCCTTTCACATATTTACCTTGGCAACTTTCTTGACTTTCCTCCCTTCTCACATTACCAACTCTTCCCCAAATCTTTCCATCAAATGGACATTTCCTGCTTACCTGATGGAAGTTTTTTTTACCTATTCTCCTACCCTAAACATCTGTTCTCTTTCTTTCTTTTTTCTTTCTTTCTTTCTTTCTTTCTTTCTTTCTTTCTTTCTTTCTTTCTATACCCAGTCTTTAGAAACTTCACTCTATTTCATTGCATTTTCTTCCCTCTGGCTTTCTGCAAAACTGCACAAGCAGTCTAGGGGACAACACATAAACACATATTCAAAAGTGAAAATGCCCAGCTTAGATTCAATTCTGTCTTACCTGCAACTTTCTCTCTGACCAGAGGTTCTCTTCCCAATGAACTCCCATCACTACTCCTAGTTGACCAGACCACTGGCATGGTACTTACCAGTTAGCCTCTGCCTTGCATCGCTAGTTATCTTTTTATATATACAAACCAAGTTATCAGTAGGCTCCTTTAAGAAGTGCTATACCTCTCAGCAACTAGTCGATTTAGAACAAGACTATATTCTATATCCTTAAAGTCAAGGGGAGGATTGGTGTTCTGGATTATCTAAACAACAAATCTAAATTATGTAAATAATTCTTATTTATCTAAATAAAAAATTACTCGGGGCTGGAGAGTATTATGCAAAGCAAAATCAGTCAGTCAGAGAAAGACAAATACATGATTTCATGCAAATGTGGAATTTAAGAAACAACAAATGAGCATAGGGGAAAGAGGGACAGAGGCAAACCAAGAAACAGTCTCTTTACTACAGAGAACAAACTGGTAGTTACCAGAGGGGAGGTGGGAGAGGGGAATGGGTGAAACAGGTGATGGGGATTAAGAAGGGCACTTGTGGGCACCTGGTTGGCTCAGTCATTAAGCATCTGACTTCAGCTCAGGTCATCATCACTTGAATCGTGAGTTCAAGTCCCACATCGGGTGACCAAGAGCCCCGTTTTGGGTAAAACACGAGCCCCGGGTGTGCCCCACTTCTCTTTCTCCTCTTGGGATTCTCTCTTTCTCTGCCCCTTGCTCACTTGTGCCCTCTCTTTCTCAAAAAAAGAGAAAAAAAGCACTTGTGATGAACACCAGGTGTTGTATGAAGTGTTGAATCACTAAATTGTATACCTGAAACTAATATTACACTATATATTGACTGACTGGAATTTAAATAACAACTTTAAAAAATTAAAAATGACTCATTTTTAAATGAAAATATTAGGATAATTCAAACAGAAGTAGATTTGTGATATAGTGTCCAAATAATAATGCCAGGAATACTCCTAAGAATCTTTTTACTAGAGTCCCAGGGTCCCTTCTTAGACCAGGAAAATTCTGTTATGCCTTTTCCATTACTGCAGACCCCAGAAGTTAAGTTTATTTGCCTCTGTTCCTAGCAGCTGACCCATCACATCAGAAACTGTCAAAGGTTGATAGGGGCACAAGCTGCTTCCAGTGTTTGAAGTTCCTGGTATATTAACGGATAAATGAATTCCAAAATGAGATTATGAAAACTATGGTCTATTTTACCTTCAACAATTTAGCATGTTTAACATATGCATTTTTATTATTCACAGGGTAATTATAAGACTTATTAAAAATATTAATGTAGATTCTACAAAGGCTATGTGGTTGGGTAATGGGACACAGGATTAAAATTGAAAGATGATTGTCTTTTTTCTTTCCATAGGTCGGCGTATATGATTGTGATTGTGTACATGTTCTCTTATGGAAGTAACTCAACAAAACATAAGCCCTTCGTATGTGGAAGGCCAAATAGCCTCCCTCCTCCGCATGCCCACTTTCTCCAGTGCACGCACACGGACACAGGGACACACGCACCAGGTAATATGCCCTGCTGGGAGATAAGCTCTCCCCAAGACCTGCTCAAGAGTGGTAGGAAGTCTGCCAGGTTTCATCCTTACTTGCTGTCCCTAAATATAAGCACACAGAACACCTAGGCTTTGAGGGGGAAGTGTGCTTAAGTTACTAACTTTGGGAAACTGTACAAAGGCTTTATATTCCTACTTCCTGTGCATATCTCCTGACTCCCTGGAATGATGTGGCACCTGGGAGCTCTGTGATTTAGTTCTCCACTTCTGTAATTCTGAAGTCAAGGCTTATTGGAGCCACTCCCTTATTCTTACTCCATCTTTTGTAAAGATTCTTTGCTCCAGCATGGTCTCTTTCCCCAGCCCTTAGATGTTCAATGTAGCCAAGAAGTCCTATACCCTGCTAAATTCATTATGTCCAGACTTATATGATTGCTAAGGCTTATTGTTCAGTCTTCCCAGGGACTTTTGATTTTAACCAAAGACAAAGCCTTACTTTTTTTTTTTTTAAATGTTTATTTATTTTTGAAAGAGAGAGAAAGAGTGTGCACAGAGGGAAGGGGCAGAAAGAGAGAGAGGGAGACAGAGGATCCAAAGCAGGCTCTGTGCTGACAGCAGTGAGCCCAATGTGGGGCCCAAACCCACAAATTGTGAGATCATGACCCATGCTGAAGTGGCATGCTTAACCAGCTGAGCCACCCAGGCACCCCAGACAAAGCCTTACTTTTAAAAAGGAATCATTGATAAAGCACTGTAGTGCTAGATAGAGTAGGAACTACTCCTGTTGACTCTCCAGAGATTTAAGCTTCTGACCTGATATTCTGCTGTAAGGCATTTTCAGTTTTAATTTAGATATCTAGACAGAACTGGCTAGTTGATAACTAGGGTCTCACTTCTTGCCCCATGCTTTTAATATATAGAATAATGAAATGGGGAAAATTCATCCCCTTGTTCTGTAGACTAGCCTACAAGGTATATTTATCTATAAAAGAATGAACACTGTATTCTTTGCAAAAGCATTCAAGCATTCTTTTGCAGAATACCTAATCCTTCCAGGGAAAGAATACATATATAGTGTACAACATTCCTGCTCAGAATTTTTAACAAAAAACTTTATTATAATTTAGTGTACTATTGGCTTGCATTTTTGTAATTTTACAAGAAAATCTGTTTCCACATACCCATTAAATATCTGATTCATTTTCTTGGCTCAAGATAATGCCTTATACCTATATCACCAGCAAACCAGTATCTGCATTGGACAAATATATGACTAAGTGTGATTAAGCCATTAAGTATTTTTAATTCCCTTTTACTATTCTTTGAATATAGTCTATTTCTGAGGAAGCAGAGGCAGGATGGAGTACCTTGATATTACAGAGCTTTATAGAGCAAGCATATGGACTTGGATTGTTCATTCTAATTGGCAGAGATTCTGCTATACAGAACCTTGCAACAACATCTCAATTTTCTTGCTCTAGTGAATGTCCTAATGAGCATATTTACAGTGTGAGTTATGGAGAAGAGTGAAAAACTTTAAATCTTTATAGCATTCTTATGTTCTGCCTTCCTTTTTTGTAGTCAGATCTTGATTAAGAGGTAGAATTAACACCCAGTAGGACATCAGAACTTCTTGGCTTTAATCCTCTGCATATCTTTTCTTTGTCTCTAGGGCAGGCAGGGACTGATTTATGGACTCTATGATTCTGAAACAGTAAAAGGTATCTGAAACGCATATTTATTGTTTTCTGCAAGCCAATTACATCTTGTTTACATATGACACATAGGGCAACCCTGGAAGGAGAATAAGTAAATTGAGGTCATTGTTTCGTATTGTGTTATTATGTTTTACTTTAATCTTCCTTTGGTAAGGCACTCATTCCCATGTGCGTGTCCTCTGGTATCTATTCTGTTAGCTACTGGCAATTTGTCGTCTCCCTCACAGCAAATTTCCTTAGGTGAAGATGACAATGACTCCTGACCAAAGGGAGCATTTTCCTCTTGGTGTTTTTACACAATCGCTCTCTTTTTTATTTTTTTAAATGTTTATTTTTGAGAGAGAGAGAGCATGAGCAGGGGAGGCAGTGAGGAGGGGGACAGAGAATCCCAAGTGGGTTCCATGCTGTCAACACAAAGCCCCATGCGGGGTTTGAACCCACGAACCATGAGATCATGACCATGACCTGAGTCGAAGTCGGATGCTCAATGGACTGAGCCACCCAGGTGCCCCACAATCTCTTTCTTAAAAGAATAGTTTGGGGCCCCTGGGTAGCTCAGTTGGTTGAGCGTCGGACTTCAGGTCAGGTCATGATGCCACAATTCGTGGGTTTGGGACCCCCACAGGGCTCTGTGCTGACAGCCTGCTTTGGATTCTGTATCTCTCTCTCTTTCTGCCCCTCCCCTGCTTGCACTGTCTCTGTCTCTCAAAAATGAATACATGTTAAAAAAAAAAGTTTTATTGAGGTATGTTTCATATGCCATAAAATTCATCCACTTAAAGTTCAGAGGTTTTTATTTATTTTTTTTATTTTTTATTTAATTTTTTAATTTTTTCAATATATGAAGTTTATTGTCAAATTGGTTTCCATACAACACCCAGTGCTCATCCCAAAAGGTGCCCTCCTCAATACCCATCACCCACCCTTCCCTCCCTCCCACCCCCCATCAACCCTCACTGGCGTGAGGTGATATCTGAGTGTGGTTTTGATTTGTATTTCCCTGATGAGGAGCGACGTTGAGCATCTTTTCATCTGCCTGTTGGCCATCCGGATGTCTTCTTTAGAGAAGTGTCTATTCATGTTTTCTGCCCGTTTCTTCACTGGGTTATTTGTTTTTCAGGTGTGGAGTTTGGTGAGCTCTTTATAGGTTTTGGATACTAGCCCTTTGTCTGATATGTCATTTGCAAATATCTTTTCCCATTCTGTTGGTTGCCTTTTAGTTTTGTTGGTTGTTTCCTTTGCTGTGCAGAAGCTTTTTATCTTCATAAGGTCCCAGTAGTTCATTTTTGCTTTTAATTCCCTTGCCTTTGGGGATGTGTCAAGTAAGAAATTGCTACAGTTGAGGTCAGAGAGGTCTTTTCCTGTTTTCTCCTCTAGGGTTTTAATGGTTTCCTATCTCACATTCAGGTCCTTTATCCATTTTGAGTTTATTTTTTGTGAATGGTGTGAGAAAGTGGTCTATTTTCAATCTTCTGCACGTTGCTGTCCAGTTCTCCCAGCACCATTTGTTAAAGAGACTTTTTTCCATTGGATATTCTTTCCTGCTTTGTCAAAGATTAGTTGGCCATACGTTTGTGGGTCTAGTTCTGGGGTTTCTATTCTATTCCATTGGTCTATGTGTCTGTTTTTGTGCCAATACCATGCTGTTTTGATGATTACAGCTTTGTAGTAGAGGCTAAAGTCTGGCATCGTGATGCCTCCTGCTTTGGTCTTCTTCTTCAAAATTACTTTGGCTATTCAGGGCCTTTTGTGGTTCCATATGAATTTTAGGATTGCTTGTTCTAGTTTCGAGAAGAATGCTGGTGCAATTTTGATTGGGATTGCATTGAATGTGCAGATAGCTTTGGGTAGTATTGACATTTTGACAATATTTATTCTTCCAATCCATGAGCACGGAATGTTTTTCCATTTCTTTATATCTTCCTCAATTTCCTTCATAAGCTTTCTACAGTTTTCAGCATACAGATCTTTTACATCTTTGGTTAGATTTATTCCTAGGTATTTTATGCTTCTTGGTGCAATTGTGAATGGTATCAGTTTCTTTATTTGTCTTTCTGTTGCTTCATTATTAGTGTATAAGAATGCAACTGATTTCTGTACATTGATTTTGTATCCTGCAACTTTGCTAAATTTATGTATCAGTTCTAGCAGACTTTTGGTGGAGTCTATCAGATTTTCCATGTATAATATCATGTCATCTGCAAAAAGCGAAAGCTTAACTTCATCTTTGCCAATTTTGATGCCTTTGATTTCCTTTTGTTGCCTGATTGCTGATGCTAAAACTTCCAACACTATGTTAAACAACAGCGGTGAGAGTGGACATCCCTGTCGTGTTCCTGATCTCAGGGAAAAAGCTCTCAGTTTTTCCCCGTTGAGGATGATGTTAGCTGTGGGCTTTTCATAAATGGCTTTTATGATCTTTAAGTATGTTCCTTCTATCCCGACTTTCTCGAGGGTTTTTATTAAGAAAGGGTGCTGAATTTTGTCAAATGCCTTTTCTGCATTGATTGACAGGATCATATGGTTCTTATCTTTCCTTTTATTAATGTGATGTATCACGTTGATTGATTTGCGAATGTTGAACCAGCCCTGCATCCCAGGAATGAATCCAGAGGTTTTTAGTATATTCACAGAGTCGTGCAACCATTACCACAATCTAATTTTAGAACATTTTCAATATCTCCCAAAGAACCCCCAGTACCCATTAGCAGTCATTCCCCATTTCTGCTTCCTCACCCTATCCCATTGCCAAGAAACCACTAATCTATTTTTCTGTCCCTATGGATTTACCTGTTCTGCCCAGTTCACATAAATGGAATCATATTGTATGCAGTTTTTTGTGACTGGCTTCTTCACTTAGTATACTGTCTTGAAGGTTCATCCATATTGAAGCATGTCCTTCATACTTTTTATTGCCCAATAATATTCCATTATGTGAATATATGTTAAATTTTATTTATCCATCAATTAGTTGATGAACATGTGGGTTGCTTCCACTTTTTGGCTATTATGAATACTACTACTTGTGAACATTAGCATAAAAGTTTTTGAATAGATATATGTTTTAATTTGTTTTTTTTTTTTTTAAGGACGAGGAAAACCAGACTGAGCACTAGAACCTAAGATTCCAATTTCTTTTTTTTTTTAATGTTTATTTATTTTTGAGAGAGACAGACAGAGTGCAAGTGGGGGAAGGGCAAAGAGAGGGAGACACAGAATCCGAAGCAGGCTTCAGGCTCCGAGCTGTCAGCACAGAGCCTGACAAAGAGCTCGAATCCACCAGCCATGAGATCATGACCCAAGCCCAAGTCGGACGCCCAACCGACTGAGCCACCCAGGCGCCCCCTAAGATTCCAATTTCTAATAAAGTGCTCTTTCTGCTCACTATATTCCAGAAATTTTAGAAATGCAAGTTATTTTATGAAACTCTAATATCACACCTTGCTTCCATTTCTGGGCTTGATTTGCATCTAAAATGTAGAAACATATTTTGAATTCTTTCTCAAAATATTTGAAACATCTTTGTATCTGCCCATGTATCTCTTCATATTCCAAACTGCAGATAAGCAGTGATGCCATCCTTCGTAGGTCTTTGAGATCTCTTGCCTGTAATATAATTCTTTTAAAGAACAAATAATTGGGAAGGAATTATGGTGGAGAGTTCTTAAGGAATGAGCCACCGCTGTCACAGGTCTTAGAATGCTGGAGAAGTAAATGCTGTGCAGACTGACGTGGCTGTAATACATCAGCATAATGTAAACAGTGTTAAGTTAAAAGTGAGTGCGTAAATGAGCTGTGATCACAAGTGTGCTGCACTGCTCCAAGTACAGAAATTGCATATAGCCAGCGAGTAGCAGCCCCCCAGAAAGCCAGCCCTCTGGAAGCCAACCCACAGCAGCTGGTGAACAGTATTTTCATTTCTGCGCTTCTTTGGACTCTGTTGGGATTCCTCACTGGGTTCCTAGTTCTAGCCCTGCAGTCTGCTTTATGTCAGCCTTTAGATTGCTCTTTTACATAGACCTGGATGTTGGTTGATTATTAGACCCACAGAATATGGGCATCAAAAGGCACCATAGAAATGACCTAAGTCAGCTCTCTCCTTCACTCATCAATGTTTTGAAGATGAGAAACATTAGATCTTCCAAGATTAAATAACCCATGCTATTCTGGGACTCCTAATCCTAATCCAGGCTACTCCTAACTGAAGAGAGGCCCCAAACCTGGGAACTGTGGCTGTTTATATGACATGACGTTTGTTCCTTAGTGGTCTGAACAACTTTATTTGTCTTTGGCTGAGACTCCTGAAGTAGGATTCTCAAATGCGGCTTAGGAACCCTGAATCTCTCTGTTCTTATTCCTGTGGGGTTTAGCGTCCTTAACTACTAATTTCAGTACATTATCTCCACGTGTTTTAAGTCTAACTATCCCATGGGGCTGGGAGAGGTGCTTCTGGTTTCTCCCTTGGCCCGATCCAGTGTCATATGACTCCATTCTGGTTTTTGTTTTTTTCCCACCTGACTGAGGTGTGGGCAGGCAAATCCTGCAAAAATGGATCCAGGGAATAGTAGGTAAATACCAATGGAAAGAACACAAATATTTGGCACAATTAGAGGGAAATTTGAGGAAAGCTCATATTTTCAGTAAGAACTCAAAGTGTCCACTTCTATGAAGCAATGCCCTTTCCTCATCTCTCCATTTATGTCAAGAGCACAAAATAAGCACCTAGTAAATGCTACAATGTATTTTTGTATTATCTCCTCCCTTGCCAACATCACATTCATTTCTTTCTTGATTTCTTGACTACATGCTCTCTTTCTACGTACAATGCTCCTCTTTAAAACCAAATTCTCTTTCTTATTTTTTTTTTTAATGCAAATCTTGCTTTCATTTAAGACCCAATGTAAGTGACTGGCCCTTTTTCAAAAAGCTTTCTCTTCCAAGCACCACTCTTTAATAACATTGTATACTTCTGTATTCCTGAAACATTTCACACTTTTAAATCACAAACTCTACTAAATATTGCTTAATTATCTCCAGGCATTTCAAATATTGTATGTACTTGGTTTCTCCAAGGACAATGGACTGTCATGGGCAAGACCTATGCTTCTTATATCTACTAAATTTCCACGATAGTACTGGGCACACAGACGGGAGTTAGTAAATGCCAAATACTTTCATTTAAATCTAATTCATAACCTGGATTTCAAGATTAATTGTAGTTATATCCACTCTATACGGGAGCACATGTATTTTCATTTTCAGTTACCCTGAAAGATGAAGATCAAAATGAAAATGCATGCAAGGTAGTATTGATTGAGCCTAGGATAGGCTCCGACCGTGTGCCAGGTACTGTGTGGGGTACTGGGGATGCAAAGATGAATAAGGTATGGTCCTGATCTCAAGAAGTATATAGTCCGGTAGGAAGATAAAAAGGTAAGCAAATAGATGCAATAGTGAAAAATAGGGACATTCTAGGCACAGAACAGCATAAACCAAGGTGTGGAGAAACAGCTGAGCGTACTGTGTGTGTGTGTGTGTGTGTGTGTAAGATTGTTAGCAGCTTAGAGGAGAGAGTGGGCCTTATGGAGGCAATAGAAAGTTTAACAATAAATTGGAATAATATAGCAGTGCTGCCTGACAAAATTTTCAGCAATGGTGGAAATAGTCTGTCCAATATGGCAGCCACCAGTCACATGTGGTTATTGAGCATTAAAATGTGGTTGTGTGACTGAGGAACTACATTTTAATTTTCATTTTATTTTTAATTAATTTAAATTTAAATAGTCACCTGCAGCTAGTGGTTCCTGTATTGCACAGTCCAGGTCTAGAGAGCCAAGCTAGGTGCAGTGGAATTTTCTGGGTTATATGCAGACTTTTATCATTTATTCCATCTGTCTATATGCTCCAGATTGATGAGTACAGGAGATGATAAAGATGTGCTGTGGTGAATGGCTTTGAGTTTTCACATCTCCTTTTGGAGCTGCAATTTTTTCATCAATAAATGACAGTAATGATGTACTTCTCATGGGTTTGGGGGAGGATTAAATGAAATATATGTGATAATGCTATGTAATCTTACTATGTATTTAAATGCTTTCTAAGGTGTTTCAAGTTCTTAAACAGTGATTTTCATTGGGGGAATTTGGCAAATCTGTAGATGCTTTTCCCTCGTCAGGTTGGTTAGGGAGTAATACGTCATTAATGGGCAGGGCCCAGGGAGGTGAGATGTCCTATAATACATGGAATATTGATGCAAAAAGTAAAAATTTTAATTTTCCCAATAAACATTTATGTAGGTGAAAAATCTACTTATTATTGAGCCCAGAATTCACTGTTTTATATATAAACACAAAGAACTTTTATATGGTTTCAATAAACACTGACTTACCCAAGAAGGTAACTTCCATTGCAAACTAAGGGAAGGACAGACTTTGTTTCATTCAAGAATTATTCACCATTTCTGAAAATCAACACACAAATGTCATTGCCACTAATAATATTTGAAACTCCATAATCATTGACACATCCCCAAAGGCAAGGGAATTAAAAGCAAAAATGAACTATTGGGACCTCATGAAAATAAAAAGCTTCTGCACAGCAAGGGAAACAATCAACAAAACTAAAACTAAAAGGCAGCCAACGGAATGGCAAAAGATATTTGCAAATGACATATCAGACAAAAGGATAGTATCCAAAACCTATAAAGAGCTCATCAAACTCCACACCCGAAAAACAAATAATCCAATGAAGAAATGGGCAGAAAACATGAATAGACACTTCTCTAAAGAAGACATCCAGATGGCCAACAGGCACATGAAAAGATGCTCAACATCGCTCCTCATCAGGGAAATACAAATCAAAACCACACTCAGATATCACCTCACGCCAGTCAGAGTGGCCAAAATGAACAAATCAGGAGACTATAGATGCTGGCAAGGATGTGGAGAAATGGGAACCCTCTTGCACTGTTGGTGGGAATGTAAACTGGTACAGCCACTCTGGAAAACAGTGTGGAAGTTCCTCAAAAAATTAAAAATAGACCTACCCTATGACCCAGCAGTAGCACTGATAAGAATTTACCCAAGGGATACAGGAGTTCTGATGCATAGGGGCACTTGTACCCCAATGTTTATAGCAGCACTTTCAACAATAGCCAAATTATGGAAAGAGCCTAAATGTCCATCAACTGACGAATGGATAAAGAAATTGTGGTTTATATACACAATGGAGTACTACATGGCAATGAGAAAGAACGAAATACGGCCCTTTATAGCAACGTGGATGGAACTGGAGAGTGTGATGCTAAGTGAAATAAGCCATACAGAGAAAGACAGATACCATATGTTTTCACTCTTATGTGGATCCTGAGAAACTTAACAGAAACCCATGGGGGAGGGGAAGGAAAAAAAAAAGAGGTTAGAGTGGGAGAGAGCCAAAGCATAAGAGACTCTTAAAAACTGAGAACAAACTGAGGGTTGATGGGTGGTGGGAGGGAGGGGAGGATGGGTGATGGGTATTGAGGAGGGCACCTTTTGGGATGAGCACTGGGTGTTGTATGGAAACCAACTTGAAAATAAATTTTATATATTAAAAAAATATATGAAACTCTGTAATCAGCCTGTATTTGCAGTGATTGCATTTATTATGATTCCATATATATGTATGTCTGATTATTTCATTGTCTTCAGTGTAGACAGTCCCTGTGCATTTACATATAGTATTATATATTATATCCTTATAAATAATTTTCCTTTTATTTCTCCTTTGTGTTATAGGTCAAGCTCTGTATTGATTTTTTGGGGAAATTATGTGGGTGGGTAGATTACATTACCTATGAATATAATTTCAGAGTAGTAAAAGAGCCATTACCAAATATTTGTTATAAAAAGGTAACAGTAGTTTTAGTAGGGTTGACAACCTTGTTTTAAACCAATGTGGTCCTTGTTCTCATTGTTTTGTTGTCTCTTAACCTGTCAGGGGACTGCACATTTCTATGAAAAACAGAAATTGTAACGTCTTAGACTATGCTAGTGCTCTCCTTACTAAAGTGGGCCAATGCTTCTGTGCTGGCAGGGAGAAGTACCTGGATAGCTGACCTAGACAGCCTCGGAGAAGCACAGATCTCTAATATTCTGTCCAAACGCGGACAGCGGATTTGTACTTTTTAGGAGCAATTCTTAGACCACACTAGAACATTTAAACAAAGCCTTACTAATAGTCCAGAGAAAATTGAAGTGTAAAAATGGGTATCATAAAACTAGATAAACTAATTTATACAATGTACTCATCGTCAATTTGGGATTCCTCACAGGGTTTCCACCTTCCAAGATCAAGTTTTGTCTCTGGTGATAGTGCTTATTTTTAACCTCTCCCTTAAAAACACCTTGGAGAGCTCGAAATCCACACCAGAACAAGGGACACTGAGATAAACATTTCCTCTTTTCTAATTATCTAAGGCCTGCCTTCAAGTATCTCCCTCCTTCCTTCTTTCTTCCTTCCTGCTCTCCCATTAATAATTAAGATGAGGAAGGTCCACATCCTTTGAGGAAACCTCACCCATATATATGCAGGGGTTTACAATCCCTGCCAGATCACCTCTACAAGACAATCCTAGGGAGGAAAATGCACTAGACACAGTATCTCTTCAAGAGTGCCAGTTTTCTATTAAAAAAAAATAATAACAACTTACCTACTATCACAGCTAGGAGGCTATAGAGCATGAATCAGAAATTGACAATGTTGCCGAATTCCAGGCTGATGAACATTACATTCATTTTAATAGACAGAGTATCACTTCTGGTTGGTTGATAGCTATACTGTACTGATGTAAAATGGCTTTAGTACCACTTCAATTCGCTCATTACTCCATGACACCCCAAGTATCCCAAGTAACAGGAGATATTCTTGGTGACCAAGGGGATACCTACATCCTTGGCAATTTCACAGGGTAAAATGGCCAGGATGATTGATTTATTTTGAAGGCTACTTGGCCTTTGACTGGCTTTTTAAACTACAATCTATACCATCTGTGAACCAAATCTATGAACAGGGAACAAAGATAGGAAGCTGAGGTGTATGTATGCTAAAAAAAAACCCCTAAAGTTAAAAAGTAATTAAAATATCTAAAACCTAAAACTGCTCTAAAAATAAAATCTGTTAATTAAAAGTTACTAAAATCAAAATTATTTTGAAACTCAAATATTTGTCTTGTGTGTAAACTAAGGCCTAATATTTTTAGGAATTACATTTTTATTTGAATAATTTAAAAAGGAATTCAAGAAGCTCCCAAACCCATTTGAATGTTTTTCTTATCTAAGAAATGTGAATTGTGTTTTTTTTTCTGTGATGGAATATGCCAAGATTCACTTTCTATTTGCTTACCAATTTACAATATTCAGACTGCTTTCATATGCATTAAATTTTTTTTTATTTGTCAGAGGGGCAGTTTAAAATGGTGGTTAAAAGAATAGATTTTAGAGCTAGACTGCCAGGGGTTTAAACCCCATCTTCCCCAGTTAGTAGCGTGTAATCTTAAGTGAGTTACTTAACTTTTCTGGGCTTTAATTTTCATCATCTTTTCCCATCCTTATAAATGGCGACAGTTGTGGTACCTAATTCAGAGATTCAGAGTTGCTATTGAATTTATATGATAAAGTACTCAGAACAGTAAAGTACTCAAACACAGAGTGTTTACTCAGTGTTAGCTATTATATTATTATTATTATTATTATAATATCATAAAATTCTAAGAACTAATGGCAAAGTGCCTGAGGCGCTGACAGGGTTAATGGTGAGTGGAAGAATCAGGGTGGAAACACTGGCACTGGAGCACATTGCCTCTGTGCAGTGCAAGATTACTTTTGTTGGATCCAGGTCTTTCTAACACATGTTCAGGGCCCTTCACTTCACAGAAGACTAAGTCTGGGAGACTTCAGTGCTGAGTTGTATCTGCTTCAATAAGTGAATAAAGCAGGTTATTAAAATGGGCTTAAGGGTACAATATTATATACTCAATATGATCTCAACCATTAAAACAAAGCATAGCGTAAAGCCTGGAGAAAAGATAGCAGGCACATTGGCCAAATATCAGAAGCATTTGCCCCTGAAGGTGGGATTACGGGCCATTCTTTGTGTTTTTATAATTGTCTCCACTTTCCATGTATTCTGTAGTGGGCACAGCATTGTTTTGGTAAACGGGGAAGAAAAGTAGAAAATTAAAATAATTTCAATAAAATAGAAATAAAAATAGAAGTTTGTTATATCACCATTGCGGCAAATAATGGAGCGTAAAGAAGGGTAGGAGAGGAAGAACGATTTAAAATCTAAATGTTCATTTTTGAGAGCTTTTGCTATTTGAAAAAGCTAGAACTGTCAGACTCACACTTCATTTTATGAATTTGGCGTTTCCGATAAAAAATTAAGTAAATGCTAATCAACGAACGCTGCTGTGAAACAAAGGCCGACCACCTCATTGAGATAATAAATCCAGCACTTAACAACGGGGAGGCTGGTCTTCCCTACACAGAAGGAAACGCTAAGAAGTTTTTCCACAAGAGGGCGGTAGCTGCTCAGGGTTTCTTTAAAAGGGACTTCAGAAGGACCCAGACACTTGTAAACCAAGCAACGACTCAAATGAAAGAACTTTTTCTCCACGAAGAATCAGGAGCCGCACGTGTGTGACACACCCAAGTCAGAGGCAACAACTTTAAGCAGGACATAAAGAAAAACTAACTTACAGACTCGTTTAAAATTACCTAAATTACGTTCAGTGGACATTATTTATACAGGTGAAAGTTTTTCATGGCTGTTCACACCAGACACTGTTTAATCTGCTGGATCACACCGGACCAGCACTTTATTCCTTAAGGAACGTGTAGGAATCTACAGACATTCCTTCAAGCTCATGATTTCCACACCCGATCCCATTTTCCAGAATATACTCCTAAGCAAAGGGGTTCCCTGGAGTCCAGGGGTCCTGTGGAAAATGCTGGAGGGGAGGAGATTTTATACACACACACACACACACACACACACACACACACACAGACATATACCCATATGCATATGCACATATGCATATATATACATATGTGTGCTTTGCTGAAGTTCAAGACCAGTAGGAATTTGGTGTTTTCTTGCATTTACTCTTTCATTCCTGAATTTGGGTTTTGATATTGCGGGCATTTCTGGGCTCTATATTCTCCATCTTCTGGGACATTTCAGAACCCTCCCTTCAGAGTGCACGTATCCCCCAAGAGAACTGAGTACATATTCTGCGATTGTGCAGCAGGAGGGCCATGCTACCGCTTGGAAGATCCCTGAGGGATGTTCTCGCTTGGGGTTCGAGATCTCTTGGGTAGTGGATTTCACATCTATCCCAGTCGCTTCCCTCCCATATTTGTGTTGGCCTCCTCGTTGGGAGAGCGCGGACCGCAGGATCCTACAGTGCTCTAGGCCCCCTCCCCGCTCCAACGCTTCCCAAACCATCTTTCTAGTCGCTGGTCAGCAGAAGCAACCAAGGGTCCAGCTCCTGCTCACAGCGTTTACAGGAGGCCAAGAGGACAGACATGCGCACCCTTTCCCCTGCTCTCCTTCTCGGAGACCGGCTTGTTTCAAGCTTGCGGACATTCTTCTTTCTCCCTTGTGTTTGTACTTAGCCGCCGGATTGACCCCTCTTACAACACTAACATAAACCCAGCCAGCCTCCGGGTTCAGCCGGTACAGGCCCCACTCGCTGGCGAAGTGGAGTCATTAAAGAAGTCATCTAGGCAATTCAAGCAAACACATTTCAGACAGGTTTTTGGCCTGAAACACACACGTAATTCCCTCCATACCCGCCACCTCCCGCCCGAGTCCCGGGCCTTTTGCGAGTATAGAATAGGCTTCTTGTGGCTACATTTGAGTACCCCGACATTTAATATATTTGGGGAAGAAGAGTTACCATTCATTCCTGACTGCTGGATTTTAGTACATTTAGCTGAGATTTCATTTGCATTCCTTCTGCGAGTTACCCTGAATTTAGTGGCTATTCCTTTAACTTAAAGCAGAAGTATCAAAATGCGCTAGGCGTTTCTGAGTCAAGGGTTAGACCGAGGGATAGGGTGGTCAAGAGGATCGCGCAGGCTTCGTAACAGTAGCAGCAGGCGAACAACAGTAACTTGAAAACAGGTCCATTTGTTCAGGGGCTCAAGAAAGTCAAGGGAGGCGCGTCGCCTTCCTCATCCCTACCATTTTAGCTCTTTTTGCAACCTCAGAATATGCCAACACGCTTCACTCTTTCATTAATTTTTCAATTAAAATGCAAATCGTTCGCTTTCAAACACAGCACCCCCCCCCCCCCCGCAATATATGTACTGTGCAGAGATGCGAGGGGACGACCACGTGTTACACGTTCTATTCCTAGCATCTACTCCTAGCTGGACTTGGAAATGTCTGACTTTACTAGGTCGTGGGCAGAAAGGCGTGCTGGTCCTGGGGGTCCCCTGAGGGAAAGTCCTGACTCTCTAGGGCGTTTGTAAGCTGCGTGTAAGACCGCGCGAATCAGAAACTGGCCTCCCTGGTCAGTGTCAGGATCCGCTCTTCCAACATTCAGCCCCCAAGGTGGTAATGCTCCTGCAGGGGCAGGGCCATCTCTCCCTACGAGTGACAGAAGCAGACCACCCCCCTCTGAAGACGCCTCTGGCTCTCTCCACTCCCAGCTGGAGACAGACGGAGCAGATCGATGACGACCAGCACCAGGCTGGAGGCACCCGCTTTCCTTCAGCGCAGCGCAGCGTGCGCCTGGAATATGAGCGGCCCCACGCGGGATTCAGGCGCCCAGGGTTCACCCCCCGCCCCCCGGGGATCGAGGTACACAGACCCCAGAGTTTGTTTATTGTAACAGTTAAGACAAAATGCCGCTATTTTAATTCCTCAATGTGAATGATAAGTAAAAGCAAACGGTGGAGGCGCCTTGCACCCAGCTTTGCAACTATTTACCAAAGTCAGTTGACCCGAGTTGGTTGAGTTGAATCAGTCTCTCTCTCTCTCTCCCTCCCTCCCTCTCTCTCTCTCTCTCTTTCTCTCTCTCTCTGTTTTCTGTTTCTTTACTTCACCCCTCCCCATATCAGATACTACACGTAAAAAAGAAAAATATCCAATTCTTTCGCAGGTCACAATATTTACATGAAATAAAGGGGAGGTCTCTTTTGGATATTGAAATATTTGGGGATCACCAGCCTCCTCCCCCCTCCATTCCTACCTAGTTCTTGAGAATGCGGTGTCCTGGTGGAATATGAGGAGATCGCTGGTGGCCCAGTAGCGGGGTCCAGGAGGGAGATTGTGTGTCACCGCCAATTGGGATCTCTCGAGACAAGAAAAAGTTTCGTTTGTAACGAAGCGAGAGGCGGAGGGGCCCCAGCGGCTAAGCCACAGGGGCCGGGGCTACCTCATCCTTCTGTCGCAGTCTTCTGGCCAAAACGGCAGGGTGTTGGGGTTTAGACCCACGGCCCAGCAGAACATCCCCGCAAGAAAATGCAGACGGTCCGTGCAGGAACTCTCTTCTTGCCCGACTCAGCATAATCCATGCGGAGGAAAGAATTCATCTTCCCGCAGGTCAGATTCTTAATGTCTGTGAAGTGATGGATTTAGCTCAGTCTTGAAGTTAATGCAGAAGGGTGGAGAGGAAAGAGGGAACCAAGTAAGAACAAAATTACTTTGATTTCATAAATGAATAATAAAAGTGGCAAAGGGTAAACAAAAACATTTTTAAAAGACAACTTAAAAAAAAAAACTAAAAAAAAAAAAAAATCCCCCAAAACCCAAACCAAAAAACCTCAAGCTCAAGCTGCCACTCTTAAAAAAGCAAAGTGTTAGAAATGAGGGTTATCAAAATGGAATAAGCCCTCCTGGGTTTTGGGGCTTTGACCCATATGAGTGCTTTGGCACTCATAGCCAAACTCCACCCATGGGTCATGCCACTCAAATTTTATTCTTGAGATATTTATTTCTATTTTCTAAGATTTGGGTTTGGATTTGATGATCTCATCCAAATTGCTCTAATGACCACCCCTCAATGGTGTGTTACTTCAACGTCCTGAAATCTCAGAATGTGCAGGGGTCTTCCTCCTTCTCACTTGTACAGCTCAACCCTGTCAGCAATTTCAAGATCATTTTACTAGGGACCGGGGATGGAAGATAGAGAGGGAATAAAGGAAACCACTCTCCAACTCCTAAATCTTAGACGTCCGATCACCACAGCCTGGAAGCCTGGACATCTCCATCTCTCAAAGCAACCCTGGAGTTGAGGGCAAGGGGCTACAGGTTCAGAGATGGTTTTCAAAAACTTAGTCTCCAGGGGGTACCTACATGCTTCTGTATATAGACTCCAATTTTGGAGATTCTGCTCCCGTGTAAATTCAGAACAAATAACAACAATAATCAAAAGAAGGAAAACTTAAAAAAAAAAAAAAAGAGCTCACTCCTCTCAAGTCTAAACATCACATGAGAAACAAATATTCCTATTAAACTGATTCCGTTCTCTGTGTGTTGAGTAAATCTATAAATTATAACATTGCGAAGGGACCTAGGAATGAAAAGAAAAGTAACTGAGAAAGAACAGAGAGGGAAAGAGGGAGGTGGCAAAAATGGACGAGGACGATCCTTCGGCCTACTAGGGGATTAAGGACATCTATAGGCTTAAGGAGCAACAAATTAATTTACACAATTCTGAGAGAGCCCAGATGGCCTTTAATTAATCCCTTCAAAAGAAGGAGCTAGGCCAGGGCTGCGCCGGCTGCCCGCTCCATTAGCTCCATTTTACAAGGGACCAGACTGTTCGAGGTGAGGCGTCGCGAGCTCGTAGGGGAAAGGGGGGTGGGTAGGGTGACGCGGGCAGGCGAGGGGGGAGGCGAGGGAAGAATATGAACTGCTTTTCCATAAAAGGTCTGGGTTTTCATTATTCTTCTCTTTAAAAAGTAATACCCTCTTCGTCTCTGCTCCCCCCGCCACTTTTCCATTTTATTTAACACAATTAATTGAGGCGTCCCCTGGCCCCAAGGCGGAACCGCACCACTCGCCAGGCCCCGCCCCCTGGCCCCACCCACAGATGGGACGGAGACGGGAGGAGGCGGGAACCAAGCGGGCGCGGCACTACGGCTCGTCCTCTTCAGCCAATCAGAGAGCGCGGCGCTCCGGGGTGGGCGCGCCCAGGAGGCGACGCGAGGTCCCAGGCTGCGCGCAATTGGAGACGGTGGTTACGCCCCCGGCCTGCACCCAGCTCCTCGGCCCCGCCCCTCACGGCCGCCTCCGTGTGACGTCCCTCAAAGTTCTCATTTTGGACCCCCACTTCCCCCTCCTTTTTGTCCCCCAGCTAAAGAAGGGTAGGGAGTGATGCAAATGTTTTATTACCTTTGAGAGCTTCATCTGAACTGTCAGGCCCGGAGGGAGAGAGGAGAGAGGAGGGAACAGAGAGAGGGAGTGGAAGCGCTGGAGAGGGTCAGCTTGGCCAGAGGACAGGGCTTAGAAGAACGAAGCCTGTAAAGCCGCGAAGAAATGCGAGAGAGGAGAGGCAAAGGCGGAGAGTGAGAAGAAGAGAGGGTGCTGGGGGGGGTGGGGCGGGGGTCGCCAGGCCCGTTTGCAGAAGTGGACAGACGAGCGGAGCCGTAACCGAAGCCGTCAGACTTTTCGCACTTAGTCTTTTCTTTTCTGTTCTTTTCTCCCCGCTTTTCTTTTCAATATTGTAACTCTAGTGCCCAGTGGCCCAGAGGAGAAGGCGGGTTGGCGCGCCGAATCCGGGAGCGGCGGGGATTAGTGGCACTGCCCTTTCTGGCACACCGGCCCGGGGCAGAACCGGCGGAGGAAGTCCGCGCAGAGGCGAGATCCTCCCGCGGGCTGGATGCGCTCTCTCCCGGCGCGCAGCGAGCGCCAAGTGCGAATCAGCTTCGCCGCGAAAGAGCAGAGCCGCCAAGTAAGATTAGAGGAGCGCGTCCGGCGGAACCTGGAGTCCTTTGAACCTCCCCAAAGAAAGCGATCCAGTCCCCACACTCCAACATCAAAGCGGAGATTCGGTGACTCTTAACTTTGTTGCAAACTCTGGGGCCGGCCTGGGTTTTGTTTTGCTTATTTCTCTGGGGGGAGAAGATGAGAAGTAGTGCACATTGAGAGGCAAGGAAAAGTGGGGAAGAGAGAAGAGACCAAGATTGCATCCAAACGCGCCCGGACGCCCCCTGATCTCCGCGAGCCACCGCCTCTCCAGTGGCGTGTTTGGACATTTCTGCTGCGCAGCTTCGAGAGCAACTCTCGGCGGCGGCGTTCTCGGCCCAGTTGGCAGGTCGCCTCCGGGAGCGCGGAGCAACTCCACGCTCGCGCCCTCGGCACTTCTCACTCTCCTGAGCCCCGCCGGGACGCCGGCCGGCGCCCTCGCTGTGTGGCTGCCGGCTCCGGCCTGGCCGTGGGATGTTAGCGGTGGGGGCGATGGAGGGCACCCGGCAGAGCGCGTTCCTGCTCAGCAGCCCGCCCCTGGCTGCCCTGCACAGCATGGCCGAAATGAAGACCCCGCTGTACCCCGCGGCGTACCCCCCGCTGCCCGCCGGCCCCCCCTCCTCCTCGTCCTCCTCGTCTTCTTCGTCGTCGCCCTCCCCGCCTTTGGGCGCTCACAACCCAGGCAGCCTGAAGCCCCCGACCGCGGGGGGGCTCTCGTCCCTGGGCAGCCCCCCACAGCAGCTCTCAGCCGCCACCCCACACGGCATCAACGACATCCTGAGCAGGCCCTCCATGCCGGTGGCCTCAGGGGCCGCCCTGCCCTCCGCCTCGCCCTCGGGGTCCTCCTCCTCCTCTTCCTCGTCCACCTCCGCTTCTTCCGCTTCGGCGGCCGCCGCGGCTGCCGCGGCTGCAGCAGCCGCTGCCTCATCCCCAGCGGGGCTGCTGGCCGGCCTGCCCCGCTTCAGCAGCCTGAGTCCGCCGCCGCCACCGCCCGGGCTCTACTTCAGCCCCAGCGCTGCGGCCGTGGCCGCCGTAGGTCGGTACCCCAAGCCGCTGGCCGAGCTGCCCGGCCGGACGCCCATCTTTTGGCCAGGAGTTATGCAGAGCCCACCCTGGAGGGACGCACGCCTGGCCTGCACCCCTCGTAAGTACGATCCCCTGAGTCCAGCTGTGCGTGTTCTGCCCGCTCTTGGGTCCTGGCTCCTGGTGTGCATGGGGATCGGTGCACTCTCTTGGCTCCCTAGTAGTTTGGCAGCCCCAGAATCGCACGATTTAGGCTGGGTCAGGGCATTCGTTGAGGGATTCTGGCTTTCCTGAGCTCGCGTGGTTGCGTCCAAGCGCCCCCCTCTCTCCAAGTGTCCAGCAAGCCTCGCGGAGCGGGTGTGCGTGCGTCCGTGTTGAAAACAACGCGGTACTGGGCGTGTGTGTCCTCCGAGGCCCTGGCTACTCTGGAACAGCCTGAGGGGAAACTCAGGCCCGGCCTGGGTTTAAGAGGTGGGAAGGGCAGGAGAGGCCACTGCGCCCCCGCTTACACCCCTGCTTTCTCAGCTCCCGCCTGTCGGCCAGGGCCCCACTCCACCTTCCGCCAGCCTAACTGGCTTCTCTGAGAATCTGTGGGGAACGATAGCGGCAAGCCCTCCACAGCCCTGAGCAGAGCGCATGTATTTGCTGTGCGTCTTGGCCCAGGGTGTCCCCACCTAACCTCTTTGCCTTCGAGGAGCCCACCCCCCCCCTCCCCCTTTCCAGTACACTCGGGCCGTGTGAGCCCACTGAAGACGGGCCAGAGGCAGGAGCAGGAGCAAGCGCCGTCAATGCGGGCCATTCCTCTCCTCTGGGCCTCAGCTTTCTCACCTGTCTCGGCCCCCCGGTGTGTGTGTGGGGGGGGGGGGGGAGGGTGGCGAAGGTCTGGGACGCCTTGGGCCTGAACATATTGAGAGGCATCGTGGCCCTCAACATCCTAACACGAAAATGAACCAGAGGAAGAACGAAGTGGCGGGAGAAGGACTGGGGAATATGCACATGCCACCAAGACCTTGTTTGAAACCGAGGCGTCCCGCAGTCTAATTATCTGGGTAGTTGGCCACCGCCGCGGATGCTCCTAGTCTTCCAGGTGAAGTTCGAGGCCCTGCCCAGGTCTTTTTCTTACTCTGTTCTTTGCTTTTGACCAAGTGCTCCAAGTTTCCATTAAGTCTCCAGACCTCTTTTGGTGTGGCTGAGCGGCAGTAACTAAGATAAGTTGCGGGAGCCAAGTGCAGTCTCCCTTGGGAAGTCTCGGGACTGAGGGCGGCCTGGGAGGGTGAGGGTGTCGGGGAGACTTTATTGTATTCGTTTTGATGGCCAAGTAGGGACCGCCAACAAAGGCGGCACCCCCTCCCCCCTCGGCCGCAGCGGCGTTAGTTAGACTTGGGGGCGATTTAGCTCTCTTGTGTGCAAAAAACAAGGCACCCTTTGTTGTGCGGACACAGGTTAGGAAAGCGTTCAAGGAAAAACAAAACAAAACTAGCCATCCTCATGCAAAGTCCCCGGGGCCAAGCGAGCACCGACTGGACTGGGAGGCGAGAAGGGCTTTTTTCCCCCGCATCTCAATTTACTCGGTCCTGGCGATTCGACTCCGGCAAACTTCAGCAATGCGCTCCCTTTCTGTTTGACGTCTGTGCTCGGTAGAAGGTTATTTACTGCTGTTCCAAACACACCCGGCTTTTAAAAACAGGTGGGCGTAAAAAGGCAAAGAGAGACGCGCGGTGAGGCTGGAAGCGCCAGATACTTCTGATGTCTGCCGAAGAATACGCTTTCCAAAAAACATTGTTTTTTGAGTTCGTTTATTTTCAGTGGAGCCGCTTGTAAACGATCGTTTTTCCCCTTCCCTTGTTTATCTGTTCTTGCAGATCAAGGATCCATTTTGTTGGACAAAGACGGGAAGAGAAAACACACGAGACCCACGTTTTCGGGCCAGCAGATCTTCGCTTTGGAGAAGACTTTCGAACAAACGAAATACTTGGCGGGGCCCGAGAGGGCTCGCTTGGCCTATTCGCTGGGGATGACGGAGAGTCAGGTCAAGGTGAGTGGACCTTGCAAACGTCGAGGGATGTCCTTCCAATCCCCAGCGCGCGCGCACACACACACACACACACACACACACGCACATACACACGCACACACGCACACCCTCTAACAAACAGCCGTCCGGGGGTGCGGATCTGAGGAGCCGGGGGAGAAGATGAAATCAGCGAAAGGGGTGGGAGTGGGGCTTACAAAGGCCCTGGGGTCTCCAGGCGGGCAAACTGTTGATGAACAAAAGGAATCAAGCCCCCGCCTTTGAAATTAGGTTAATCTAGATAGCAGCATGTGCTGGGGGAACTCGCCATTATTAGAGAATAAAAGCATTACCGAAATATCAGCCCTGAGAATAGATCAGGCCAGTTAGATAGCTCCTATTTATTCTATTTGTAAGGATATTCAAGCTTTTGTTTGTCAATTCAGGCTCCGCGAGTTATATGATTTCCTGATGTAAATCAACCTGATAGAGCCACTGTATTAACTAGCAGGTTAAAACAATATCCACAGGATCCAACCACTTTGCAAGGATGAATCTACTTTTAGTTTAGTTGAAGGCCATAACTTTGGAATAGCAATTTTCCAAATGAATTGACATTATTATTGTATTATGAAAGAATTCTAAGTTTATCAACACTTGTGAGATATATTACAGTCTGTGACATTTTATAATTAAAATGTCACATCTTATAATTGAGTTATACAGTATATTTCCAGGGAATCAAATCTGAGAAATCTTTCCCTGAAAAATAAAAGGATTGAGCCATCAAGGTAAATGAAACCTAATGGTTTCCTATATTTCCTGTATTCCCTTTTGTTTCTCTTCTTCAGTTTATTATAGTTGGGACTTTTGGGGGGAGGGGGGAGAGTGTCTGTTTTCATTAGTAATATTGTTGCTTCTTAAATTAAGTAGGAATAACTGTTAGCCACGTCTGCTGGTTAGAGTGTATTTCCCCCGGGGGGCAAGCATCATAAAATGCATTTCAGGAGTGATTTTGTATGTGACCATTAGAATACCATCACAGTTAAAATTATTTTTGCAGTGGTTGGTACAGAGCCTACCACAGTAATCTGGAAGTCTTCATTTGTCACCGTAAATATGTCTATGTGGCTGGAAGTGAATTATTATAGCTGTATAAGGAAAATAAAAATCGCTTTCTTCACAATTCTGATTCTCTAGATAAAATACATAACGGATGAGAAAATGGATGAGATGCATAAAGAGAGGATAATGTTTGGGAAATTGGTTGCTTATGGCTGATGCTTTAGGTTAAAATATGTATATCAAATATGATCTCAAACATTGTGAATAGGCTTAAAATATTTGTTATATACAATACATGTCTTGGAGAGGAACAAATTAAAATAATATTTGAAAGACTAGGCATGCTAACAGTGGGAAGTAATGTAATCAGCAAAATTTCACTTTTAAAAAATAACTAATGAAAATTCTAGCTTGATTTGGTTTTATGAAAAACATTTAAGTCAGAGAGAGAGACACACACAAACTTCTGTGATGATTTTGGCTAACCTATTCAATATTTTCATGCATTCGTATTGATTATTATTAGTGATTAGAGATTTCCGATCTTAGCAAATCTTTTTTTTTTTTTAACTTTACATGGTACATTACAAGTGTAAATGGGGAGGGGCGCGTTTACCTACCGTGTTTGTGTGGATTCAGCCTTGAGATACGTGAAAGAGACAAATATCCAAACGTGAAAAGGAGAGCAGAGGTGAGGGGGGCGAATGCTGTGCTTTCTCCTGGAAATCACACCAAACAGCAAGTACACTTCAGGCTGTTTGAAAGTCTTAATCTCAGAAAGTAAATAGCAAATAAAATCACAGTCATGATAAGTCAAATTTAGGAAGGCGAGAAGTTCTCGCGTTCCGACTGGAGAGAGGAAAGCGGACTCATTTTTAGGGGAACTTATTTTCAGGGTCCAAGTTTTTTCTCTGCTGAGAGATCGCTCACTGACAACTTCAATACTCTTGTGTTCCTATCGCTATGGCAACGGCAGGCCGTCGGTCGGTGCCTGACACCCGGAGGGAGCTGGGGCGGTGGAGACGGACTTTGGCGGCCCAAACAAGGGAGGTCTCTGAGGGAGGGTGGCGGGCTGTCAAGGGCCCGCCCGCAGGAACGACCAGGGGCAAGTGGGCAAAGCAGCGTGTGCCCGGAGCGGCTGGCCTTCAATTCCTTCCCCCACTGTCTCCCCTCGCCTCCCCTTTCTTGGCCCTCAGGTCTGGTTCCAGAACCGCCGGACCAAGTGGAGGAAGAAGCACGCGGCCGAGATGGCCACGGCCAAGAAGAAGCAGGATTCGGAGACCGAGCGGCTCAAGGGGGCCTCGGAGAACGAGGAGGAGGACGACGACTACAACAAGCCTCTGGACCCCAACTCGGACGACGAGAAGATCACGCAGCTGCTGAAGAAGCACAAGTCCAGCGGCGGCGGCGGCGGCGGCCTCCTGCTGCACGCGTCCGAGACCGAGGGCTCGTCCTGAGCGCTCGCCGCCCCCGGCGCCTGCCCGGCCTCGGCCTCCGCCCCGGGGACCGCGCGCGCCCCGCCTTCCCGCCCTTCGGGGCCCCGAGGACCCGGCCCCCTGCCGGGGCCCTTTGCTATTTTCTGAGATGTACATATCTATTTTTTTAACCTACAAGTTGAGGGGGGCAGGGGGAGAGAGACACTCGGGGGCGGAGGAGTAGGCAGAGAAGTCCACGAAATGCACTGCATAGAGAACGCAACCGAAACCCGCCTCGGGCCACCCTCCCAGCCCCGCTCGGGCCCCTAGACGCGCGTCCCCCGGGCGGGAGCTGCCGCGGGGCCCGCACCGCCCCCTCGCGCCCGAGGCCCCGCGGGTGGCCGGGGCGGGGGCGCCCAGAGGTGTTCTTCGAGGCTCCACACCCGGCGCGGGGACCGCAGAGCCACGCGGGCGGGCGGCCGCCCCAGATGGGCCCCCCACAAAGTGCTGTGCCGACTAAAGCAACCTGTTGAAGGCTCTTTGTAAATAAATCGTGAGTCACACTGACTAGAAGTTACTTTATTGTGAATATTTAAAATGTAAAATGCCTTTTTGAATTTGGTATAAAAAGACGGCCCTCCTTCTTTCACCCTTACCCCCTTTAAGAGCTACTCAAACCACACGTTTTCCTTTTATTTTGAACTTAATTTGAGAAGCGCAGAGAAGAATGTTCCCCACCACCCCCTTCCTACTCCACCCCCTCTCCTCTCGCTCCTCTCCCGGGTTTGGATTTATTCAATCTCACTTTTCCCTTTGTCCCTTCCTGTTGGTCCCTGACCACCCCCTGGCCCCGCGCCCCGCTCCAGCCTCCAGGACTTGACGTAGAAGACGTGGAACCAGGGAAGGCCTCAGACCTGTCTCTCTGTTCCTCTCTGAAATTGCACAGTCGTTTGTTGCTATTTATTAGTGATTTAAAGAAAGTATTGGGGAGGGAGTGGCTACAATAGCTTGTATTTAATTTAATTCCTTTCTGATAAAAATGCGTGTTAAAGTAGATGGTGGGAATTGTTACAACTGCTCTGGGTCAGAAACATAAAAATCCATTTAGTTGCTGTAATTGAATTTGAAGTGTTTTGTATCATAAGAATACTATAGACTATGTATATTGTTTTCTTTTTTAAGCTAATAATGGTGATATATTAGCATCTTTAACCTTTATTAATTTATATAAGGAATTCGGTTTGTAAAGAGAAGAGAACCCCCTTTGCAAGACCAGTTAAATGTAATGCACTTTCTGTTTCAAAGGATAAATCAAATTAAAAAAACAGTTTGAAGACGTCTGTTGCCTTGAATGGAAGGGTACAGATCATCTGATCTCACCAGAGATCTCAAAAGTCAAGACCACAAAATTGTTATATTGGTTTCTTGGGTAAAATAGCTGCTATTTATTTATTTATTTATTTATTTATTTATTTATTTATGGGGTCGCATCTCTCATTCTTTTGGATTAGAAAGATTAAAGAAATGCAGCCCCACTCCTATGGCTTCTTGAAGAGACTTGTCTAAAAGGCTGCTTCTGATGTCTGTGTTGTCTAATTTTTTCCTGATCGCTTTTTCCTTCTGGAGAGAGTCCCTGGAGGGTTTTAGGAAGGCCTCATTTCCATATATCCAAGATAGTTCCTTAGTGGAGCCCTAGCTCGCTTAGCTGAGAGGAGGCAGTGAAGCTTGCTGGGGCAACAGCATTGCTGTTTGATGTTAACATTTACCCACCCCCTGTAGCTTGGAAGAATGTTGAATTTGGTGGAAAGACAGGAACCTTGATTTTGTTAAACACTACAATAAAAAAGGATGAATTTAAAGAAAGCTTCTTCTAACTTATGCGAAAGTCTTTAGGGTTATGGAATCAATGTCACAGCTTCTGTAGCTGAATTTTTGCAGGGGTGGAAAAAAAGGAATCCTAGGGAGAGGGCTGTATCACTGTCTTGGGATCTTTTTGTTTTCAGACACTCAGTTAGAGCTCAGTGAAATATAGTTATCCCCTTAGTGTTTCAGGTTAATGAGCTTGTGTTCAAAGAGAGAAAAATCAATAGAATTCAGTAGATTCTTCAGGCTAGCGTTAGGTAAAGAAAGTGTGGGTCTGTTTTGCTCCCTTGGAAAAAAAAAAAACTGAAAACTGGGAATGAGATTGCCTGAAGGAAATTATTATAGAATATATTCTTGATGGTATGGTGTAATGGAAAGAAAGGATGCAAATCTGCCGTTTCTTTTCTCTAGTTTGTGAAGTTCCCAAAAGGTTTTAAAGTTCCAAATTTGCATTCTTAGCAAGACTGAGGTGTATATCCTATAGAGAGGCAGATATTTCAAAAGAGGTTTTGCTGTGCTGGGGTGATGTAATTTGAGTCTTAGCTATAATAAGAATTTCATTTTTTCCTTCCTTCCTCCCTCCCTCCCTTCCTTCCTTCCTCTCTTCCTTCCTTCCTTCCTTCCTTCCTTCCTTCCTCCCTCCCTCCCTCCCTCCCTTCCTCTTCTTTCCTTCCTCCTTCCTTCTTTCCTCTCTTCCTCTCTTTTCTCTCTCTTTTTATGAAAGAATCTGGGGAGAGGGCATTGTGGAAAATCTATTATTGTAAAACTGTGTGCTTTATTACTGGTTAATTTGCAACCAATGAAAGTGTCTTATCAACTTCATTACTACTTTTTAACCTTTTCTGCTTTGAAAAGGCAAGCAACTTTTTGCTTGTTCCTTCTTCCTAAGAAAACAAAAATTTACAAGATAATTAGAAATGCTAATCTTGGAATATAATTATTATTATTATTATTATTATTATTATTATTATTTAGTAGTAGTAGTAGTAATAGTAATATGGTAATATCAATCATAGAAAACTTGGAACCAAGACTGAAGCTTTCTTTCAAGAAGCAAATAGGGTTACAGTATTTATTCCAAGTTAGAATGTGGAAAGACACCTCTTCCAATTCCTTTAGGAAGCATTCCCTCTGAGCTCTTCATGTTTACATTGAGAGCATCTGAGAAGTGAAGTTGGTGGCCTAGCCTCTGTCCTACAGGCACATATACAGAGGGCAGACACGGTCTTCATGCTTGCACTAAAGTGCTCTCAGTTGTGTGGGTGGCAGCCAGAGTCAGGCTCTGGGACCATGCTGCACTGGTATTTGTTCCTTTTTTCCAGTTGACTGCAGCAGTGATTTGACGTTTCCAGTTAATTTACTTTCACCCAGGATTCCAGCTGGCCACCGGTTGCAACTGGTCCCATAAGACTGGGAATAAGGGATAAGTGGGTGGGGGACAATTTACTTAGGTGCTCCTTTATACTGGTTGGTTTGATTTAGTTCTATGTACATGCAATAAGAATTTTTTTTTTTAAGTTAGCTTGGTGGGGAAGCCGAGGCAAGTAAGGCAGAGTAAGAATCATTTTCCATTTTGACTCCAAATTTTTATGGCATTAACCAGCCATAAGCATCTGATTAAGGCTGCCAACCAGTCATTACAGCTAAAGGGGTCATGATTTAAAACCAAAGTAACAGCAAGTGACCTGATGGACTACTTTTATTTTCAAAATGTTCCCACTTTTATTGAGATATAACGTATATAACAATTGACATATAACGTATCAATTTAAGATATAATGATTTGTGTTATGCATATATTGTGAAATGATCACCATAACAAGTCTAATTAACATCCATCACCTCACACAGTTACAATTTTATTCCTTGTGATGAAAACTTTCAAGATCTACTCTCTTAGCAACTTTCAAATATACAATATTGTTAACTGTAGTCACCATGCTGTACATTACATCTCCAGATGTTTTCTGCTTTTGACCACCATCACCCATTCCCCACCCCAGCCTTGCCCCCCTCCTCTGGCCCTCGCAGTCAACCTCTACTTCTAAAAATGCAGCCAACAAAATGTCAACATGGAAACAAAATAAGAGAAACAAGGATTTGTGTGTGTGTGTGTGTGTGTGTGTGTGTGTGTGTGTGTGTAGTAAAAGGAAGGGTAAAAATGATTTTTCATTTTTGTTTTATAGTGTTTCTTTTTCTAAAAAAGAGAGAGTTATTGAGGTTGGGTGAAGGATATAGAATGGAAGGGGAGGGCCCTATCTAGGTCTCTCAGATGTCCCAGCAGGATTTATAATTTGCAGCTTCTACATGTTATTTTCCCAGTCCCCAAAGTCCGTGTTCAGTTCTCCATTGGTGCTTAACCTTCTCTTCAGTTCATATTCAGATGATTCTGTAACTGAGAGTACTATGCCTTTCCCAGAAACTGTCATATAGTAAGTGAGTGGCTTTCCAAGCTTGTGAGCACTTTAATCCACTTTTCCTTTCACTCCTTGGGAGACAGTGGGAAGAGGGGGAACTGAAAACCACTCATTCTTTTCTGGAAAGACATGCATTTCATCATTGCTTAGTGTGCAGGCAGTTTGGACTGGAGGCCAGCTCTTCTTGGAAATAATGTACTAGGCAGGAGAGTCTGAGTGCGCATTTGAAAACTTCTGGAGCCTAATGTCATGTACATGACTATGTTATTAGACCAGCATCAACTTGGCTAGTTCTGCACTGTCTTGTCCTTTAAGCTGGCCATCAGTGGACACACACACACAAACACACACACACTAGAGAGGTGAAATTCCACTTGGGAACTCATAGCACTGAATAGCTTAAAGGGACAGTGGCTTCTTTGTTAATCATTGACAGTAAGATCATGTAATAACAACAGAGGTAAGCAGATTTCATCTATAAACTCTATTTTAACCTAATTTGAAGAGCTTTCTCTGCACTAAATTTCCTTGCTCTTACCACACACACAGACAGATACATACAGAAACACTCTTCTCCCCTTTTCAGTACAACTTTTTTAAAAAAGCCAGTTCCTGAGTACACTTCCTTTTTTGACAGGAAAGTCCATATTTTGTTCTGCAGTATTTAGACTGCAAGCTCACAGAGAAATACAATATTCCTAACATAGCCCTTTTTTAGATCTGCAGAAAACAGAATGATATAACCCTTCTTCCCAGTTGATGTAAAGTCTGATGAAGGAGTAGAGGAATGGTGTGAGGGGATGAGAAAGGGATGGGCTTTTTCCTGAATTTTGGCCTTCAGCATTCCATATTTTGGCTTGGGGTTGCTCCACAAACAGGAAAGTTTATCTCAGAGCCTCAGTTCACTCTATAGTCTTCCTCTTTGATCCAACAGATCATGCTTACCAAAGATGAAATGTCTAGATATGTGTCATTTGTTTTCTGGCTTCAACAAAACATTTTCATTGAATACCACACTTGAAGACTTTTAAAAAGTAGAGCATAATGTCTCTGTGGTGTTTAATATCTACTGGAGCCTGGCCAGAATTCTGAAGCAGAAGCCCCATCTAGAGCTTCTATTTTAGTATATTTTGAATACTAAGGGCTAGTTTGAATGAATATACATTCAAAGATGGATCCTTTCTTCATTCTAGGAAGAGAGTTTGTACTACAGAATTAAAATGGGTGAGTATTATTTTTACAGAAGAGCCCTACTACTTCTCTAGTGTTATTGCCTAGGTCTATCTTAGTAAAGCCAAAGGAAATGTTAAAATTTCATTATCCCATATATTTGGTTATTATAAGGGAGACAAACACATCAAATTGAGAAATAAAACCAGCACACCTATATAATATAGTTTCATTTTTGGATATACAAAAATTATGAAAAAAATTATTAATCACCGGTAAATTGTTTGGGACCAATCTGCTTGTATAGATCACAGAAAGGCAAGGTTGCTGAAAACCTGTTAACTTTATTACCAGATGGTCTAACCACCTTCAAATAAAGTCATCCAAGTTTCATACCTCCAATCTGAGCTTCCTACATGGTCCATGGTTTATAGTAATTCCTGTAGTCATCATGGGTAGCTTTGGTTTGTGCTTGAGGATCTGGCTCAGCTCTTGAGTTTTGTAAACCTTTCCCCATCCCCTTTGGATTTTTTTTTTCTTTCCTCCCTGAGCTCCTTACCTGGTCTGTAAGGATTTGACTAATTTTCTCCCAAATCCAAATGGTCCCACATGAATGAGAGGGTCTGAGAAAGGTTTTGTCTTCACCACAATCAGATCACTTAGTGGTTGAGAATAAGACTGTGAAACCAGACTATCTGATCTGAATTGCAGTTCTATCACTAACTAGTTTTGTGATCTTGGCCAAATGACTCTACCTTTCTATGCCTCAGTTTTCTCATCTGTAAGATGGAGATGATTGTACTTAATCCATAGGATTGTTAGGGGAATCAAATGGATTAATGTATAGATGTTCTTAGGACAGTGCCCAGCACATAGTAAGTTGTGGAATTTTTTTTTAAGTAGGCTTCATGCCCATTGAAGAGCTCAACGTGGGGCTTAAATTCAGGACCCCAAGATCAAGAGTCAGATGCTTAACCATCTGAGTCAACCAGGTACTCCAGTAGGCTATGGATTCCTTGGCCATTATTACCACCACCACCATCATCATGAAAAGCCTAGTTTTTGGATGCTCCCTAGTTTGGGCCCTGCTCTCTTGTGCAGGATAACGATTCAACTAAGGAAAGGTTATTAAAAGTGAAAGTGGCAGGAGAAGTAAGAAAGATATATATATATATATATAAGATATATATATATAACTTATTATATAACTTATTATATATATATATATATAAGATATATATATATAACTTATTATATATATATATATATATATATATATATATATATATATAACTTAAAGGGTAACCACTGGTGGTAGTTTTCAAATATTTCTAAAAATTCTTTGATATACCTTCCTTTTAAAGGTGGAGCTAATCCCGTTCTTGAGTGTGACTGTACTTAGTGACTTTAACGAACAGAACGAAGCAGAAGTGATGGTGTGTGATTGGGTCATAAAGGGGATTATAGCTCCCTCCTCTCTTGGCACTCACTCTGGGGGACGTCAGCTGCCATGTTGTAAGGACACTCAAGCAACTGTATGGGGAGGTCCATTTGGTGAGGAACTGAGGCCTATGCCAACAATCAGCCCTAATCTGCAAGGAGTGTAAACAAACTCTGGAAACAGACCCTCCAGCCCAGTGAAGCCTTCACATGATTGCAGACTTGGACAACATCTTGACTGCAACCTTATAATCCCCGAGGCAGAATCGCCCATCTAAGCTCTCTAGGATTCCTTACCCACTGTGTGAGATAATCAGTGTTTATTGTTTTAAGCCATTGCATTTGAGGGTAATTTGTTAGGTAGCATAGATAACTAATACAGTATTTAACAGACCTATCTCTGTTCTCTGAATAAAGAGCAGTGTATTGACAGACTCTTGAGGAAGGCATCTTTCATGATTACTCAGAGTCATTTGAACTGCCACCAGGATAACCCCATGTGGTATGAAAGAAGCCTTGAGTAACTTCGTCAGGGTCAAAAAACTTGAGCCCTATTAATGGTTTCTATTTCTTGATGATAACTTGACCCCCCAAAAGTCACTTAACTTAGATAAGCTTCCATTTCTTCATCTACAAAGTCATCTTCATAATTATTGCCTCACAAAGTTGTTGTGGAACTCAAAAGCAAAAGGGCTTCATAAAGTATAAAGTGGCATATAAATGTAAGAGGTGATGATTGTCCTATAATATAAATGTATAATTTGGTTAAACATGTCATAGTGCTGTTTCCTATAAGGGAATCTCAGACATGGGAAAAGCCTGAATCTGGCTTTGCAGGGCAATATTATTTCTCTCCCCATGGAACATGGCCCAAACACACTTCCAACTTTACTCAGACCGGTTGGATGCTGGGAAACCCAGTGGGAGTTGGCTCAGGAAAAGAAAAAAAGGTGCAAAGGAGAGAAGGGACCCAGGATTTCAAGTTAGGGACTGAGGGCTTAGAATTGCCCCTTTTACCTTTCCTTTGAGAACTAGGGACATGACTTTGTTTCCAAGAAAGTTAAGGTGGCAAGAAGGCAGGAGAGAGAGAGTGTAATAGTTCTGGAAGCTACTGTTGGTTACTTGGAATTAAGGAAGAGAGGCAGCAAGCTTCTAGAAAGGCAAAGGAAGCTTTGTTTCCCTTCCCCACCATGCCCTGCCCCAAAGTCTGAAGAGGTCTTGATTAAGAAGAAATCTCCTTGCTCTTTCCAGCATGAGCTTGGACATTATTCGCCAACTGAAGTTGATGGGCAGAAAGTTCCTCTTCCCTGTATGACTACTCGACTCTTGTGCACCCCTTCCAACATAGCAGCAGAGAGAAGTCATGCACCAGGGTAACAATAAAAACTGCAAGTACAGTGGAAGACTTGGGATTCATTGGCTCTGGTGTAAGAAGCCATCCTGGTGCTTGCCTAGGTATTCTGTTAAAAGCAATTACAGAGAAAAGGGACTGTAAAGGCAAATATGAAATCAGCACATTGTCATTAACTTCCATGAGACAGAGAGCAAGGCAGAATTGGATGACTCCAAGGGACCTTGCTTTCAGCACCCTTAAGATGACTATGTCAGCCCGGGACCTATGGTCTACCTGGATATCACCATGGCTTCCAAGTGGACAGTCTGCCTGCTTCCTTTCTTCCCTCCCTCCCTCCTACCTTTCCTCTCTCCTTTTCTTCTTCCTCTCCTTCTTCCTCTCCCTCCTCCTCTCTCCCTTCTTCTTCTCTCCTCCTTCCCCCTCTTTATGAGTATAGTGCTGTGCCATTTCACCTAGGGGAAATGTCCCTCAGAGAGACATGAAAGACCAGAGCGGGTGACATTGGAAGAGCTATAACTACCTTTAGGAAAACTGAAACCCAAGATAGTTGAACTGCAGAGGCACAGGACTATACACTCCTTGCTTACTTTGTATTCCTTATATAGTGCCTGGCACATAGAGGGTATTCAACGAACATTTCTTGAATGTGTGTGTGTGTGTGTGCGCGCGCGCGCGCACACACACACACACACACACACACACACACACACACACAGTGAAGCCACAGGGAACTTTGCATTCTCTTGAAGAGTTTTTTGTTTTTGTTTTTTCTCTTGAAGGTTTTAATGAAAATGATAGACCTGTAATGCAACCCTTTCTCTTTTCCCAGCCTGGAAGCAGAGAGAAATGATGTTCAAACTGTCAGGAGCCTCTTCTAGCTCTGAGTATATATGTAAATATCTGATAAATTTCTGTAAAAACAAGCATGAACAGCTTAAATAGAAAATGGGTGAGTTCAGTGTAAAGATTCTCCTAGGGAAAAATGGAAGATCAAGTAAGGGTATTATAATACATTCATTTACCAGCTCACAACATAATTACTTCAAAATAAAATCTTCAGTATAACTATCATTTGTAGAAATGTATGTCACTCTCCAAGGCACATGGGCTATAATAATGCATAGAGCAATAAATACATAAGAGGAGGACTTATTGGCCATTTAAAATACTCTTTGCAGTTGGGATTTCATGTCTCTTTGCAGACAGAGAGTCTGCAACAGCAAACTCAGATTTCCAGCAATATTTTCTTTAAGACAAAAATTTAGGATGATATAAATTAATACAACTAAGTCCTACATATTTTAACTAGGTTTTCCCCTCTCTAAGACTTGGAAGCATTTCTCTTGACCACCCTCCATGTCTCTCTCATGCCTATCTCAGTACCTAAAAAATCTGGATGCACTGTGGAGACCTTTGCATCTTTAGAGACCCCTTTGCGGTGAACTGATTCTTAGAGGCTGTGTGAGAGCTAAGCCTGAAGCAGAACTTAGTGCAGTTAGGTGGTGGTGAGGGGGCTAGAGTCAACTTTCTCTTAACCTGTCGGCCGAGGTTACAACTAAGGCTGTTTTCTTTAGTTCACTCCCTTTCTTTTCCCCTAGAACAGGGAATTTAGGAGCTCCTGGTCTTCTGTTTACTCTTCCCAATTAGCCTCCGTATTGAAAGCCAACTGCCAATGACCACCTCCGTTTCCAAGAGGAAGGTTAATTTTCTTTTCTTTCTTTTCTTTCTTTCTTTCTTTCTTTCTTTCTTTCTTTCTTTCTTTCTTTCTTTCTTTCTTTCTTTCTTTCTTTTCTTCCTTCCTTTCTTCCTTCCTTCCTTCCTTCCATCTTTCTTTCTTTCTCTCTCTCTCTCCCTCCTTTCTTTCTTTCTTTCTTTCTTTCTTTCTTTCTTTCTTTCTTTTCTTCCTTCCTTCCATCTTTCTTTCTTTCTTTC
Source organism: Felis catus (assembly GCF_018350175.1). Lineage (NCBI taxonomy): Eukaryota > Metazoa > Chordata > Mammalia > Carnivora > Felidae > Felis > Felis catus. The sequence continues at coordinate 135,874,768 of NC_058371.1, forward strand.
TTTCTTTCTTTCTTTCTTTCTTTCTTTCTTTCTTTCTTTCTTTCCCTCCCTCCCTCCCTCCCTTCTTCCTTCCTTCCTTCCTTTCTCTTTCTTTTCTTTTCTTTTCTTTTCTTTTCTTTTCTTTTCTTTTCTTTTCTTTTCTTTTCTTTTCTTTTCTTTTCTTTTCTTTCCTGAGAGAGGGTCATGAACAAATTTAGGGCCCAAGGACTAGGAGCAATGAGTAAGTTCAGATCTCAGGTCTTTTAAATAAGACTATAAAACGGTCGCCACCTGCCACTCCTCAGTTCCCTAACCCCGCCCCCCCATCCACTTGAAGCTTCATCATTCAGCTCCTTTTCTTCAGTACTTTTTCCATGTAGCTGGATTACAGCAACAGCTGTCTTATAGGAGCCCGGGCAGCCTAGGAAAGCCCCGTGTGTGGGGTCTTGGCTCCCTCGAAATGGGGGCGTCCTTTAACTCGGGGAGTGGTGGCGTGGTTCGCGGGTCTCAGTTCCACAGCTGAAGTCTGGGCTCTCTTAGTTTACCTGTGGGCGGAAGATTTGTTCCCCTTTCACGGAGCTGGTTCCCCGGATCCCACCTCTCCCCTGTTACTGGCACAAATGAGGCTGTCTTTAAAATTTTTTTTTTTTCAACGTTTATTTATTTTTGGGACAGAGAGAGACAGAGCATGAACGGGGGAGGGGCAGAGAGAGAGGGAGACACAGAATCGGAAACAGGCTCCAGGCTCTGAGCCGTCAGCCCAGAGCCTGACGTGGGGCTCGAACTCACGGACCGCGAGATCGTGACCTGGCTGAAGTCGGACGCTTAACCGACTGCGCCACCCAGGCGCCCCAATGAGGCTGTCTTTAAAGAGCTGGGTCTGTATACGCGAAGAGAATGAGGAAACTTGGCTTCCTCAGGGCGAAAAGGCCCACATGCGGCGCGGAAAGACTTCCCGGACCGGCACTACTGTTCCTAAGAGAAACGTTTGGAATGTGCTCAGAGGTCCCGTCTGCAGGCGGGGGCTGAAGTAGTCTCCCCGAATGCCTGGGCCTCCCACAACTTTCGGTCCAGGTGAGGGGAAAGGGGACGCCCCGCAGGGCCTAAAGGCCTGGACCTCTCAGCGGTGCTTCCGCTTCAAAAAGGACCTGGAAGGAAAAGATGCGGAGTTCGAGGGGTTAAGGCTCCCTTTGAATCACAGGAAGCGGTCAGAAGGAGACAGATCAGAATTCGTTTTGATTAAATGGGAAGACGGCTTTAAAAAACGCTGTTTGCCTGCGTCATGCCATTTGCTCGGAAAGGAGCTCCGCACGCGGAAATCCTATACACAGGATCAAGCTGGGTCCTCTCCCGTTTTTCTAATTTGCACACTCTGCGTTCCCGAGTCCACGATTGGAAAGGGAGACAAGAGGGCCAGAGCGTATCTGGAGGGTGAGGTTTAATGGTAGTACTCGCTACTTGGGTGATGCCCAAGTTGGCATCACTTGGACGTTGCATCCCTTGATGGACGTTGGCAATTACAGCTCCCTGAATGTATCGGTTTTGCTTCTCTAGTTTGCTTATTGACTCCTTTGAGGCCAGAGGGTGGTGCCTTGGAGGACACCAGCATCGCACATCCCTCTTGCCCAGGAAGTGCCAGGCACTGCAGCTTCTGGATGCTTCCAGAAGTTCCCCCTAGAGCCAGAAAGGGCACCTGTGGCCGTCGCCCTCCACCATCCAACTGCCCCTTTACACACCCCCTCTTCTCCTGTTCTCTCCTTTGCGGCCCTCCCACGGTTTGGATTGAGCTAAAACCCAGTCACTGGACAGCGGGTCTCAGGGAACTCATTTCCACACAGTAGCAGACACTCCCCACCATGTCCTCTCTTTTGGGGATGACAATGCCCAGGAAATTCGAGAGAATTCAGAAGTGGCAGGCACCGCGTTTCCCTCTCTGGTCCGGGTTCTGCCTTTGCAAATTCCTTATTGAACCCAGCTGAACGGAAGTCCTTCTTCTTTTTCTTCTTCTTTCCCCTCCCTCCCTCCCTCCCTCCCTCCCTCCCTCCCTCCCTTCCTTCCTTCCTTCCTTCCTTCCTTCCTTCCTTCCTTCCTTCCTTCCTTCCTTCCTTCCTTCCTTCCTTCTTTCCTTCCTTTTGATTCAAGACCCTGTTCACCACACCTGGCTTCAGTTCACTTGTAACTGGGGCAGGGTCCACCTCGGGGCCCTCAGCCTGGGATACTGGGCACACGCCTGCAGGTGCCTGTGGGGTCCACTTGTCCGCCCCAGGTGTGCGATCAGTCGGGGACCCTCGTCCAGGACAGCTTCCCACGGAAGAGAGGGCTTGAGAAGCCCACTGGGGGAGTCCCTAAAAGCCCTGGGGTACTATCTGCCCTTGACACTGCCGACCCCAGGACTGACCCCACTCCTGCGGAGGCACTTGACAGAGTGGCTTCACAGAGGAACAAAATCGGGGTGTCCAGGGCAGAGCCAAGCATAGGCCACCCCTCTTTCCCACCTCGAGCTTGCAGGCTGACTGCTGAGCCTCGGAAGCCCGCCGGTACGGTTCACCGAGGCCCAGGGCGCGCCCTCTGCAGGCCGTGCGGTTTATTCGGGCGCTCAGCATCTTGGTCCAGGCTGCCTCCACTGAGGCCGAGCGCGCCCCCTGCAGGCCGGGCAGGCCTCCGACGCTCCGAGCGCGGTCTGCCCCTTCACTGCTGCCCCCCTGGGGGAATGGTCGGCTCTTTCGGGTCTCCCGAGGTCACGGAGCCGCAGTGAGGGGGTGGCGGTTGCCGGGTCTCTCAATTCTTAGGCAAGTGTGGGCCCTCTTCCCTGAGCTTGGAACCGAGACGCCCGGCTCTCGCTTCCGCGCAGTATTGTTTTCCCTAGGTTGGCTTTATGATGAAACCATAAAGGCCACCGCAGCTATGCCGGACCTCACCATTTAAAAAGGGCTATTAAACGATACATTTAGAGAAGTGTGTGCACGCGTGTATGGATATATTTTCACACATACATAACACACACACCTGATTCTTCCCTGGCCATACTCTCCTCCTTCCTGCCTCTACCTCCCTCCTCTTGCAGTTCCCACCAGGTATGTTCTAGAACAGATACAGGTTGCCTGCGCCGTCCACCAGCTGTCCTGAACATCCGTTACAAATCTCCGCGAGGGACGAAAACATCTGTTCGGGCAGAGGCTGGACGCCCTGGCGGCGGGTGCGGCGCTGCGGGAACGCACCCCACCCCGGCGTGGCGCCAGGGGAGAGGGCCCCTGCCGGTCGCAAATGATTTTCGAAACGCCAGGTATCCTTAGCTAAGGGCACAGCGACACCTCCCGAAATGCGCGAGGCGGGGCGTTGCGTTCTCTCACGCCCTTCTCTTCCCACCTTGGCCCTTTGTTCTCTCCCCACCTCCTACTAGGCTCAGGGTGGGGGTCTTTCCTCCTCCACTGTGCTCGTCCGCTGGAGGTGAAGGTTTGCACCCGCGCCCCTGTTCCGCGAGCGCACGGACCCCGTGCGGGTGGAACAGCGAGGCGTGGTGGCGGCGCTATGCCTGCGTGGAGCGTGGGCGCTGCCCGGTCCTGGCTGGGAAACGCCGCGGGCGAGCGCTTTTGAGCAGTCTCTCGAAAGACAGGGAGGAAAGGCAGGGCCGCTGTCGGTTACAAATAAGTTTTATATTGTTTGTTTATATTTTCCTAGGTAGTACACGCACAAGAAGGAAAAAAATGTAAACAGGACGAAAGGACGCACATGCAAGCAGGTATTTGAATATATTCTCTTGGGTACCTTATCTAAGGAGTGTCTGAGCTCTTGGGCTCAGAAAGACTCTCATAGGCCTATGTGCCCACAGACCCAGGAGGGTCATCTCCTGAATCATTCACATCCTCAGACAATTTCTCATTTGATGGTTTTTCTCATCGCCTCTGCTCAGCAGCAGTTCGCCTTGCGGTTCCTGGGAGAGCCGCCACTTTTCCTGCCGGGTTCTAGTCGAGAGTAACTAGCCCTCTGTAACTTTCGAAATGAGGGCTCCTGGTATAAAACGCTCATCATTGACTACCCTGATGTCTAATGTGGGGGGGGGGGCATATGGGGGAGGGGTGGATTCATTTTTCTTTTTCATTTCCCCCGATTCCATTCACATTGAGCGTTACGAATGGTTAATAATATATAGTTTGCGACCGTAATATGGGAACGGATTGGTCCCAATAAATGTCACAAGATATAAGACAAAAAAGTACCCTGTAACTGTATGCGGGACTGTATTGCTCCCGGTTTTGGCTACGGATGCACTAAAATAACCTGTTAACACACACCAAAGTGCATCCCTATAATAACCTCCTCAATCATTTATTAAAAGTCGTGTCAAGCAGGCCCGTATAATTCATTTCTATGCAAATATATCAATGTCAGGCCATTAGTGTATTGCTCAGGTTTTTATTAAAGTGCATTCTTTTTAATTCAGCCCCGTAAAATACGAGCCCCATTGCTCAAGAATTATAGCAACTATTAGAGTAACATATGGGCAACATGCACTCAGAAAATAAAAACCAACAGATAAAGTGGCAGGGTCACATCGCAGGAGCAAACACTTAACAAAATGGCAGCGGGGTAATAGATTTTTCTCCCAGGGCTTTTGGCGCAAGGGTGTCATGGGCACCCACACGTCGGAAAAGGCAAGAGGTTCGAGGTCACTCTGCCCTGTCCCAACCCCAGAATCAGCTCTGGATAGATACCCTCAGAGTTAGGAGAGGGAAAGCTTCCAGAGCTCCTCTGTAGCTGGCCTCCATCTTTCGGCTCCAGGATTTCAACATTCACCAGAGAGAAATGTCAATGGAGAGTTTATGGTCAAAACCCATTCTTTCCCTCTCCAAATCTCTCTTTCTCGCTCTCTTTCTCTCTAGCTCTCCCCCTGCCCCCATCAAGGCTACTTCTCAGTCCACACTAACCGCACTTGGAGCCTCACCCCACTTCAAGTGCTTTCTGAGATGCAGTTTTCTCCCGGTCAGAAGATCGGGAAGGAGCAAGCGATGCCCAAGAAGGCCCGGGGACTTGCTGGCAAAGTTCCCTCTGGTGTGTAGAAAAGCCTGGGGGGAAGTTTCTATTGAAATCGACACCTCCTTTAAGCTTTCGATTCAGAAGAAACCTAGGTGCCCCCTGCTGGCTCCACCCCTTTCCGCACCCCCACCCCCGTCCACCCCCACCCCCGTCCACCCCTACCCCGGGCCGTGCGTTTTCCTGGTTAGAACGCTTTGCTATAAATTTTGTTAGACCAGGGAAAGCGCTAGGCTGATCCCGGAGGGACTTTGCAATGTTACGTACGCAAGACAGACTGGGGGCGGTAGTGGTGTCCCGAAACTCTTCAGCTAACGCCCGGGTTTGAGGTGGATAAAGGGAAGCGTGGGCGGACACCGATCTGTAGCAGCGGCTGACAAATCCACTGAACAAGTCAGCAGCATCAAATTCAGTTTTTTATTTTTAATTGCCATTAGAACAATCAATTTCCAGAGGCCTAACAATAAACCTCAAATCCAAAACACAACACAGCCCTCACAGAAAAATAGAGAGAAAAGGGGAAAAAACTAAGAACAATCTCCCAGATTTAATGAGAGAGTCGCCCACATCCTCATCACCCCAGCATGGTAATTGAGCAGATCTATTAACTTGTTACACTAGATTTGTTTAAAGAGACTATTACACAGTCATTTAATCAATTTGTTACACTGGAGGTCCTGACTTATGAGACACTTGCCTTATGATTCCTTAATGACTGAATTAATTTGTTTTAATAAAACCAACATTGTGTACAAGTACATTTCTAGAAATGTAATTTTGGAGACAGAACAGTCCAATGCTTCATCTGATTAGGTCCTTTCTATGGTTTATCAAAGTCTGTAGTTTCTGACATAGCTGCTTGTATGGAGTATTTTTCTTTTTTATAGCGCCATTAATTTAATATGGATCATTAGTTCTTTATACACATGCATGTTCTGACAAATGTACCCAATGAATAATGCAGCTAATGTGCTTAGGCCCAAATGCATCACATCATAAACAGAGGCCTCTGCAAAAATAACAACAATGAAATAAAACACCACCTCTGGTCACCATGGTCATCATCAGAGTAACATTTTGTTATACTTAAGTCTTGTTTTGCAGAACAAGACATGTTTGGCCCTAAGATTGCATCAACGTAGCCAAGTAGGTCTAACTATGTAGTGAACACAAATAGATTTATGGTGAATTAAGGTTGTCTTGAGAGCAGATGCAGGACAAGAAAATCGGTTTTGCTCTTGATGGAAACTGACGTGTGTAGAATAAAATGTAAATAAACAGAAAGTCCCCAAGAAAAGGGACTTGATGTTATTGATTATGTAAAATAATTAGAACATTACAAATGATAATGCACTACAAATAGTTGGCATTTATGGCTAGATTTTTTTTGCAGGAAGAAACGATTTAGGCTCTGAAACACCACTTGAAAAATGGGGCGTGATCTGAGGGGCAATAAAAAAATTAATAATGGAGGGATTGGAATGATCAGTTTGTAACCAATAACTGATATAAATGATAACTGAATGAGCCTGCTGCAGAGCTAAACATTTGAGCTTAGAGGAATACAAGGCGAGTGATGGCCCTACATGATCACTGGAGGCATAAAGTGCTTCTGCATAATGTAACCATGCACAGATGCCAGATATTGACTAAATAGCTTAACAATTATTACAGGGAAGAGGGAGAAGCTGGATATATTTCCAATAGGATGATGCTTTACAAATCTTTCTTAACAATGCTGGACAGGCAGGCGTTTGAACTTGATTTCATTTTGAAAAAGACTCTAGACTACACACGTATTAACAGTATATTTGAATGCTTTCATGTCTTCCTTTTGTTGTCCTTTTGAAATGGAAATGGACATTAAGGTGATGAATGGAATTTGTAAGTAAAAAAGATACAGCTACTTCTGCTGTATCAAGAGTAATTATGATTATTACATACAATGAAACTCAACTTAGACTTGTATGAGTAGAAAGAAACCTGCTCTACTGATAGTGTGACCACCACCCCCCTCAAGATTTCAATAAGAGGTACAAAAAATCAAATGTAGTTGTATCTCCTGGCTTTGGTTAAACAATGTGTGTAATATTATACATGGTTGGGATTCTCTTTTGAAACTAATTTTCCCAATGTGATTCTGTCGATCAAAGAGGCTATTTTTGAGCCATTCACCCTAAAGTTTGTCGATAACATGGAGGGTGCCACCAGAGTTTTGGTTTTTGAAGCATAAACATTTGTAAAACAAGAAAGAGTTTTAGAAATCATACAGTTCTACAGTTCTGACATTTCCACAAGCAACATTTATCTTTTCCCTTTCATCATAGCTCAGTGATTTCTCTGCCTGAGACAGGAATGTTTATGATGATAAATCAGTGTTGTTTAATTAGATGCATCTTTACTTCATTTTAATGTTAGCTGGAAATGTATTTCTTTAGTTTATAAAAATGAATAATTTAATCACTTCCTGGTATAAATATGTGGCAAGAGACCAAAAATCAGTGTTGGATCCTTTTTGGAATTTTTTGATTAATTCTGAATTCTTTATGTAATACCTTACTTGCTTTGACAAATGAATTTTATGCATTTCTTCCTATTTATAAGCAGGTAATCCAAAATATATTTGCTATTTATTACAAAGTAAATGAATATGACCTTTTGCCCATTTCACCAGATGCTATTTCTGACCATCTCAAAAAAGCTGGTTTAAAGTCAACAACATGAAGCATTTGAGGTCACAAGATCAGCTCAAGGTCATTTTAATACTGGCAAAAGGTTAATTAGATCACTGCATTAAAACAGGAATAGACTTTTACTCAACTTCATCTGAATAAGCATAGGCAATCTTGCCTTACCCTTTAAGGTTTCCTTAGAGATTGTAGCCCATTTCTTAGAATGGTAAAAATAACTTTTTGGAAATACAATTTTTAAGTTTCCCTTTCCCAAATTTTAGCACTATTTGTCACTTTTTGGGCGCTCACTACATACCAGACACTAAGCAACAGACTGTACACATCTTCACATACTTTACATCATCTCGTGTAATCCTATCAATTACCATACGAAGTAGGTATTATTATGATGCCCATTTTACAGATGAGGGTACTGAGCCTCAGAGAGATTACTTACTTGACCAAGGTTAACAGAAGTATTAATCTGGATTCAAACTCAGGCTCTAAATCAGTTAAACTGCTTTATGCTCCCTTTATGGACATATTACACATAATTTTAAGATGCTTTATTTATAAACTCTTTCTCATAATTTTAGACTCTTATCTTAATTTGCACCTATACTTTCATATAGTTTAACATGATAGAAGGAGAAGGCCTAGCAAATGTAGATAGCTACTTGGTTCTATGATAAATACGTTTTTGTAGTTAACTCACACAAGAATTTAATAAACAAGTATTGAGTAGGATAATATCGGGGTTGTTTAATTAAAACTGTCTCATGGTGTGTATGACAGTTAACACTGCCAAATGTAAATGGTCTGCCTGATCTCTGCAGTTAGGAAGTCCTTTGTGGCAACTAAGTGAGGTGTAAGAGTAGATCACAGGATGCCCATTACAGCCATGGTAAAGTAATTTGCTGAACGATTCCTTCTGGCTCCTGAAAAAAAAGATTTGTAATTTCCAGAGACAGTTTCTTATGGGACTCTGTCACTCCTATAAACTTCTTTTTTAATAAATTGACTGGAAGACTGTTAATTATATCATATTAGCTCACACGGGTGCCCCCCAAACAAAAAAAGTTAAGGTAACGTTCAGTGTAATTTTGAAAGTTTCAGATAAGCATCCTACTTCACTGTTACTTTTCTTGGTAACTGGGAGGATTTGTTATTCAGACTCCATACCTCAGCACTGTTTTGTTTTTTATTTGTTTCATCTACTTTCCCCTTTTGGCTGGACCAAATCTTTTGAAGGGAAAAGTACACATTTTGTTCTAGTGTTTCTTCATCAAGACTGTTTTTCTACCTGGCCTCTGGAATGCAACTTTCTGGGACACATGCAGGTCACAGATTGCAGGGACAAGCTGCTTATATTTAGAATCAATTAGAAATATGTTTGGAAATAGTTAGACAATAGAAATATTTCTATTTCCAGATGGTCAGTATTCATTATACACTGTGGAAGATTTTTTTCAGTGGGATGAATCTGGGCTGAGAGCAATGGAAGTTTCCTGTTCTGCCTTCCAAACAGCTTTGTCCTTCTTTGAGTGCCTCTGAAGTTGGACAGTCTCTGGAACAAGGTTAAAAGTAAAGAAAAGAGGAGACAAGCAAGGTCAGTTAGACATATAACTTAATTTCAGGGCCCAGCATAGTTTTTTTTTTTTTTCCTTTATGAATGACAAAATTAAGGTAATGCAATGAATATACCCATCACTCAGATTCTGGAATTATCCTGATTTCTAACATAGGACTTAATTCTCATATATTAAATATGACAAAATCTAAAATCTGCTCTAAGGCCTGCCATCTAAAATGTATGGTCTCTCAATCACCACTGCCAGCTAAAGATTTCATCTGCAGCATGATGGACCACAGAGGCAGCAAATCCTATTTCCAAATTCCATGCGTTCAGACTTGATATAAGTGGTACTTCGTTAGTACTTTTCAGCTCTTGGTCACTACTGGTAGACTGGTGGCCCTTGGTTTAGGTGAGCCCTAAGACAGGATGCCCCCATTGTGAGATCTGGCTGTAAAATTACAAGGCAGAACTTGTACCTAAGAGTGGATCTGGACTTTCTTCTTAGTTTTTGCCACGGTTCTACTTTGAGATCTAGGCCTTTTGTACGGGACTCTTATGAGGCATCATGTCCCAACTTTTTAGACTGTACTGAGGCTCCAGATTGCATATGAAAATGTTGCATCTATTTGCTTTATGGCTAACGGCATAGCTAAATTAAGTGAGATAATATGTAATGTGCCTAACAAAGTAAGCATGCAAAAATTGGTAGCTGTTGGGGTGCCTGGGTAACTTAGTTGATTAAGTGTCCAACTCTTGATGTCAGTTCAGGTCTTGATCTCACAGTTCATGAGTTTGAGCCCCCGTGTCAGGCTTCTCTCTGCCCTTCCCCCACTCTCTCTGTCTCAAAAATAAAGAAACATAAAATAATCTTTAAAAAATTGGTAGCTGTTATTATTATTGATATTACTACTATGACCCTCACAGTTACAATTTTTTCTCCACCTTTATTGAGATATAATTACATATAACATTGTGTAAGGCATACAGCGTGATGATTTCTTACACATATAAGATTAATTATATTAATCTCACATAATTATCATTTTTTGTTGTTGCTATGGTGAGAACATTTAAGATTTACTCTCAGCAACTTTTTTTAATAAACTTTTTTTAATGTTTATTTATTTTTGAGAGACAGAGAGAGAAGCAGAGCACGAGTGGGGGAGGGGCAGAGAGAGAGGGAGACACAGACTCTGAAGCAGGCTCCAGGCTCTGCGCTATCAGCACAGAGTCTGACGCGGGGCTCGAACTCACAAACCATGAGTATGGTTGACCTTGGTTTGACCTGAGCCAAGTCAGAGGCTTAACTGACTGAGCCACCCAGACACCCTTCTCTTAGCAACTTTTAAGTATACAATGCAGAATTGTTAACTGTAGTCATCAGGTTGTACATTAGATTTCCAGAACTTATTCATCCTATAACTGAAAGTTTGTACCATTTAATGAACATCTCCCCATTTCCCCCACCAACCAAGCCTTGGCAACCACCAATCTACTCTTTGTTTCTGTGAGTTTGGCTTTTTTAGATTCCACCTATAAGTGAGATCATATAGTATTTGTCTTTCTCTATCTAATTTATTTCACTTAGCATAATGCCTTCCAGGTCCATACATGTTACTGCAAATGGTGGGATATCCTTCTTTTTATGGTTGAATTATGTTCCGTTATATATACATGTATATGTTTATATATATATTTTACATTTATATATCCATAAATACATATTTATAGATATACTATATAAAACATTTTCTTTATCCATTCATTCATTGATGGATACTTATGTTGTTTCCATGCTTTGGCTATCGTGAATAATGCTACAGTGAACATGGGGGTGCAGGTATTGCTTTGAGATCTTGTTTTCATTTCCTTGGGGTATATACCTAGAAGTGAAATTGCTGGCTCATATAGTAGCTCTATTTTTAATTTTTTGAGGTACCTCCAGACTGTTTTCCATGGTGGCGATACCAGTTTACATCCTCACCAACAGTGCACAAGCATCCCCTTTTCTCCACATCTTCACCAACACTTGTTATCTCTTGCCGTTTTGATTTTAGCCATTCTAACAGGTATAAAGTGATATCTTATTGTGGTTTTGATTTGTATTTCCCTGATGATTAGTGATGTTAAGCACCTTTTCATATACCTGTTGCGTATCTGTATGTCTTCTTTGGAAAAATGTCTATTCAGATCCACTGCCCATTTTTTAATTGAGTTATTTGTATTTTTGCTATTGAGTTGTATGAGTTTTCCATTATTATTAATAAGGCCAGGTTGTAATAAGAACAACAATGGTTATTATGACCCTAATCAACTTTGACTCTTGGGAGTGACTTCTGAATTCTGAAGCGCCTTCCTGAGTACAGTGCAATGGCTGACATTTTATTTTTGGTACTCCATAGAAGCAAGTCAGTTTGAAGATGGGTCTCCCTCCTACCCACTATTTTATAGGATAGCAGTAAACATGGCTGTCTCTCATTAAATTTAATGAGTCTTCATAAAATAACCATTACATTCTGAAGGTAATGAAAGAATAGCTTTGATAGCTAGTAAATAAACTACCAAAGGCAGTTTCATCACATTCTAGGGCTGCACGGGGTACAGGCAACATTGGAAAGGGGCTGTGGCATTTTTGCAGTAAGACCTAGCCGGGGTGTGCCTGGCTTCACTGTATGAAAGCCCACAGAGCAATCTTCATTTTAGCCAGAGTGTTTCTAGCTATGCTTCAGTTGTGAGATGTGATTAAATTGATTGGTTTAAAAATCTGCTAAAGGATTTTATGTATATCATGTCACTGATATTGAATTTGAATACTATTGTAGTAGGTTAGACTAAATAATTTATCTTATAAACATAGAGGTAGAGCAGATTGAATAGAGTATGCAAATTTATGTAAATAACCCTACAAATTCAGACTCTTCTGATCCAAGAGCCCTGGTACTTTATAAACAGGGCTGTAACACTGTAAATCAGGAGTTATTAACCTGTGGTCCATGGCTCAGTAGGGCCTGAATTTACATGCAAAATTGCATGCCTGTGTGTTTTTCTAGAGGGAGGATCCAGAGCTTTCATTATATTCTCAAAGGGGTTCAGCACCCAGAGTCTAAGAACCATAACATAGTATAAATATTCTAGATGGTCCTACTAAATCAAATCATATTTACACTCTGCTTTTCAGGAAGTGTTACTTAATTAGAATGAATATCTGCTACTTGTTTATGGTCCAACTAGAACTAAGAGTTCTTGACTTTTTAAAGAAATCCTTTAGTTTCCTTTGTAGACATATACATTTAAGAAATCCTAGTGTTTCATGTACCTGCATTTTTCTACATTACTTTCCACTCCACAACACTCTTTCACCTTAAGTAGTTTCATAGTTCTAATTTTCAATCTTTATTTCTTGAAGTCATTTTTGATACCAAGCCACTGAAGGTTTTGGTCAAATGAAATCAGTCTAAAGAGAGACTAAACAGGAACAAAGATAAATCAATCTCTATATAAATGATCCTTTCTGGTGCTATGTGTTTTTTCTTTCTAAGGTTGTTTTATCCACATTATAAGCTTCCTAGAGTAATCTAATCATTACTCAAATATTTCAGATTGACAAATGTAGCAGAAACACTAATGTTCCTGGATTATCCCTGTGAGATAAAGCACATATAAAGTAGTTTTACCATTGTGCAAAATGAGATCCAAGGAAATGTGGAGACGTGTTTAGGACCCTATAATCCAGGTCTCCAAAGGTACAACAAAAGCAGAGTCAGAATTTTAGAGTTGAAAGAGCTCTTTGACATTACTGAGTCATTATTCTTTAACAAGTTAGAAGATTTTGAGCTAGAACTCCAGTCTGCTAAATCCCAACCTTGAACTTGTTTATGACCCTGTATCACCAAAGGCGATTAGGTGTGTGTTTGGGATCAAAGTAAGCACAGAACTCACAGTGCACGCCAATTCAAAGATAATTTCCAATTTGGCAATCCTCCCCCCACCCATGAGTGTGTGTGTGTGTGTGTGTGTGTGTGTGTGTGCACGCACACGTGTGTATACACACACACACACACACAAATATAAATATGTAAAAGCCCAAATGTGTACAGTGCTATTTATATACAGTTAGAATGAATTATTTCCATTTCTTGGATCCCAACAAACTTCTTAAAAGCAAAATCTTCTTTATTTAATAGTGCCTAATTGTCCTCAAAATGAAGACATTCTGGGTCAGGGATACTCTGAAAGTGTCACTGGAGCTAGTCACAATTTTTTTATTGCTTTGAAAATAATAAACTGAGTGGACATATCAGAGGTACTGAAGATCTATATATATATATATATATATATATATATAGCCTTATAACTTCATCACGTTGGGATATTTAACATCATAAATAGTGGATGCCTAGCCTCATATTGATAGATGGATGGTAATACTTGAGATAATGTTTATGAAAGTATTTAGAAGCTACATGTCTCTTAAACATAGGTCGTTACTAATCTGAAAAAACATTTTTCACTCTTGATTAAACAAATGTAAAAGAAACCTTAGTGTCTTTTCTTTTATAAAGTGCCTGTGAAACATGGTGAGAAAATCCACAGCATTCCCTCATCTCATTCCCTCATAGGAGATGAGCAAATCCTCATCTCTTAGGGATCAGAGAGGATTCCAAATCCTGGAGCCTATGGATTTTTATTCTCCATATCTTCTCTTGCTTCTTGTGGTTCCTAATGAGAACATCTACTGGGAAGTTGAAGGCCGAGCATAAATTCTGATACTGCAGGGGGTGAGCTCAGCTGACCGATCCTATTAGGCATTCTCAATGCCATGTGGAGAAAATGCTCAGATGCCTCTTTTTGGCTTGGGCTGATTAATGAAGCTGTGGAAGACTTTTCATTTAATCTTTAATCTTTTTGTCTCTCTATAGTTCCTAACCTGTTGAATAGGTCACTACCTTAAAACAATGCATTTTTAAACTGTTAAATAGGCTTAAAGTGTGGGACAGTTTTAGAGTCACAGGATATAGTTTGACTATTACATTAGTAATTGGAATTTAAAGGTAAGAATAGATTTTTGTTAGTCCCTCTGTCCTTAGAACCATAATCAATGATAAAAAAAGGTACTAAATACTTACAAAGAGGGGATTCCTGCCTTGCCAATGAGAAATTTCCTCCCAGTATTTCTTTTTTTTTTTTTCCAACGTTTATTTATTTTTGGGACAGAGAGAGACAGAGCATGAACAGGGGAGGGGCAGAGAGAGAGGGAGACACAGAATCGGAAACAGGCTCCAGGCTCTGAGCCATCAGCCCAGAGCCTGACGCGGGGCTCGAACTCACGGACCGTGAGATCGTGACCTGGCTGAAGTCGGACGCTTAACCGACTGCGCCACCCAGGCGCCCCAATATTTCTATTTTTTATCTCTTTCCTATCTTTGGAAGAAGGCATAGAGATGTGACCCATTCACAAATACAGACTCACATTAACACCAGGAGGCATAAACATGGAAAGCAGTGAATGACCTTAGTAGTGAACTGTTGTGTGTGTGTGCTGCAAACTATTACTTACATATAAAATAATTATCATTATTTTATTGTAGCATGGTTATAATTTTTGTTACATTATAAATATCACAGATCTAATTTTTTTTCTACTACCACAGCAGTTTCTGAAGACATGTAAACCCATAGTGTTATTACTCTCTAATCTAGTTGAGGTGATGAAATAGTGCCAAAACTCTCATTGCAATTTCATTAGCATATTCATGAGTCGCACTTTTGCAGTGTTGCAGAAACAACACAAATTGGTTTGTGGATTGTGAACTCCCCCTTCTTCTCCTCTCCAGGAGCACAGTCTGTGGATTAGCAAATCAAGTTGGCCCACAAACTTCTGAGCACTGAATTGCATAAGTTTTTGCCTCTGCCTTTTATTTCCATATTTTATGATTCTTCTGTTATTGAATGCCATATGAATGGACATACCGCCCAATAGAAGAAAAAACGTTGGGGCTGAAATGGCTTGGAGAAATGGAAGTTCTGGAAAAGCCAGATTAAATTGCCCTGTTAGAAGAAAACTTTAGTTTTTTAAATTGTTCTTGATGTTTGTTTTCTTCCTTTTTTCTTGTGAATGGGGGTTAAGAGAGCATGTGTAGTTTGACTGAAACTGGCTTGCAGTCTACCAACGCAGTTTTCTTCCTTCTTTGGCACACAGATAGACCATGTTTTCCAGCCCTACCCCCTTGTATTTAGATGTGACCATAGTACTGAGTTCAGGCCAGTGGAATGTGGGTAGAAATGATGCATATCACTTGTAGGCCTGATCCAGAAACACTTTCTCCATGATGTTCCATCCTCCCTCTTGCTCCAGCTACTGGCTAGATGTTTATTCTTTGGGAGACACTGATGGCTAATATTTGAAGATGACAACCTTTATCAGTTTGGGTCCCTGAATGATTGCATGGAGTTCCTGCTCTCCCTTCCTCCCTGAACCTGATATTTCTGAGAAAGAAATATCCTTTGTGATAATCCATTGAGATTTCAGATTTTAAATGTTAATCAGTTAGCATTATATTGACTGATTCACTGGTATCTTTATTATCCAGATTTTGTGCTGTTTAAGAAATTCAGTTGCTGTTATTTAAATTTTTATTTGACATGAGAAGTGGAACTTTGAGGATTAAAACATATGGCTCATTTCTGCTGTTTGCTGTATTTTCTTGCTGTGGTTATGTCTTTTGGCTTCTTTGTGACCCATTTTTACTAATTACATGCTCTAAAGGGACATTATACAATTAACTAAACCCAGTTCTTCAATCTCTCATAGTAAATTAAGCGTTGAGGGAAATATTTGCGAACATGTTCAAGTAATAGAATGCTGAAGCCCACCTGTTAGTTAACTAGAAAACTATAAAAGTCAGTTTAATTTTTAAAAAAATTTTAATGTTTATTTATTACAGAGAGACAGAGAGAGACAGAGCATGAACATGGGACGGGCAGAGAAAGGGGGAGACACAGAATCCAGGATCCAGGCTCTGAGCTGTCAACACAGAGCCCAAAGCAGGATTCGAACTCACAAACCGTGAGATCATGACCTGAGCCGAAGTTGGATGCCCAACTGACTGAGCCACTCAAATGCCCCCCAAAAGTCAGTTTATCTCAGCATCCAACATATTTCGGAAGTTAAACACTAGGAATATTGATAATTAAAAAAATTTTATGTAGCACTTTTGGCTTTTAACACTTCCACATAATAATGTATAGAATAATGAATGTTTGCTTAGATCTTTGAAAGATTTGGATAAGAAATTTTTCTGAACATGAAACATGCATTTGTAAGTTAAAAATCTCTATCATAGTAACAACAATCACACACTGCTATCGCATTGAAAAATATATCTCACTCCTAACCTTACTAGGCAGCTAGGGAAAGTTACTCAAGGTGACTAGCTCTTCTTTGCTAATACTTACATTGCTTTTGATTTATATGTTGTGCTGTTGTGGTAGTTTCAAAAAATGTGAAGCCATCTAGGCTTTGTGTGGGTAGTTAAAGATGGGAGATACCAGGGCACAATGAGAAATGTATTATTGAAACCGCAAGAGTAGATAATCACGGTTGGGGCTGGTACTGACAAAAGACCACTATTTCTGGACTTTTTCTAGCTTATTTGAGAAGGTTAGGTAGAAATCTGAATGAAGTTTAAATATGTTATAAAATCTTTTTGATATCTCTAACCCCAGCCAAGAATCCATTATATTTAGAATTTAGAGGGTTCTTTGAACAGGTGACAGGCAATGTATGAGGTACCCCAACCATGTTTATATACATTTGAATTATAAATATGCTTTATTTAATTTTTCCATGGGAAGATTGCTATGGACGCCTATTGTTCACATGATATGATACAACACAACTGATTTAATTAAAGCTTGTTTTCTTGGCTTGCAGTCTCTCTATATTGGAGGGATTGCTTTTTCCATGGGAAAACTCTATCAGTGGATAACACAATTTAAGAGAACTACAGAATACATTCCCCTTGCTTTTTTTCAGGCTTCAATCCATCTCTCAATTTAAGTATGGAAATACTGCTTGTCAAATACTTCTTGACACATGGATTTTACAACAAAATATCAGCGCACCTACTGCTTGGATTTCTAACTCATTTATTGTACAATATACAGCTAATCCAATCTACTGCTGCAAACGTGGTTTGTGCAGTTATGCTCGGCTACAGCACAATGGTTTTCTTTGAACTGGAGGGTTTTCTGAGGTTTTATTTTCCTTCCTTGGGCAGAAAAACATAGATGAGACCTTGCTTACTTGATAAAAATGACGATGTTGAGTCCATTGTGTGGGAGAGTGGGGTTTGCAGAACTGATAAGCTCCTGTTACCTTTGGGACCATGAAGACAGAGTCTTCTGAACCTTAAGCAAAGAATCTGGGGAAGCATGGTGCAAGAACTCAGAAATGATTCATAAGGAAATGTCTGTAAAACTCTTGCAGAAAGATGCTCTAAAGGAGAAGAAATTATTTTACTTGATCTGTGGCACTATTGGTAAGCCGAGTTAAAGTGGAGGAGAAACAAGTGTTTAGAAGTTGCACTGAAAAAAGATAAAAAAGTATAGGGAAAGGGTCAGTTTCTATATCCTTTTTTCATTAGTTTTAATTTTAAGGATACTGTATGTTTATTGTGAGAGATTTATTTTCACTCCCCAGGGATAACCACTGTGAATTGATTAGTGTGTGGTCTGTCAGACCCTCTTCTTGCATATTTAAGCACATTAATTAAAACACAAAGGATCATCCTAGACATATGTTCTATCACCTGCTTTTAAAACATTCACCAATATATCATGACAGTGTATTCTTGTCCATACAATATAGTGTATGTGGTAGGCAGAATTCTTTTTTGTAAAGTTTATTTATTTTGAGACAGAGAGAGAGAGAGGGAGAGAGAGAATCTCAAGCAGGCTCCGTGCTGTCAGCACAGAGTCCAATGTGGGGCTTAAACTCACAAACCATGAGACCTGAGCTGAAAGATCATGACCTGAGCCAAAATCAAGAGTTGGATGCTTAACCGACTGTTCCACCCAGGTGCCCCTGTGGTAGGCAGAATTCTAAGAATAATTTACAATGACCCTGGCCTTTGCATAAACCCCTCCCCTTTAAGTATATGTGGAAACTCTGATTATAATGAGCTATCACTCCCTTGATTAGGCTACATTCTGTAGCAAAAGGGAGATTATCTGGGTTTTCCTTTAAAAGTAGAGTTTTTCTCTAGCAGATGAGCAGTAGATGTCAGAGAGACTTGTGGGGGAGCAGGTGGGGGATACACAGTGAGGAGGGTCCTGCCGCTGGCCATGAAGGGCTCTGCTGATGAGATACTGTGACCTGCTTATGGAGGGGCCATGTGGGAAGGAATGTAGGCAGCCTCCAAGAATTGAGAGCAGCAGGATAACGGGCAGCAAGGACATGGACACCTTCATTCAGCAATCATAAAGAATCGAAACCTGCCACAGAACCCAAGTAGGCGTGGAAGACTTCTCTCCTGGAGACTTTTCAGTGAGACTCCGAGGAGAGGATCCAGCTATGTAGAGTGAGACTTCTGTCTTACAAAACCATGAGTGCACAAGTGGGTGTTGTTTGTGATCATTTGTGACACAGCAAAGGAAAACTGATGCAGTATACGTGACTACTTTTAGGCCTTCAGATTCCTCATCTATACTGACTTCAGAGAGATAAAAGACCAAACAAAATGAAGTTCAGAATTACAGAAATGTGATGTTCATTCAATTATTTTTAATGACCACTATTATGTGCCAATCACTGTTCTAAGTGCTGGGACCCATCTGTGAACAAAACAGACAAAAATATAGGCAGTCAATCTCTTCAGAAGGGTGCACAGGAATTGATAGTGTAGCAAGAACCCACATGGTTTACCACTTTATGTATTACAATGCGTTTTTTCATACACGTTCTTATTCTGCTTCTTACTGGAGTTTTCACTTGTCTTTTTACAAGTATGCAAACCAATTCTCTTGTCTTAGAAATGAAAGGACTCTATAAACTCAACTAGTTATTAATGGAATAACTGGGACTCTTTGTTGTCTATATTGCAAGGATGTGTTGTTAGTAATAACTAATATTTTCAGGAGTGTTTGCAATATGCTTGGTATTGTGTTGAGTGCTTTACATAGATTCTCTGATTTAATCTCAATAACCACTCTGTGAGGTTAACACAATATCTATCCTCCTTTTACAGATGAGGAAATTGAGAGTAATGAAGGCTTAAGAATTTTTCTGTGCTGAAGCTAAAATCCAAACCCTGGCAGGCTGACTCCATGATCTGTATTCTTCATCACTAAGCTAACTGCCTTTCCAAGCCAACCTTACTGTGTTGGCCCTCCATGAAGACTGGCATACTAATGTTCTACTGTGTATCACTGTGGGGCTTATGTGTGTCCTAGTTTCTATGCCTTTTTGTATTTTTGCTAATGTTTCTTATTTTCTCGTAGGTTATTTTTTTAGTTCATGAAATATAGAGTCATAGGTGAAGAGAAAATTATAGTTTATATTATAGTTTTCATTAAGAATGTGTGACATAAGGAACAAGAGTCAAGCATCGTTCATCTCTAACAATGCCATCAAAAAAGTTTAGAAGGTTAGATTTATACCTCACCATAACTCTGTTCTCTTAGCAGCCTACTCTGAATTGTTAATCCATGAATGTACACTTCTCTCAGACAGATTATAAATCTTGGGGAGAAGGTCCATGTTTTAAACATTTCTGTCATATCTAGTATTGTTCTGGACACAATAACAGGTACATCTTCACTAAATTAAATCTCAGCTTATCTCAAATTGCATTGAAATTACACACACACACACACACACACACACACACACACACACACACATATTTTCTCCAGCCCGTTTCATTTCTTGAAAGTAAGAATTTCCATGTTAGCTATCTTCCTTCCTTTGCTCTATAAAAACCTCTTTCCAATTTCAATTGGAACTCTGGTGTTCTAGGGTTTGATTAATGAGTTCATGTTTAAGCTGTCCATTCCATTTAAAATGATAATAACTTTGATTTTTTTTCCCCTTCACCCTTTGTCACTAAACCTAAGCAGTCTTACTTTAGAAAAGTTTAACCTCAAAGACTATGGCCTCAGCCACCCCATTCATTTATTATTGAAATAGTATTTCTCCAAGGCTTGCTTTTTTGTGCTGTGGGGACTAGAATTTTGTGCATAACTTATAATTTTGTATGAAAGTAAGATACTCTTGCTAATTTTTATTTACTCTGTGTCTCTTGGGTTGATGTTTAATATTTTTGTACTCTTGACTGCAGCAGAATCCTAGAAAGGCTCACAGTCACTTGTAGGTCCGTTAACTGGGCATTGATGTTCTGCCTAGTACTTTTTATGTATATTTGGAAATTTTCTTAACATACTATTGTGATAATATTATTTTATATCTGTTTGAAAACTACATTAAATTTTGTATATAAATGTTATTTGAATGTATTTTTTTTTCCTAGAAGAGGTAATAACTCTTTCAGAGAACAATTTCCATTGTAAGCTGTTATTTTTGGAAATCCAAATCAGATTTTGCCTTTGGTTGAAATTTTATAGACTTGGACTGAATGATAGAATCTCAGAGGTAATCCAATTCAAATTCCTCCTTTAATAGATGAATCAGGCCTAGAAAGGGCAAGTGACAGGATACAGGTGGGCCAGCTTCTTGAGCTGGGTGAAAATTGAAAGTTGGGTAAGGAAACTTAAGTCCTCTCAATTAAAGAAGAGACAATTGGGTTAAATATAGGAACCTGTATTATACTGCTATGACTTTTTAAATTTTTGTTTCTTTTCTTATAAAGTAAGAAAACTATGAGTCAAAAGACCACCATTTTAATTATCTTTAAAAGTCAAGAGTAAATAACTGGGGTTTTTTGTTTATTTGAAAGCGAAAAACAATAGGAATCAAAGAAAAAGTCACAAATGTTTGTTATCAAAGTAGATGAAGGTCTTGGAGCCCATGGGCTTGGCCCTCAAGAGGCTCTGATTCCCAGATAATGACCTGAAATTAGAAAGGAACTGTCTTCTCAATTCATGCATAAAACCAGGTATTTGACTACAGCTAAGAAATAATGTGTAAGTGCTAAATTGTATTTAGATATTCAATTTATCTAAATTTGGGGCATTATATACAGCTTTCAAAATGCTGTTAATATTGTTATATTAACATTTTGATTAATAGTTAATCAAAATTATCTAGCCCTTAACAGTGTAATATCCACAATGTCCAGCATCAAAATTACTAGATATGTGAAAAAATATGTGTGACCATAACCATGACTAGAAGATCAGTCGATAGAACAAAGCCAGAAATGACAGAGGTAATAGAATTAGCAGACAAAGACTTCAACATAGCGAGTATAAATATTTTTAATGATTTAATAGAAAACATGAACACAATGAAAATGAAAGTGGAAGATAAAAAAAAAATGGAATGGGGCACCTGGGTGGCTCAGTCATTTAAGCATCTGACTCTTGATTTTGGCTCAGGTCATGATTTCATGGTTCATGAGATTGAACCCCACGTTGGGCTCTGTGCTGACAGTGCAGAGCCCACTTGGGATTCTCTCTCTCTTCTGTTCTCTCTGCCCCTCCCCTGCTAATGGGTGTGTGTGTACACACACACACACACACACACACACACACACACACTGTTTCTCAATAAATATTTTAAAAACCCCACCAAAATGAAACTTTTGGACTTTAAAGGATATAGTTGGCCTTTGAAAAACAAGGTTTTGAATTGCATGGATCCACTTATATGTGTATTTTTTTCAATAAATACAGTAGAGTAGTGAAAACGCATTTTCTCTCATGATTTTCTTAATAAACCTCTTATTTTCTCTAGCCACTTAATTGTAAGAATACAGTATATAATAACATATAACATGCAAAATATGTGTTACTTGACTCTTTATGTTGTCAGTAAGGCTTCCAGTCAACAGTAGGCTATTAGTAGCTAAGCTTTTTCGGAGTCAAAAGCTATACACGGATTTTCAATTGTGTAGGAGATTGGTACTCCTCAACCCCTGCATTGTTCAGTGGTTAACTGTAGATTTAAATTAAAAAATTTGCAAGACAGGTTTATCTTGCATATGAAAAAGTAATGACCTTGAAAATCTAGAAATAGGAAACATTGAAGTTGAAAGATAGAAGAAAATATGAAAAAAAAGCCTGAACAATATTAAGAAATCTAATATGAATGTAATTCTAGTCTAAGAAGATAATGGGACAGAAGAAAAATTTGGAGAAGTAAGGATAATGAATTTCCCAAATTTGAGAAAATGTACAAATCCAGAGATATAACATAGTCAACAAATGGCAAGTAAAATAAACATTAAGGAAATAATATAAAGATCAAGACATATCACAATTAAACTACTGAAAACCAGTGTCAAAAAGCAAACTTTCAGGGGTGCCTGAGTGGCGCAGTCGGTTAAGCGTCTGACTTCAGCCAGGTCACGATCTCGCGGTCTGTGAGTTCGAGCCCCGCGTCAGGCTCTGGGCTGATGGCTCGGAGCCTGGGGCCTGTTTCCGATTCTGTGTCTCCCTCTCTCTCTGCCCCTCCCCCGTTCATGCTCTGTCTCTCTCTGTCCCAAGAATAAATAAAAAACGTTGAAAAAAAATTAAAAAAAAAAGCAAACTTTCAGAGCAACTAGAGAAACAGATCACATTATGTATACTGAAATAAAGATTAAAAAGACCACAGATATACACTATAACCAAATGGGATTAATTGCAGGTATGCAAGCCTGATTCAACATTCAAAAACCAATTAATGTAATCCATCACATCAAGAGACTGCATGATCAAATCAATGGATACAGAAAAAAGCATTTGACAAAATACAACACCCATTCATGATAAAAACTCTGAGCAACCTAGGAATAGAAGGGAACTTCCTTAACTTGATAATATCTACAAAAAATCTATAGCTCACATCATACTTAACGAGAAACCAGAAGTTTTCCTACCATGATCAGGAACAAAGAAAGGATGTTCCCTCTCATGACTCCTTTTTAACATCCTACTGGAAGTTCTAGTTAATGCAATAAGACAAACAAAGAAAATAAAGGATACACAGATTGGGAAGAAAGAGATAGAATTATCTTTGTACATGACATGATTGTCTGTATAGAAACTCTGAAAGAATTGACAAAAAGACTGGAATAAGTAGTTATAGCAAGGTTATAGAATACAAAGTTAACATGTAAAAGTCAATTGTTTTCCCATATGCTAGCAACGAACAAGTGGAATTTGAAGTTAAAAGCCTAATGTCATTTACATCAGCACCCAAAGAATGAAATACTTAGTATAAATTTAACAAAATATGTACAAGATTTACATGTGGAAAATTATAAAACTCTGATTAACAAGAACAAAGAACTAAATAAATGGAGGAGATACTTTCATATTCATGGATAGTAAGACTCAATATGTGGTAGTATCAGTTTTACCCAACTTGAGCTATAGATTTGATGCAAATCCAATCAGAATCCCAGCAAGTAATTTTGTGCATATTGACAGACTGTTCTAACATTTATATGGAGAGGCGAAAAACCCAGAGAGCCAACACAATAATGAAGAAGAAGAAAGTCAAAGGACTGACACTACCTGACTTCAAAACTTATTAGAGCTCTTCCAGCTATGGGGGTAGCAGACTACTGCCATGGGCCACATAATTCTGGGGTAGAGGAAGGATGCTGGCTCAGTGTTCCATGCCCACATGAAGCATGGCAAGGGTGCTGCATGTCTGCTTGCCATGGACTTTGCAGAGAAGTTGGGCTACATCAGGGGCATCGTGAAGGACATTATTCATGACCAGGGTGGAGGTGAACCCCTCACTGAGGTAGTCTTCTGAGATCTGTACTGGTTTAAGAAGTGGCAGGAGCTGTTCATCACCCCCAATGGCGTCTACACTGGCTATTTTGTGTACTGTGGCAAGAAGGCCCAGCTCAACATAGGCAATGTGCTCCTAGTGGGCACTATGCCCAAGGTCACCATTGTGTATTGTTTGGAGGAGAAGCTTGGTGACTTGGCAAGTTGGCCCAAGCCTCTGGGAATGATGCTACTTCATCTCCCACAACCCTGAGACCAAAGAAGACCCAAGTGAAGCTGTCCTCAGCCACCTGAGAAATCAAGGTCATTTCTTCAGCCAATAGAACTATGTTGATGTGGTGGCTGGAGGTGGCCACGTTGACAAGACCATTCTGAAGGCTGGCTGTGCCTACCACAAGTATAAGGCAAAGAGGAGTTGCTGACCACACATACTGGGTGTGGCTATGAATCCTGTGGGAACATCCTTTTGGAGGTGGCAAGCACCAGCACATCACAAACCCTGTACTATCTGTAGAGATACCCCTGCTGGCTGCATAGTGGGTCTTATTGCTGCCTACCAGACCTCTGGGAGAACCTAGACTGTGTAGGAGAAAGAGAACTAGGGTTGAGGGGCTTGATAAAATCTGTCCTTCTGCCACTAAAACAAACAAACAACCCCTACTTACTAGAAAGCTATAGGAAAAAAGTATGATATTGATGAAAGAATAAACAAATAGATCAATAAAACAGAATACGGTGCTTAGAAAAACACTCACATAAACATGGCATAAACATGGTCAACTGGTCTTTGACAAAGGAGCAAAGGCTATACAATGGAGCAAAGACAGTCTTTTTTTTTTTTAAACATTTATTTATTTTTGAGACAGTGCACGTGGAGGAGGGGCAGAGAGAAGGGGACAGAGAATCCAAAGCAGGCTCTGTACTGACAGTAGTGAGCCCAACGTGGGACTTGAACTTATGAACCTGAGAGATAATGACATAGGCTGAACAGACTGAGCCACCCAGATGACCTGCAAAGAGTCTTTTCAACAAATGGTGCTGGAACAACTGGGCACCCATATGAAAAAAAAATGAATCTAGACCCAGACCTTACACCCTTCACAAAAATTAACTCAAAATGGATGATAGGCCTAAATGTAAAATGCACAACTATAAAATTTCTAGAAGATAACATTGGAAAAAACTTAGATAACTTTAGGTATGGTGATGACTATTTATTTATTTATTTATTTATTTATTTATTTATATTTATTTGTGTTTTTTTTACATTTTTCTTTTTTTATATTAATATAATTCATTGCTAAATTGGTTTCCACACAACACCCAGTGCTCATCCCAACAGGTGCCCTCTTCAATGCCCATCACCCACTTTCCCCTCTCCCCTACACCCCATCAACCCTCAGTTTGTTCTCAATATTTAAGAGTCTCTTACGGTTTGCCTCCTTCCCTCTCTGTAACTTTTTTTTTCCCCTTCCCCTCCCCCATGGTCTTCTGTTAATTTTCTCAGGATCCACATATTAGTGAAAACATATGGTATCTGTCTTTCTCTGCCTGACTTATTTCACTTAGCATAATACCCTCCAGTTCCATCCACGTTGCCACAAATGGCCAGATTTCATTCCTTCTCATTGCCAAGTAGTATTCCTTGTATATATATAGACCACATCTTCTTATCCATTCATCAGTTGATGGACATTTAGGCTCCTTCCATAATTTGGCTATTGTTGAAAGTGCTGCTATAAACATTGGAATACAAGTGCCCTTATGCATCAGCACTCCTATATCCCTTGGGTAAATTCCTAGCAGTGCTGTTGCTAGGTCATAGAGTAGATGTATTTTTAATCTTTTGAGGAACCTCCACACTGTTTTCCAGAGCAGCTGCACCAGTTTGCATTCCCACCAACAGTGCAAGAGGGTTCCTATTTCTCCACATCCCCTCCAGCATGTATAGTCTTCTGATTTGTTCATTTTAGCCACTCTGACCGGTGTGAGGTGGTATCTAAGTGTGGGTTTGATTTGTATTTCCCTGATGAGGAGTGACATTGAGCATCTTTTCATGTGTCTGTTGGCCAAGTGATGACTTTTTAGATACACCATCAAAGGTATAATCCATCCAAGAAACAATTGGTGAGCTGGGCTTCATTAAAATTAAAAATTTCTGCTCTGTGAAAGACAATGTCAAGAGAATGAGAAGATAAGTCAGAGACTGGGAGAAAATACTTGCAAAGAATACATCTGATAAAAGACCATTATCAAAAATATACAAAGAACTGTTAAAACTCAATGATAAGAAAACAACTTGATTAAAAAATGAGGTAAAGACCTTAACGGTCTCTAAAGAAGATATACAGATGGTAAATAAGCATATGAAAAGATGCTCCACATCATATATGTCATCAGTGAAATGCAAGTTAAAACAACAATGACATACCACTACACATCTATTGGAATGGCCAAACTCCAGAACATTGACAACACCAAATGTTAACAAAGGTGTGTAGCAATGGGAGCTCTTCATTCATTGCTGGTGGGAATGCAAAATGGTACAGCCACTTTGGAGGACAGTTTGACAGTTTGTTACATTAAACATATTCTTAACATAAGATCCAGCAATTGTGCTTTTTGGTACTTGTCCAAAGGAGTGAAAATTTATGTCCACACAAAAACCCATGCATGATGTTTATAGCAGTTCATTCATTATTGCCAACATATGGAGGCAACCAAGATGTCCTTTAATTGGTGAAAGTATAAATGAATTATGATACATCCAGACAATGGAATATTATTCACTGCCAAAAAAATGAGCTATGAAGTCATGAAAAGACATAGAGGAAACTTAAGTGCATGTTATTAAGTGAAAGAAGTCTATCTGAAAAGGTTACATACTATATGGTTGCAATTATATGTCATTCTGGAAAAAACAAAACTATGGAGACAGTAGAAAGATCAGTGGTTAACAGGAGTTGGGGTGGAGGGAGGGATGAATAGGTAGAGCACAGGGAATTTTTAGGGCAGTGAAAACATTCTGTCAAA
This sequence comes from Felis catus, assembly GCF_018350175.1. Classification (NCBI taxonomy): domain Eukaryota; kingdom Metazoa; phylum Chordata; class Mammalia; order Carnivora; family Felidae; genus Felis; species Felis catus. The sequence continues at coordinate 135,901,963 of NC_058371.1, forward strand.
TACTACATAATAATGGATACATGTCATTATACATTTATCTAAATTTATAGAATGTACAACACCAAGAGTGAACTGTAATAAAAACTACGGACTCTGGGTAATTAGGATGTGTCAACGTAGGTTCATCAGATGTAACAAATATACCGCTCTGTTGATAACAGAAGAGGCTGTGCATGTGTGGAGGCAGAAGACATATGGGAAATCTCTGTACCTTCCTCTTGATTATTCTGTGAACCTAAAGCTACTCTTAAAAAAGTCATTAAAAAAGAAAAAGGATAACAGACTTCTGGTTAGCAACAGTGCATGCCAGAGGACAAATGATATCTTTAAAGTGCTGCTGTCAATCTAGAATTATATATCTAGAAAAACTATCAACTGGAAAAGCAAAAGTTTTCTTCTTTCAGACAAAATGTGAGAGTATTTGTCACCAGCATATCTTCATGACAAGATATATATATATAAATTTCTTCAGGGTCAAGCAAAATGATACCAGATGGAAGCTTGGATCTACAGAAAGTAATGAAACAAATGATAAGTGTGTAGGTAAGTATTAACAATTTTTTCCCCAGCTTTAAATCTTAAAAAAATTATTTAAAACATAATTAACTTTATGGGGCGCCTGGGTGGCGCAGTCGGTTAAGCGTCCAACTTCAGCCAGGTCACGATCTCGCGGTCCGTGAGTTCGAGCCCCGCGTCAGGCTCTGGGCTGATGGCTCAGAGCCTGGAGCCTGTTTCCGATTCTGTGTCTCCCTCTCTCTCTGCCCCTCCCCCGTTCATGCTCTGTCTCTCTCTGTCCCAAAAATAAAAAAATAAAAAAATAAATAAAAATAAAACATAATTAACTTTAAAAATCTCCAACTGTGACTGGAAATATCCATTTTTACCTTTATTCTGTCACTTTTTCATGTATTTTGCAGCTTTGCTTTGAAATATATGTGCGTTTATGATTTTTATGCCATTCTGATGAACTAATAATTTTATCATTATTAAGTGATGCTGACTGGTAGACTAACTGCCAAGGGTCATGAGGGAACTTTTCGAAGTCATGGAAAAATGTCATATATCTAGATTATGGTCATGATTAAACAAATGTATGTATTTGTCAAAATTTCTCAACATATATACTTAAATTATAGTTCAACAAATATGACTTAGAAACTTCTATATAGCTTCTAAAAATATAAGACAAAATAGAACATGGTAGGTATTAGATGAGTAGAAGTAAAAGAGATCTTGTTAGTTTGCCTGGGTTGTGGAATGTTCTGAGTTGAATTGCACTCAGGATGGGAAAGATGATAATAATCATATCTGGGCTAAAGAGTATGAGCCAAGGTCTGGAGTCAAGAAAGTTTTGACATAGTTTTGTGGTGGCCAAAGTATAGGAAGGGGGACAGTGAGAGGTCACAGGCAGTTAGATAGGTGGTTGACAGGATTTTTATGCCAAGAGGAATGTTGACATGTTTGTAGATATGAGATTCAAGTGTAAGGAAGTGAGGTGGCTAAATGAAGGAGGTTTCTATAGATGGGGTACAGGAATGGAGTGTTAAGATATGAGGTGAGTTGCCAGCATGCACCTCTACCGCTTCTTCAGCTTAGGAGAAAAGAGAGAAAGACATGGAAGAGGAAAAGCCGGTAAACTGAAGAGTTCAAGTGAAGAAGTCTTCAGCTTCTGTGTAAATTAAGTCATTTGTTACAACCAGGGAGGTAAGAATAGATCAGGAATTTTTAGAGTATACATGTGTGATATTGTGATATAAACTAATAAATAATGTATTTGGTCTTCTACGGTTTCTGGCACAGAGCTCCTAAAACCTTTGGAATTTCCTAAGTATTGAGAGTGTATAAGTTGTCTTTTGTTATGTTAATGCAGTGACTTTTGGAAAGCACCTAAGAATGGGAGTTTGTTGCCAGTGGGGAAAACCATGTGATTAGAGGGTTGGAACTTTTAATGTCACACCCCCAACCTTCTGGGAGAAGAGAGGGCCTGGAGGTTGAATAAATAAACAATGGCTGATCAGTTAACCAGTCATATCTATGTAAATGAAGCATTTATTAACACTCAAAAGCGTTTGAAGAGCTTCCTGGTTGGTGAACAAATGGAGGTACTGGGAGAGTTGCATGCTTGCTCAGTGCCCTCACCTATACCTTGCCATCTCTTCCATCTGGCTGTTCTTGAGTCATATCCTTTTATAATAGACCAGTGAGCTAGCAAGTAAATTGTTTCTCTGAGTTCTGTGAGATGCTTTAGCAAATTAATCAAACCCAAGGAGGAGGTCATGGGAACCTTTGATTTATAGCCAGTTGGTCAGAAGCACAGGTAACAACTTGGGCTTGCAAATGGAATCTAAAGTTTGAGGGGGAGCAGTCTTGTAAGAGTAAACTCTTACCCTGTGGAATCTGATGCTATCTCTAGATAGATATTGTCAGAATTGTGTTAAATTGTAGGATGTCTAGGCGGTGTCCGAGAATTGCTTGTTGGTGCAGCACCTTCCCTCCCCCATGTTGGAATTGGTACCAGAATCTATTTAACATGGTTCAGAACAGATGTGTTAGGAGTTAATAAGAGATGACTTATTATATCATACCCCAACTTGTTTCACAGTATACTAGAGTTATGGATGTACTGGGAAAAAAAATGTTTCCTTAGACAAATATTTTGGGAAATGGTGCATATATAATCCCTTTCTGGAAATCCCCACTGCACTCCTGGCTCTACTAAATTCTGCAGAAAGGAGCTTAACTTCATTTAAGCCAGTGGTTTTCAAGCTTAAATAACCATGGAATCTACCACCCACACTAAATACTCATCAACATATTATGAAAGGATCTCCTAGAAGCCACTTTGCGGAACCTGCACTTAAAAATTGTTGAATTGTATGGAGGCCCTATCAAAGTTAGGTGAGGTGGGTGTACGATAGATTCTGTCAGTGGCATTTCCTTAAATTCCCTGGCAATATTCTGCCATCCTGGAGTCAGAGATGAGGAACACTGGGGTGGCTTAGTGTAAGGAATTCTCAAAGTGAGAATGGTCAATTGTAAAATGAGAGTGTCACTACCCCTTCCTTAGTGCCCATGGGATTGAAACTGGGTAGAGAAACAAAAGAAGCTAGATAGTAATGGTGATAGGGAAAAATCTGTTACAATATGGTGGACAGGACTGATAGGGAAATTCCAGTCCCGGACCAAAGACTCCCCTTCTGGGTTCTTCTTCGCCTGCTTACAGCGCACCAAATTACTGCTAATGCGGAATGCGGAAGTAACAGACTATAAATTGTTCCTTCTGCTTTTGCTAGCTTGGGACTCAGACCTCTGAGAGGAGGCCCCACCCGCCTCCCGTGAAATAAACCTCCTGCCTGCCAAGATCTCCCTCCGAGTGCCGCTTGGTTCTTCGGCCAGGTGATCCAGATCAGGTTCTGTAACAATGGGGAGCAGGAAAGCAGGGAGGCTGGTGGCCTTTGTGAATATGGGGAGCAGGTTTAATAGGAAGGAATGGGAAAAGTAGAAGGACATGGACAGAGGGAATTTTCAGAGTGTGAGATCAGAAAGCAGTGACACCCTGAGGCCCATTCTTCAGATTCCATTGGGAGTTTAAAAGATATAGAAGTTATTTATTTTAATACACTATCAAAAATCATTTCTGTTGTCATTTTTATAGAGATGACTGGAAGTTTGCTGCAGAGACAGATCAGGCGGTTTTCAGTGTGTATTCGTTTTTGCTGTATCTTTAGCAAAGACCAAATGACATCTAGTCTGAGAAGGCTGACAGCCAACCTTAAATTATTTTGCAATGTAGGATCTGTGTATCTATAGACTGAGGACAATTGCTCATTACTCATATTGATTTATATCAGGCAGTGCAGCGAACATACAATTAATAGTTGACTTCATTGGCAGCCAGCTGTTAGTGCCATAATTTACTATGAGAATGGTTCGGTCCGGGGATGAACAAGAATTATACTGGGAACTGTATTTTTTAGCATTTTAAAGGTCACACTCAACTCTTATTAATTTAGTCAGAGGTTTAGGTTGATTAAAAAAAAGAAGATTTTTGCTGATGCAGGTTCTCTCACATGCTAATGTGAGGCTAAGCTTAGGAAAAGTCTCTTTTATTCTTTGATTTAAAGTTTCTTTCGATTTTAATGGCTAATGAAAGCCAGATTTGGACTAGGTGCAAAATATCTGAAGATACTCAAGTAGAAGCTTTCAGGGTCTCAGACATTCTGAAGTCAGAACATAGCAGTCATTTGGCAGCAATAAATATTTTTTGCTTCTTGGAAGAAACACTTAAAGCTACATCAAAGAGATGATCATAGCATAGGTGTAGCTAAAGTTAAAAATCACAAGCAGAGATTTTCTGTGACCATCTTAGCATTTAAAACAAAAAACATATTTATCGTATGCCTACTATGTGCCAAGTTGCCAAGCCAAGCGTTCCACCTATATGATCCCTTTCAATTCCTAAAACAGTTCTGTGAAATGTTCTTACTACTACTTCTGTTTTGGATGGAAAGGAACTGAAGCTCATGGAAGGCAAAATCATACCGCTCATGAATGGAAGAACATGCAATAGAATCTAGGTGGCCTCACTCTAGTATCTGTGCTCTCAAGTACTAGGCTAGGCTGATCTTCTGAATGCAGAAGGAGGTCTAGGAAGTAGGCATTTGGGTGTTTACCAAGTATGGTCTCTGTCTACTCTTTAAGAGTCTAAGACCTAAGAATGTCTCAGGATAAAATCTCTGGAGGCAAATGACCTGGGTTCAAACCCCAGTTTTCCTATTTCTTGGCTGTGGTTTAACCTCTATGAAGTGTAGTTTCCCTAGTTGTAAAATAGGCATTATAAAAATAATGTCCATCTTAGGAGTTTATTTTTAAAGATTAAATGAGGTAATACATGGAAAGTGCTTAGCAATCTGCCCAGCACACAGTACATTCTTAATACAGTTAGTCTATGATTTACTATTACTTTTGTGAGTGCACACAAATGACATATGTAAGAAAGAATGCCAGAGATACAGTCCCACAATAAGTTCTTTCAAAGCTGGGATTGGATAGGGCATTTAATGAGGGCTCACTCATTCTATCATTTTGGGGGGGGGTTATTATTGTATATGCAAGCACTATATGACTCCTACTGGGACAATCTGAGCATTTAAATGATCATAATAACTTTTTACCCCTTGAATAACACAGGTATTCATGAGACCACACTGATATAAACAAATAGGAAAAAGGAAAAACTGCATTAGAGTAGAATGCCAAATGATACATATAGAAAGAATGTTGGAGTCAGAAAAATTACCATTTGGTAAATGTCATGGTAATATTGATTCCTGCAAGAATCATCAATAAATGTTAGAAGCTACTTGGTAAAAGTTTGATGAAGAACAGGATATTTATGTAGTCTCAGAGTATCTTTCTACAAAATACTTATTAACTGCAAAGGAAAAATAGCAACTTTATAGTGGAGAAACCACGTGATGAAAGGTAGTATCACAGTAATGGAGCAGATGAACATCATATGCTTCTTAAACATGATGTACTGAAGTGGACATAACACCACTTCCATGTTAATACTGCCAAATAATCTAGCTTTAATACAGTCATGAGGAATTCTCAGGTAAAACCAAATTGAGAGATTTTCAAAATAGTTTGCCAGTTTCATTAAAAATGGTTGAGGTAGGGGCACCTGGGTGGCTCCGTCAGTTGAGCATCCAACTCTTGATTTCAGCTCATGTCATGATCCCAGGGCTGTGGCATCAAGTCCCACTCAGGCTCTGTGCTAAGCATAGAGCCTACTTGGGATTCTCTCTCTCTCTCTTCCTCTCTCCCTCTCTCTCTCTCTCAAATAAATAAATAAAAAGTTAAAAAAATGGTCAAGATGGGGAAGCTGGGTGGCTCAGTTGGTTAAGTGTCTGACTCTTGATTTCGGCTCAGGTCATGATCTCACAGTTAGTGAGTTGGAGCCCCACATCGGGCTATTTGCTGACAGCATGGAGCCTGCTTGGGATTCTCTGTCTCCCTCTCTCTGCCCCTCCCCTGCTCACTTTCTCTCTCTCTCTGTCTCTCAAAAATAAATAAGTAAACATTTAAAAAAATTTAAAAAAGATATTTAAAAGAATGGTCAAGGTAATGAAAAAAAATAGACTAAGGACCTGTTCTAGATTAAATGAGACTAAAGAGATGTGGCAGCTAAATGCAATGTGTGATATTTGATCAGAGATTTGTTTTTCCTATAAAAAACATTATTGGGATAATTGGTAAAATAGGAACAACTTCATGTAGGTTAGATAGTAACATGGAATCAATATTATTTTCTGGGTTTTGATAATTAGTTATGGTAGAGAATGTCTTTGTTTTTAAGAAATATATACCAGTTATTTGAAAGGGACAATAAGTTACATTTAAGACATGTTATGTGTAAGTTACAATGTTCCATAAGAATTATATAAATAGATTTTGATCTTAGGAGGAAGTTCCAATATAGAACTTGAAGTCACTGAGATATAGGTGGTGTTTGAAACCACCGAAATGGATGAGATTTCCTGGATAGCAAGAATAGTGTGTAGAGAAAAGAAAATTGGGAATTTCGTTGCCCCAACATGTTGCTAACTAGATACATTTTGTGCTTCCGTCCTTCCTTTTCTCCATTTTAGGCTCTGAGGATTATTTAACAGGAGAAACAGATTGTGGAACTGTAGAAGTCCAGCCTCCCAAACTACAGTTGTGTGTCTGCTCTGATTTTGGTTTTAGAAACAGTAGTAGTTACTGTGAGACAACCAGAATGTATGCTGTTTCTTGTTTTCAGATTGGAGGGTGCCATAATCAGGTAAGAAAAGATCAGAGCTTTTAAAAGTTTACTACATTTAGAAGAGACAAGCTATTTTTATCGAGTAGGTGGAAAAATCACATGAGAAAACAGAATGATCCATACTGTGGTGTAAAAATCGCTGTAACCAAGAGCCTGACAACAGTCTGGCTTGACAACAGTCTGGCTCAGCAAGAACAGAATGGGGCCTAGACAAATACCACCGCCCCCTTGCCTTCTCTTCCAAGTGGAGGAGGAATCAGGGAAGGAGGTGAATATGTGCAGAAAAGGAAGATTCTGTTTTTATTCATCCAGAAATGGTTATGATACCAGGCAACAGTAAGATATTTAAACCTCCATTAGTTTAAAATTCCAAATCCCTTCACTGTTGAATTTATGCTGCCTTTCCATTACACTGTCCCTCAGGCAATTTTGATACCTGGCTAAAGGGAAGTTGAATTGGGAAATCATTTAGTTTGAATTTAATGGGACACATATTGAGATTCAGAGTAATTTCCATGTATAGTTAAGTTATTCCTAGCAGTCCCGTAATAGGAAAGGTTTCCAGGGATACCCCTACAGCCTATTACATGGATATACTTTGTGATGGGAAGATACAAGGCCAGAGATCATATTTCAGTATGAACACATCCTACAGCTCCTGCCTCTGGAAATATATGAGTAATGGGGGAGAAAGAAGAGTTAAAATGTGCAGAACCAGAAGCCAGCTAATGGAAATTCTTCCAATCATCAGTTATGTAAAAAGTCTAAGTGGGGAATTTGGTTCGCATCAATGCCTAATGATAGTGGGAGTTCTCTCTTGTCAGAACTATATTCAATAATACAGTGCTTACAATTATAAACCCACCATGATATTTATTTTTTTCTTTTTGATGGGAATCGTGAAAAATAGTTTTTCTCAGAATTCTTGTGTTACGCAGATATAAACAGTAACAGAACTACAGGCAGCAGGTACCTATGTGTGTGAAGTAGCATGTTTTATGCGCCCCCATTGATTGGATCATGTCTTAGCATATGTCACGCATTTTGTTCTGACAAAGTCTGTTGGTTCCAGATTAAAATGGCACACAAAATACCCACCAGTAAAATAGCATGATGCTTTTAAAATATTGTCTCAATAAAAAGATACAGTTTTCAAAAAACGAGGTCCAGCAGCTTTTATTAGTGTGATTTCTAGATATTTTGTACTTTGGGTTACTGTGTATGTATTGATTTGTAAACTGGCCCCCATACACAGAAGAAAAGAGGCAGACCACTCCCATTTGGTAGATGGTAGGTTTAACGTGCAAGGGAACTTACTTATGAGGCTTGTTTTGGGTGGCAGCAAAATGAATAGATCTCTGCACCCACCTGCCAGAATCTTAAATCAGAGGCCTGACCCATGGGTTCAGTCACATCTACCATACAGATGATCTGAGCGACACATTACTCTCTTAAGGCTGCGTCCTTGGACATGCCCCCCACTGTGCGAATGGTGGGTGGAACGAACAACCCAAGGACAGGGGATGCGGTGAGTAGACTGTCCAGGTTCAGTTTGAGGGTCAACCAGCGGTGTATCTTCTCCAGGATCTTCTCTAACAGTAAGCTGTCCTTTCTTTCCGTTATAGAGTATCTCCCCTTACGCGTGGTTTCAGTTTCGCTTTCGGCAGTTTCAGAAACCCGCCAGTCAACCCTGGCAGGAAGCAGATGATTCTGACGAATCATCAGAAAGCCAATAGCAGCCTAACTCTGCGTCAGGAAGCTGCGTCATTCCCCGCACTTCGTTTCTTCACGTAGGCGTTTTATCATTTCACGTCAGCACAGGAAGAAGGGTGAGTGCAAGGTGTTTTGAGACGACACATTCACATAACTTTTATTATAGTATATTGTTATAATTATTCTATTTTAGCTTACTATTATTTTTTAATTATTTTTTTTAAGTTTATTCGTTTATTTTGAGACAGAGACCGCGTGAGTGGGGGAGGGGTAGAGAGAGGGAGACAGAATCCCAAGCGGGATCCTCACTGTCAACAGAGCCCGATGAGGGGCTCAAACTCAGGTCATGACCTGAGCTGAAATCAAGAGTCAGGATGCTTAACCAACTCAGCTAATTATTCTATTTTATTATTAGTTGTTGTTAATCTCTTACTGTGCTTAATTTATCAATTAAATGTTATCATAGGTACCTCCGTGCAGGAAAAAACATAGTATATACTAAGATTCAGCACTATCTGCATTTCAGGCATCCTCGAGGGATCTTGGAACACATACCCTGTGGATAAGGGGGGGGACTACTTTATTTACCAGCTGTTTATTGTTAGTACATAGGCAATACTAATTTTTTAAAAAATATCTAGCTACTTTACTGAACTCTCATACTGATGTATCATTCTTTTCAATTGGTTTTCTTAGGTTTTGTAAGTATTCACACTATTGTTATTTGTAAATAGTAGTAATTTTGTTTCTCATCCCTGACTTTCAAACAATTATAACATTTAGTTCTCTTTCACACATAACTCAATTACTGGTGGTGACAAAGGATAGATTTATATGGCTAAATGAAGACAATTAAAATTTAAAACTAATTTTAGCCTAATTTGTAAATCTCCCTTGTAAAATCTTTTATAACAAATAAACAATTATTTTGTCATTACCTTATTTCTTTTTCTCAGCCTAGGTTAGGGTTAGGTTTTTTTGTTTTTTTTTTTTAGAGTTTTGGACAGAAGAGTAGAGTTGTGATCAAATTCTTAGGGAGACAGAATCATCAGTGCAATGACACTGCTCTAATCTTATAGCTCATATATTTTCTTTGTTGTATTCAAGTTATTCATGAATATGTCTCCCCTTTCTTACTAGACTTTGAGATTTTCTTTTTTTTTTTAACTTTTTTTTTTATTATTTATTTTTGAGACAGAGAGAGACAGAGCATGAACAGGGGAGGGTCAGCGAGAGGGAGACACAGAATCTGAAACAGGCTCCAGGCTCTGAGCTGTCAGCACAGAGCCTGACGCGGGGCTCGAACTCACGGACCGCGAGATCATGCCCTGAGCCGAAGTTCGCCGCTTAACCGACTGAGCCACCCAGGCGCCCCTGGACTTTGAGATTTTCAAAGACTGGAGCCATATCATGTTTATCTCATAGTTCCTGCTATGTCCAGCTACGTGTTTTGCACAAATAATGGTTTTATTAAATGGGTTTTGTTTTCTTCCAACTACTGCCATTCACCTTGTTTTTCCTTCCTTGTCCCTTTGGCATCTTAGTTAGATTGCATAGCTTTTTAAAAAATGTTTTTAATTTTTATTTTAATTAATTTTAAAAATATTGTTCAATTATAAAGAACATTGTGATCATTTCACATCCAGTCCAAAACTTGCCCATTTCCTCTCTCTCATGGCTGACTTGTGGCATAGGCACTGAATGAGGAAGGGAGACTAGCATGTTATTTCACTGTTCATTCTGGCCCTCCCACTCCATCTTTTTATTTTTTATTTTTTTTCAATATATGAAATTTATTGTCAAATTGGTTTCCATACAACACCCAGTGCTCATCCCAAAAGGTGCCCTCCTCAATACCCATCCCCCACCCTCCCCTTCCTCCCACCCCCCATCAACCCTCAGTTTGTTCTCAGTTTTTAAGAGTCTCTTATGCTTTGGCACTCTCCCACTCTAATCTCTTTTTTTTTTTTTCCTTCCCCTCCCCCATGGGTTTCTGTTAAGTTTCTCAGGATCCACATAAGTCCCACTCCATCTTTAATCCTGGTGCTGCTACTGCTGCTTTTGGGTTTGAATGAGGAGAAGGGAAGAAAGATAAAAGGAACCCCAGATGTGGGTAAGGGTCTGGTGGTAGAATTTTGTCATGTGTCGTGGAGTGCCTGGCACCCACATGCTGGGTCTCTCCAGGGGTACATTTATGGGCTCTTTGGAAGACTTCTTTGGGGATCTACCCCTTTCTCTGATTGGAACAATAAGTATTTCCAGGTATACTTCTTGTGAACTTCCTTCAATTCCTGTTCCCAAGTTCAACTCTTGTAGGAGTGTCTTCTGGGATCTGCTCACCCCAAGAGGCCATGCGTAAACTCAGCTTCCTTTGATGGCATTCACTTGGCTTGTAAGAAACATAACATCTTTTGCTGTGTAAAACTCTAGGAGCGTAGTTTGCCCAATTCCTGCTTCCCTTTCTTTTCTTGCCATGGTTTGTCTGCATGTTTTGATTACTTTCTCCCTTCCAAATTCACCAGGTAAGAAGCAGATCCTGTCTGTAAATTTGCAGTTCCTTAAACATGCTGATTTCTCATTAGAACTTTCTCAGTGAGCTTTCTCTTACTTACAGTGCTGAGGCTAAAAATTTGGTACCTGGTAAACATCTCTCTGAGTGAGAATAGGTTGTTCTCGTGTTAGGGATTAATAGTACTGGTTGATAGCAGCCCTTTAGTAGGGCTGCCCTTGATATGATGATATCCTACTTGGTTAAACGTCCAGCTTCAGCTCAGGTCATGAACTCACAGTTCGTGAGTTCAAGCCCCACGTTGGGCTCTGTGCTGACAGCTCAGAGCCTGGAGCCTGCTTCAGATTCTGTGTCTCCCTCTCTGTCTGCCCCTCCCCCACTCACAGTCTGTCTCTCTGTCTCTCAAAAATGAATAAAGGTTAAAAAAAAATTGACATGGTGACATCTCTTTTTAGATTGTGAGGGTACTTATTGCCTATTGTTTTTTTTTTTTTAATTTTTTTTTCAACGTTTATTTATTTTTGGGACAGAGAGACACAGAGCATGAACAGGGGAGGGGCAAAGAGAGAGGAGACACAGAATCGGAAACAGGCTCCAGGCTCTGAGCCATCAGCCCAGAGCCCGATGCGGGGCTCGAACTCACGGACCGCGAGATCGTGACCTGGCTGAAGTCGGATGCTTAACCAACTGCGCCACCCAAGCGCCCCTTGCCTATTGTTTTTTAACTTCGGGGTGCCAGCTAAAATTTCATGACTATAGAGATTAACCTATTTAATGTTCTCTTATACACAGTATTCACTCAATCAATATTCGTTGTTTAATTATTAGTTGATTGTGAGTCAAAAGGTAAAATTTGTTTGTAGACAAATTATGGTAGCATCTAAATTAAAACTAAAGTTATGCTGTGGAATTTGATTTTTCTTGAGTAATAAGTTTATGTCTTTTGTACTACTCATTTTTATTTTATTTAAAAAAAAAATTTTTTTAATGTTAATTTATTTTTGAGAGAGAGAGAGACAGAGCATGAACGGGGGAGGGTCAGAGAGAGAGGGAGACACAGAATCTGAAACAGGCTCCAGGCTTTGAGCTGTCAGCACAGAGCCCGACGCGGGGCTTGAACTCACGGACCGCGAAATCATGACCTGGGCCGAAGTTGGCCGCTTAACCGACTGAGCCACCCAGGCACCCCTGTACTACTCATTTTTATTAGAACAGAAAACCTTAAGTGATTCCTTAAGGGACTTCAGTTCCGTATTGAGGATATTAAAAGGTAAACTGAGGCATATTAATTTTTTTTTCTTAGTTTATTTGAATATACATCAATTTGAATTGACCAGTACCAAACCAAAGGTGGTTAGGAGCACTCTACTAAGAGGAGGTAGGGGAGGCAAAACAAAGAAAGGACTTCATTGGCTATAATATAGCTTAAGTGGTTACTTAATTTGGGAAAGCCTGGTTGGCTGTTTGTGACTAGTTGTTCTTAGGTTTCATTTTCTTGAATTGGAGTGCATTAACTCTGGCTTAAGTTTTGGTTTGCTTATGTAGACTACCAAAGCATCAGAACCACCTCAGTCTGATGGCTTCCTGGTTTAATTACATTAACAAAAATCTGTACATGTGAAAACAAGCAGAGAATAAAGAGTCTTATGGTCTGTACAAGCTAAGTGAATTGCTACACCTTAATCCCTCCACAAAGTTTGATTCAAGTGCTTGCTTTAGCAAGACTTTAAATCTTTATACATTTTAGACTGATGAGAGTTCTAAAAAAAGAAGTTAAGGTACGCCTGGGTGGCTCAGTTGGTGGAACTTCAGAATCTTGATTTTGGCTCAGGTCATGATTTCATGGTTTGTGAGTTTGAGCCCCACATCGGGCTCTGCACTGGCAGCACAGAGCATGCTTGGAGTTCTCTCTCTCCCTCTCTCTCTCTCTGCCCCTTCCCTGCTTGTGCATGTGTGCATGCACTTTCTCTCTCTCTCTTAATATAAACTTAAAAAAAAATAGTTGAGACCACAACTATCATAGTCACTAATGTTAAAGTGAGTTTATTTGGTGAGTCTACTTTTTATTAACCTTATAAAAACATGGGAAACATTTTATCTCAATTTATAATTCCTTTCTAAAAGAAAGTTTAGTGCACCATTTATTACAAAAATGTAATTTGCAGGTTTAGAATAATAGAGATTTTCCATAATTAAAGTCCCCTCAAACAATCCTATATTTTATCCTAATCTGAACAACCAGTTGGTCAAAAATTATAAGGAAAATGCAAATGATTTTGAAAAGTTGTTAGCAGTGAATCCAATGAAATGTTAGAATAGTCCTGGAAGGAAATATTTAGATTTATCTCTTTAACATTCCTCAAATCATATTAAGTTGTCATGGGCTGTATGGGTTTTGCTGCTCCTTGGGGCCTTCAGGCAAGAGACTATATATATTTTTGTATTTACAACTATTGTTTTTTAAAGTAGCTCAAAATTCAGTTGTTTTCTCCAGGAGGATTTTGCCGATGGATAACTCCCAAAAGTCATTAGGCCAACAGAACTCCAAATATAATAGAAAATAAAGATCTTAGGGATCAAACCCAATTCTTAAGGTGGTTTGGCTCTTCAGACCCTTTATTCAACAAATTAAACAAATATATTTATTGAGTGCTTATAAATATTTGTATTTTTATCAATTTCTGGGACAAAGTATAGATATCATTTTGACTCACTGATTTGGGACAAAGTCTTTTTCAACCTTACATGCTGATTTTCCAGAAGTATCCACTTGTCACACAAAGTTTCCATTGGTTTGACTGATATTCTCCCCAGTTCTTCATGCAAGAAGAGAGAACAACCATTGCCTCCTTCAGTCATTCTCTCATTTCCTTTTTGATATCACTTTTTCAACCCCTCAATTTCATTGCCCTTCAAATATTCCTAAATTAACAAGTGAAAACATAAAAATATGGGCTTTAGTTTTGAATCTGATGACCATGTGTTCCAACCACTAGGAGGAGCTCCCTATTCCCAACGTTTTACACATACATGCACACACACACACACTAAGGCATACACACTTGTCAAAAGAAATGCAGTTAGTTGGGATTTTTAGTAGGAAGGATGAAAATATTATAAACAATTGAATGTGGGCTGTGTCTTCTTCTTGGATCTGTGTTTGAAATGCTTTTTTCTCTTAGCCCCATGAAACTTGGGGATTAGGTAGAGCTTCCAGGTATCTTTTACTTGGGGGATGCCCTCACTCTTGGAAGGCTAAGCTAGGCCAGTCTGGGGCTCAGAGGTAAGGACACATTGGGAAGAAGCTTTGGCATTTTCCATGCTGGGCCTTTGGAAGAAGGGATGGTGCTGTTTTGTCCGTCTTCCTTCTCATAAGGTGAGAAGGTGGGTGGCCAAGATAAGCTTTGTGGGTATGGGTGAAAGTGGGCAAGAAGATGTTTTTTTTTTTTTTCTGGTTTAGGTCTTAAACTAAAGTAACTGAATAAATCTGCAGGCTCCTGCATGGTCCAGCCTAGTTCATCATAATAGGAGCCCCACAGGCTTTGGTCCAAGGCTCTAGCTAGTAATAAATATCATGCACACACTTAGATTACCTTTTGTACTTTACAACTTTCCTCAACCTAGTGTAGTGGAAGACAGCAGTTCAGTTTTGGAGTGTTCTATCCTAGCCTTTCCTTTTGTTAGGACACCCAAATAAAATACCTCCTGTGCATTTGACTGAGCAATGATGTTCAATCATATAGGTGTATATGGATAGCTAGTCTAGTTTATGTTAGCAGTATGACATCAGGATGTAAAAAGGATAAAAAGTGTATAATAAATAATAATAAATGCCTGATAAGCACATAACTGTTAAATCCTGGGGCTTGCTCCTTTATTATTTATTCTAGTTGCAAAGGTAAAAATGCTGCTGTAAATAATTTAGACAATTTAAAAATGTTGTAGAAAAGTAAATGGCCTCAGTAATTTTAATTTTCACAAAGATAACAATTATTCACAATTTGAAATATGTATACATATATAATAAATATATATATGAAATAAATAACAATGCTAATAATATATCTTGAACTTCTTTTCATACCAGTACACATGGACCTGCATCATTCTAATAACTGCAAAGTAGTCTATGATACATAATTAATTTTCTATTCATAATTTTTAAAACATTTTTATTGCAAATTTTGCTGTAGTGAGTGTCATTACATATATAGTTATATGTGCACATATCTTTAAGTATACTTATATGATTACCTTTTAGAAGTAAAATCACTGGGAGGTCAAAGGGTTAACATATTTAAAATTTTAATAGATTTAACCAAATTTCTTTCCAAAAGGAAATGTAAAATTGAATAATTTTTCTATACCACAAATATATGGTTAATTAATCTTTGACAAAGAAGGAAAGAATATCCAATGGGAAGACAGTCTTTTCAAAAATGGCATTGGGAAAACTGGACAGCAGCATGCAGAAGAATGAAACTAGACTGTTTTCTTACACCATACACAAAAAGAAATTCAAAATGGATTAAAGACCTAAATGTAAGGCCCCAAACCATAAAAATCCTAGAGGAGAACACAGGCAGCAACCTCTTTGACCTCAGCCACAGGAACTTCTTACTAGGCATGTTTCTGGAGGTAAGGGAAACGAAAACAAAAATAAACTATTGGGACTTCATCAAGATAGAAAGCTTCTGCACAGCGAAGGAAACAATTAACAAAACTAAAAGGCAACTGATGGAATGGGAGAAGATTTTTGCAAATGACATATCTGATAAAGGGTTAGTATCCAAAATATATAAAGAAATTATATAACTTAACATCCAAAACCAAATAATCCAGTTAAAAACTGTGCAGAAGACACGAATAGACATTTTTCCAAAGAAGATATACAGATGGCCAACAGACACATAAAAAGATGTTCAACATCACTGATCATCAGGGAAATGTATATCAAAACTACAATGAGATATGACCTCACACCTGTCAGAGTGGCTACAACCAACAACACAAGAAACAGCAGGTATTGGCGAAGATGTAGAGAAAAAAGAGTCCTTGTGCATAATTGATGGGGATGCAAACTGGTGCAGCCACTGTGGAAAAGTATGGACTTTTCCTCAAAAAGTTAAAAATAGAACTACCCTACAATTCAGCAATTGCAAAAGAATGCATTTGTAAATACTAATTCACAGCAAGACATGCACTCCAATGTTTATGACAGCATTATCTACAATAGATTATGGAAACAGCCCAAGTGTCCATCGATTGACGAATGGATAAAGAAGATGTGGTATACACATACAATGGAATATTACTCATTCATAAAAAAGAATGAAATCTTGCTATTTGCAACAACATTGATGGAGCTAGAGAGTATCATACTAAATGAAATAAGTCAGAGAAAGACAAATACGGTATGATTTCACTCGTATGTGGAATTTAAGCAATGAATGAATAAAGGGGGGAAAAAAAAGAGAGAGGCAAACCAAGAAACAGACTCTTAACTATAGAGAACAAACTGATGGTTCCCAGAGGGGAGATGAGTGGGGAGATGGGTGAAATAGGGGATTAAAGAGTGAACTTGTTGTGATGAGCACCAGGTGATATATGGAAGTGTTGAATCACTATATGGTATACCTGAAACTAATATTACACTGTATGTTAACTAACTGGAATTTAAATAAAAACTTGATGTATAATTTTTGTGATAGCAAATGAACTTTCTACCATACTCTTAGACATTTTAAAGCTTTAAAACTTTAAAAATATTTCAAATAAGGGGTGCCTGGGTAGCTAAGTCTGTTGAATATCTGACTTTTGGTTTTGGCTCAGGTCCTGATACATAACATACATACATATATACTTGCTGCTTTCATATTTTGGCTGTTGTAAATAATGCTGCTATAAACATTGGGGTGCATGTATCCCTTTGAATTAGTGTTTTGCAATTGCTGGATAGTATGGTAGTTCTATTTCTAACTTTTGAGGAAACTCCATACTGTTTTCCAGAGTGGCTGCACAAGTTTGCATCCCCACCAATTATGCACAAGGATTCCTTTTTCTCCACATCCTTGCTAACACCTGCTGTTTCTTGTGTTGTTGGTTGTAGCCATTCTGACAGGTGTGAGGTCATATATCATTGCAGTTTTGATTTACATTTCCTTGACGGTAAGTGATGATTAGTATCTTTTCATGTGTCTGTTGGCCATCTGGATGTCTTCTTTCGAGAAATGTTTGTCTTCTGTCCATTTTTTAATTGGATATTTGGTTGTGGGGTTGTATAAGTTCTTTATATTTTGGATACTGACCCTTTATCAGATATGTCATTTGCAAATATCTTCTTTCATTCAATAGGTTGCCCTTTGGTTTTGTTGATTGTTTTCTTCACTGTGCATAAGCTTTTTATTTTGATGTAGTCCCAATTGCTTATTTTTGCTTTTGTTTCCTTTTCCTTAGGAGACATGTCTAGAAGGAAGTTACTATGGCTTATGTCAAAGAGATTACTGCCTGTGTTCTCTTCTAGGGTTTTTATGGGTTCAGGCCTCAGATTTAGGTCTTTAATCCATTTTGAATTTATTTTTGTGTATGGTATAAGAAAGTGGTCCAGTTTTATTCTTTTTCATGTTGCTGTCCAGTTTTACCAACACCATTTGTTGAAGAGGCTATCCTTTTCCCATTGGACATTCTCTCCTGCTTTGTGAAAGATAAATTGACCATATAGTTGTGGGTTTATTTCTAGGTTTTCTAATATGTTCCATTGAACTATGTGTCTGTTTTTGTGCCAGTACTATGCTGTTTGATTACTATCGCTTTGTAGTATATTTTGAAGTCTAGAATTGTGATGCCTCCAGTTTTTCTTTTCTTTTTCTAGAATGCAGGGTCTTTTGTGGTTCCATACAAATTTTATGATTGTTTACTCTAGCTCTGTGAAAAATGCCATTGGTATTTTGATAGAGACTTCATTAAATGTGTAAATTTCTTTGGGTCGCTAATTATTTTTAAAAGTAGGCTTAATGGGCAAAAGCTTTTTGTATTCAGTAAAACTATTCTGTTGGTCGTAGATTGGTGGAAAGATGAGAATGGATGACAGAAATTCTGGAGTCTTTCATGCTGAGGAAACCCTTAGAGTTATCTGGGAATGATTAAATGGTTACACCAAAGATGTGCCTTCTGAATTGACTGGAAACAGCTTTACATGAGTAGGTCCGTAATGTCTTGGTGGGTAACGTGCAAATGGAAAAGTACATGAAAATCTCTTGAGCTAGCTGAAAATTGGAATAAATAATTTTCTCTGGGAGGAATTGTGGATAGTTTCCTGTGCATCACCATAGATACCCTTTGGTAATACCTCAGCTGGAATAGTATGATGGAAATCAGCTTAATGACTGGGAAAAGACATCTGAGGTAAAATCAGAAGCTTGATGTCCTAATTCGAGTTTTGCTCTGTAGCAACTTTGTTGCTTTGGGCAAATTAACCACCTGTGCCTCAGTTTCTTCATTTGTACAATGTGAAAAAATAATTTCTTTCTCATGAGATTCTGAGGACTAAATGAGTTAATTATTGCAAAATTCTTAGGGAATATTCAATAAATACTATCATTATCAGTTGCGAGAACTTGGGTCATTATTTCCCTTCTCTGAACCCACACCACAATTCAATCACTGAAAAATAATTACTCTTAATTTTGGTTTATTTCCTTTTAGATATTTCTCTGGACATATACATGTACTTACTTTTTAACACAGTTGAAATATTTTTACTACTGTTGGAGGAGGTAATCCAGAGGACATGACTGCTAATTGACCTGTGAGCTGGACGTAGGCAATCACTCCCTCTTCTTTCCCTGGAATGTGTGTTATACTTGTCTTCCCCATGCCAGAAGCTGCCCCAAGGACACAGCCTTGAGAGAGCAATGTGTTGAGACCATGTGGACAATGCATGTGACTAAATCCTATTAAGGCCCCTATATAAACTTCTAAGATTCTGACAGACAGGTGCAGAGATCTGTTTGTCTTGCAGCTGCCTAAGGGAAGCTTCCTAAGTAAGTTCTCTTGTTTATTAACCTGCTACCTACCAATCTGGAGTTGTCTGCCTCTTTCTTGGGTCTCCCTGCCTTCAATGGATGGGAGCCAATTTGAGAACCAACAACTACATATATAGATTTTTAACCTTATTGCTTTTATGAGTGTTATGTCATTATCACATCTTGATATTGTTAACTATTTGAACAAAATCATTTTTTATGCCTACATAATATTTCACCACACATACCATAATTTATTTAGGCAGTTCCCTATTTTGGGGAAATTAAGTTTTCAGTGTTTTACTTTTTTAGTAATACTTCAGTGTACAGCCTATACATAAATGTCTTTGTCATTTCTAATTATTTCCTTAGGGTAAATTGTGGAATTAGTAGAGCAAAGGAGATAAACATTTAAAAAATTTTTTTTCAACGTTTTTTATTTATTTTTGGGACAGAGAGAGACAGAGCATGAACGGGGGAGGGGCAGAGAGAGAGGGAGACACAGAATTGGAAACAGGCTCCAGGCTCCGAGCCATCAGCCCAGAGCCTGACGCGGGTCTCGAACTCATGGACCGCGAGATCGTGACCTGGCTGAAGTCGGACGCTTAACCGACTGCGCCACCCAGGCGCCCCAGGAGATAAACATTTTAAATTCAGTCAAAAGTTTTTCTCCATAATGTCTTCAGCTGAAAATAAAGGATAATATTATCTGTTCTCTTGACTTAACTGATATTGCCAGATGGTTTAAACTAATGTATGTAAAAGTGCTTTTAAAACATATGGTTCTATGCAAATACCAAGTGTGTTTTTTTTATTGTAATGTATATAGGTGTTGCTCTCGGAAGTACCATAAAACACTTTTTTTGGAGGCTAGGCATATTTGGATTATGTGCAGAAAAAGAGTAAATTTTCATTTAGGTATGTAACTGTGAAATAGGAAAGTATGGATATTTTGTTCAAAGTGTTAAAATGTTGATAGTGTGTTATATGATGATGTTCAAAAGTGCACACCTTGTCCAGAATTCTTTCTCCCACTTACTTAAATTTTTAGTGCATCTATACTAGATTATAGGCTCTCTGAAGGTCTTAACGAGTGAATTGCTGGCTACCTTGGCAGGCATTTGGAAAGCTCTGGAGTGAGGGGTGTGGAATTGCCAAAATGAGCTGATTATAATCAATGCTCTGTAATTAATGCAGGGACATGTTCTTCCATTCTTTTCGGTATTGATGGGGAATCATGCTTAGCAATAGGAGAGATGGATGAACCTCTTTAGGTCATTCTCTTGGTGGTGTCATAGATATTTCTAATTTCTAGTTATGCCTCTGGCTTTACAGAGCAACACATCCCTGAAGTTTTCACCATCAGGTGACTAAGCAAAGTGACAGCAAAATTCTTCAGTTTACTAGATTGCACCATCTCATGACTTTACCTAAGAGTCATCCTTAGTCTATTTCCTGTACTCACTTTATACATCTCCAGCTCTTACCAGCTCTACTTCATTTCTCAACTGGGCATTGCTGGAGCCTTGTCTTTTCTTCCCGATTCCATACTCACTTCTTTGTACTCTGTTCTCTACCCATTTGTTGCTGTGGGTGATCTTTTCAAAACCTAAAGCAGATCACATCATCTATGTGCTTAAAATCTTCAGTGATTTTCCATTACTCTTCAAATGAAACCAAACCTTATAAAATGGCCTACATGATCCTGGTTGCTCTGGCTTCAGTCTCCCTCTATAACCTCACTTCATACCTCTTGTTGCCTTTCTCACTGCATCCTAGCCACACTAGACTCTCTTCTGGTTGTCTGACCCACCAGGTCCTTTTGTGCCAGGAGACTTTCCTGTATGCTAGTCCGTCAGCTTGCAACACTCTTTCCCAGTTCTTTGTATGTTTGCACATTTCACTTCAGTTTGAATGGCACCTATTCAGAGAGTTTTTTTCTGACCACCCAAATGTAAATTTGTTTTTCCTAGTGACTATCTTATAACTGTATAGCACTTATCATGATGTGTGATTCTACTTAAAACTTTTGTTTACTTGCTTAATTCCTTTCTTCTCTGCTGGAGTATGAATGCATGAGGACAGGTCTGCCACACTCATGGTGCTGACTCTAATGCTTAGCAGAGTACATGGCATGTAGTAAGTGCTCATTGATTGAATGAATTAAGTTCAAATGTGTTTTATTCAACCAGTTAAATTTGTTGAATGAGCAGGAAAAAGCAATAATAAGTGATAATCAGCTAGAATTGGTGAGAAAGCAGTGTGGAGAAGTGGAAAGGTTTGTGGATTGACTTGAGCTCTTGTTTATAGTCGTGGCTCTGTCACTTATAAACTTTGTGACTTCTGTAAGCCCTACCTTCTACATCTGGAAAATGTTTCTAAGGTATCTTCAAGCTCTGATATTTATAAGGTTTTTTAGATACCTTAGGGGAGAGCTGATTTAGTGGCCTTAGGGGAGATTCTCAAACTCTTAAGTTTTTGCAAAGATGATACCCTTAGAATTTTATGGTGGCCAGTCTGTAACCTTTAGAGGAGGTATCTTCTCCCATAATCAAGAGGTATAATATAAAGGCTTGGGCTAGGGATTTCTAAATATTATTTCCAACTTCAATCCTTTAGTGACTGTGAGGGAGAAATGTCACTGTGAATTATTCAGGGATTCTGAGGAAGCAAGAATGGACGGATTGTCTAGAAATTTGATTATCTTTTTGGCTGGCTTTCGTAGTGTACATCTAGAGAGTTTTGAAAGAATTTAGAACCATTTTTGTGTGTGTAGTATGGAATTTAAGTGTGAAGAGAGATGTCCTCTTCTGGTATTCTTGACAGAGACACATCTTACATGATGAATTTCAGGAAAAAGGTTGAAATATACTATCATAGTATTCTGGGAATATCTCTAAAACATTATCAGTAAGATTTTAGGAATACTTGAAAGTTCTTGCCTTGCCAATTTTGCTCTCTCATTAGAAATGTAGATATTGTTTCTTTACTGTTCTATTGTTTAGATTTAATAAGCTCTATGAAGACAACCCAGACTGATGACAAATGATTTCGTACAGCTTCTGTGGTAGTATTACCTAGCTAGACATTTTGTGATGACTTTATTATCATTGGGAAGAGATTTGTACATTTTATATAAAACCATGTCCCAAATATTTAATTACCCATTCTTTGGTAGATCTTTCATAATCCCAAGTCTATTAATGTTTCCCCTGGGCTAATAAATTCTTAGATTACTAATATTAGCTTTAATGCTAATTGTAATGTTAGAGATATCTTAAAGTCTCAAAGCAGGCTTCAGTCTCCATATTAGATCTCAACATAAAAAAAAATCTCAACATAATTAGTGACTTAATTCTGTTGTTCCCTCTCTATGAAAGAAGAAATTGAGGCAAAGAGAAATGATATAAGTTTGTCTATGCCCTAGAGAATATCAATAATAGAGTGGGAGACAAGAGGTTAGAGCCACCACGCCCATAGGTGTCTGAGTTGCTCTTCTTAGACTTCAGATATTTTACACTGATACAGTGAGGAATTAATTATTTCACTAGGGAAGACTATTGATTTAGATTTGTGATCAGGATGAGGAGATGGAGCAGGAAATGGAATGGGCAATGGTGTGCTGCTTCAAACAGCCATGATTAATCTTGGAGACATAGAGGTTCAGAGGGAATTTTTAAAGAAGAAGTAGAGGAAGATGAAATAAGGCTTGAAGGGTGCACGAGAGTCCTTCTTAATAACAGCTTTGGGATTTCTGGGTCGTGGTGAAAAAGGCTGTACATGCATGCACCTGATCAAATGCACATACTCCCTTCTGACCTCTTCAGGGGTTTCTTTTCCTGTTCTTTACTCATTTCAGTATGGTTTTTTCTCCTCAGCTAGTTGATGTGTGTACTCAGGGGGTCTGTATTTGTCATAATGTAGATGCTAAATACATATTGTACTGTAGAAAGGACAAAAGTCCCCGAGCAGGCCCAAGACTAAAGTAGTTTTTACTGGGCCCTTTGGCAATAACACAGCCGGATTAAATAACTTGACCTGTTTAAGAAGAAACTACCTCAGAACCATTAGGATGGCTATTATTAAAAACAAAAACAGCAGAAAATAACAAGTGTTGGCAAGGATGTGGAGAAATTGAAACCATTTTGTATTGCTGTGGGAATGTAAAATGGTGCAGAGGCTATGGAAAACGGTATGGTGGTTCCTCATCAAATTAAAATGGCATTGTCATCTGACCTAGCAATTCCACTTCTGGGTATATATACCCTAGAGAATTGAAAACAGGAAATTTAACCAAGGAGATAAAAAAATCTGTACACTGAAAACTATAATACATTGATGAGAGGCATGAAGAAGGCATAAATAATTAGAAAGACATTCTGTGTTCATGAATTGGAAGAATTAATATTATTAAAATATTGTTAAAATACTATCCCCAATTGATCCACAGATTCAAAGCAATGGTATTTTTTTTTATATAAATAGAAAAAAAAATCCCAAATTTGTATGGAACCACAAAATACCACGAGTAGCCAGATCAGTATTGAGAAAGAACAAATCTGGAGGCATCAGACTTCCTGATTTCAAACTATATTACAAAGCTACAGTAATCAAAAACAGTATGATAATGCATAAAAAGAGACACATAAATTAATAGACCAGAATAGAGAGCCCAGAAATAAACTCATGCAGATATGGTCAATTAATTTAAGACAAAGGAACCAAGAATACACAGTGGGGAAAAGAGTCTCAGTAAATTGTGTTGGGAAAACTGGACAGCTATATGCAAAAGAATGAAACTATCTTACACCATACACAAAAATTAATTGAAATTGATTAAAAACTTAAATATAGGGACACCTGGGTGGCTCAGTCAGTTAAGCATCTGACCTCAGCTTAGGTCATGATCTCATGGTTTGTGAGTTTAAACCCCACATTGAGCTCTATGCTAGAGGCTCGGAGCCTGGAGCCTGCTTTGGCTTCTGTATCTCCTCTCTCTCTGCCTCTCACCTGATTGTGCTCTGTTTCTCTCTAAAAAATAAACAAACATTAAAAAAAAGAAAAAAAAAACTTGAATGTAAGAAGTGAAAAGACATGAAACTTCTAGGGGAAAACATAAGAGGTATATTCCTTGATATCTATCTTGGCAATGATTTTTTTTTTATTTCACAGCAAAAGTAAAGGCAAAAAATGCAAAAATAAACAAGTGAGACTACATCAAAGATTTCTGCACAGAAAAGGAAACCATCAACAAACTTAAATGGCAAGCTGTGCAATGGGAATATACGAGGAACTCATACAAATCTATAGCAAAAAAACCCCCACAAAACCCCAACCCCCAATTAAAAAATGGACAAAGACCTAACTAGAATTTTTTTCCAAAGAAGACACACAAATGGCCAAAGGGTGTATGAAAAGGTGCTCAACATCACTAATAATGAGGGAAATGCCAACTACAAACAATGAGATACCACCTTATACCTGTTAGAATACCTATTATCAAAAAGACACAAAATAACAAATACTGACAAGGATGTGGAGAAAGGAAACTCTTGTGCATTGTTGCTAGGAATGTAAATTGATATAGCCACTATGGAAAACAGTATGGAGGTTCCTCAAGAAATTAAAAATAGAACTACCATATGATCCAGAAATCCCACTTCTGGGTATATATACAAAAGAGACAAAACCATCTTGAAAAATTTTTTTTGTAATTTAAATCCAAGTTAGTTAACATATAGTGTAATAATAACTTCAGAATAGAATTTATGGATTCATCACTTACATATAACAACCAGTGCTCATCCCAACAAGTGTCCTCCTTATTGCCCCTCACCCCTTTGGCCCTTCCCCCCACCCAAGACCCCACCAGCAACCCTCAGTTTTTTTTATTTTTGCTTCCCTTCCCTTATGTTCATTTGTTTTATATCTTAAATTCCACATATGAGTGAAATCATATGATATATGTCTTTATCTAACTGACTTGATTTGCTTAGCATAATACCCTCTAGTTCCACCCATGTTGTTGCAAATGGCAAGATTTCATTCTTTTTGATTGCTGAGTAATATTCCATACACACACACACACACACACACACACACACACACCACATCTTCTTTATCCATTCATCCGTAGATGGACACTTGGATTCTTTCCATACTTTGGCTATTGTCGATAGTGCTGCTATAAACATTGGGGTGTGTTGTGCCCCTTCAAATCAGCACTACTGTATCCTTTGGATAAATACCTACTAGTGCATTTGCTGGGTTGTAGGGTAATTCTATTTTTAATTTTTTGAGGAACCTCCATACTGTTTTCCAGAGTGGCTGCACCAGTTTGCATTCCCACCAGCAATGCAAAAGAGTCAAAAGAGTTCCTCTTTCTCCACATCCTTGCTGACATCTGTTGTTGCCTGAGTTGTTAATTTTAGCCATTCTGACAGCTGTGAGGTAGTATCTCATTGTAGTTTTGATTTGTATTTCCCTGATGATGAGTGATGTTGAGCATGTTTTCATGTGTCTATCAGCCATCTGGATGTCTTCTTTGGAAAAGTGTCTATTCATCTCTTCTGCACATTTCTTCACTGGATTATTTGCTTTTTGGGTGTTGAGTTTGATAAATTATAGATTTTGGATACTAACACTTTATCTGATATGTCATTTGCAAATATCTTTTCCCTTTCTGTCGGTTGCCTTTTAGTTTCGCTGATTGTTTTCTTCACTCTGCAGAAGTTTTTATCTTGATGAGGTCCCAATAGTTCATTTTTGTTTTTGTTTCCCTTGCCTCTGGAGACATGTCAAGTAAGAAGTTGCTGCAGCTTGGGTCAAAAAGGTTGTTGCATGTTTTCTTCTCTAGGATTTTGATGGCTTCCTGTCTTACGTTTAGGTCTTTCATCCATTTGAGTTTATTTTTGTGTATGGTGTAGGAAAGTGGTCCAGGTTCATTCTTCTACATGTTGCTGTCCAGTTTTCCCAACACCGTTTGCTGAAGAAACTGTCTTTTTTCCATTGGATATTTTTTCCTGCCTTGTCAAAGATTAGTTGGCCATATGCTTGTGGGTCCATATCTGGGTTCTCTATTCTGTTCCATTGATCTGTGTGTCTGTTCTTGTGCCAGAACCATACTGTCTTGATGATTACAGCTTTGTAATACAGTTTGAAGTCTGGAATTGTGGTGCCTCCAGCTTTGGTTTTCTTTTTCAGGATTGCTTTGGCTATATGGGGTCTTTTCTGGTTCTATACAAATTTTAGAATTATTTGTTCTAGCTCTGGGAAGAACGGTGGCGTTATTTTGATAGGGATTGCATTGAACATGTAGATTGCTTTGGGTAATATCGACATTTTAACAATATTTGTTTTTCCAACCCACGAGCATGGAATATTTTTCCATTGTTTTGTGTCTTCTTCAGTTTCTTTCATAAGCTTTCTAATTTTCAGTGTATAGAATTTTCATCTCTTTGGTCAGGTTTATTCCTAGGTATTTTATGGTTTTTGGTGGAATTGTAAATGGGATCAGTTCCTTGATTTCTCTTTTCTGTTGCTTCATTTTTGGTGTATGGAAATTCAACTGATTTCTGTACATTGATTTTATATCCTGCGACTTTGCTGAATTCATGGATCAGTTCTAGCAGTCTTTTGGTGGAGTGTTTTGGGTTTTCCACATAGAGTATTATATCTGCAAAGAGTGGATGTTTGACTTCTTCCTTGCCAATTTGGATGCCTTTTATTTCTTTGTGTTGTCTGATTGCTGAAGCTACGACTTTGAACACTTTGTTGAATAACAGTGGTGAGAGTGGACATCCTTGTCACGTTCCTGACCCTAGGGAGAAAGCTCTCAGTTTTTCCCTATTGAGAATGATATTAGCTGTGGGTCTTTTGTATATGGCCTTTATGATCTTGATGTATGTTCCTTCTATCCCTACTTTCTCGAGGGTTTTTTTTTTATCAAGAAAGGATGCTGTATTTTGTCAAATGCTTTTTCAGCATCTATTGAGAGGAACATGTGGTTCTTATTCTTTCTTTTATTAATGTTACATATTACATTGATTGGTTTGCAGGTATTAAACCAGCCCTGCATCCCAGGAATATATCCCACTTGGTTGTGGTGAATAATTCTTTTAATGTATTGTTGGATCCAGTTTGCTAGTGTCTTGTTAAGAATTTTTGCATCCATTTTCATCAGGGAAATTGAACTGTAGTTCTCCTTTTTAGTGGGGTATTTGGTTTTAGAATCAAGGTAATGCTGGCCTTGTAGAATGAATTTGGAAGTTTTCCTTCCATTTCTATTTTTTGGAACAACTTCAAAAGAATAGGTATTAAGTCTTCTTTAAATGTTTGGTAGAATTCCCCAGGAAAGCCATCTGGTCCTGGACTCCTGTTTGTTGGGAGAGTTTTGATTCTGATTCGATTTCTTTACTGGATATGGGTCTGTTCAAATATTCTATTTCTTCCTGTTTCAGTTTTTGCAGTTTATATGTTTCTAGGAATTTGTCCATTTCTTCTAGATTGCCCAATTTGTTGGCATATAATTGCTCATAATATTCTCTTATTGTTTGTATTTCTATGGTAGTTGGTTGTGAACTCTCCTCTTTCATTTGTGATTTTATTTATTTGGGTCTTTTCCTTTTCTTTTTGATCAATCTGCTTAGAGGTTTATTAATTTTGTTTGTTCTCTCCAAGAACCAGCTCCTGGTTTCATTGATCTGTTCTACTGGTTTTTTTTTTTTATATCATTGATTCTTGCTCTAATCTTTATTATTTCCTTTCTTTTGGTGGTTTTGGGCTTTATTTGCTGTTCTTTTTCCAGCTCTTTTAGGTGTAAGGTTAGGTTGTGTATTTGAGACCTTCTTCCTTTTTTAGGAAGACCTGGATTGCTATATCCTTCCCTCTTATGACCACATTTGCTGCATCCCAGAATTTTGGGGCTGTCATGTTTTCATTTTCATTGGCTTCCATGTACTGTTTAATTTCCTCTTTAATTTTTTGGTTAACCCATTCATTCTTTAGTAGGATGTACTTTAATCTTAAAATATGCATGATCTTCCCAAGTTTTTTCTTGTGGTTGATTTCGATTTTCATAATGTTGTGGTCTGCAAATATGCAAGATATGATCTCTATCTTTTTGTGCTGGTTGATGGCTGATTTGTGACCCACTATGTGATCTATGCTGAGGAATGTTCCATGTGCACTCAAGAAGAATGTGTATTCTGCTGCTTTAGGAAGAAATGTCCTGAATATGTCTGTTAAGTCCATCAGTTCCACTGTGTCATTCAAAGCCATTGTTTTCTTGTTGATTTTCTGCTTAGGTGATCTGTCCATTGGTGTAAGTGGGGTGTTGAAGTCCCCTACTATTATGGTATTATTATCAATGAGTTTCTTTATGTTTGTGATTAATTGATTCATATATTTGTGTGCTCCACATGGGAGAATAAATATTTTACAATGTTAGGTTTTCTTGGTGGATAGACTCTTAATTACAATGTAATGCCCTTTTTCATCTCTTGTTACAATCTTTATTTTAAAATCTAGTTTGATATAAGTATGGCTACTCCAGCTTTCTTTTATAAACCATTAGCATGATAGATGGTTCTCCATCCCCTTACTTTCAATTTGCAGGTGTCTTTAGGTCTAAAATGAGTGTCTTATAAGCAGCATATATATGGGTTTTATTTTCTTACCCATTCTCATACCCTGTGTCTTTTGATTGGAGCATTTGGTCCATTGACATTTAGAGTGAGCACTGAAAGATATGAATTTAGCACCATTGTGTTGCCTGTTGAGTTGGTGTTTTTGGTGATGTTCTGTGGTCCTTTCTAGTCTTCGTTGCTTTTAGTCTTTTTTGGTTTTGTCTTTTCACCACTGAAAGGGTCCCCCTTAAAATTTCTTGCAGGGCTGCTTTAGTGGTCACACACTCCTTTACTTTCTGTTTGTCTGGGAAACTCTATCTCTCCTTCTATTTTGAATGATAACCCTGCTGGATAAAGAATTGTTGGCTGCAACTCATCTTTGACAAAGCAGGAAAGAACATCCAATGGAAAAAAGACAGCCTCTTTAACAAATGGTGCTGGGAGAACTGGACAGCAACATGCAGAAGGTTGAAACTAGACCACTTTCTCACACCATTCACAAAAATAAACTCAAAATGGATAAAGGACCTAAATGTGAGACAGGAAACCATCAAAACCTTAGAGGAGAAAGCAGGAAAAGACCTCTCTGACCTCAGCCGTAGCAATCTCTTACTCGACACATCCCCAAAGGCAAGGGAAGTAAAATCAAAAGTGAATTACTGGGACCTTATGAAGATAAAAAGCTTCTGCACAGCAAAGGAAACAACCAACAAAACTAAAAGGCAACCAACGGAATGGGAAAAGATATTCGCAAACGACATATCGGACAAAGGGCTAGTATCCAAAATCTATAAAGAGCTCACCAAACTCCACACCCGAAAAACAAATAACCCAGTGAAGAAATGGGCAGATAACATGAATAGACACTTCTCTAAAGAAGACATCCGGATGGCCAACAGGCACATGAAAAGATGTTCAGCGTCGCTCCTTATCAGGGAAATACAAACCAAAACCACACTCAGGTATCACCTCACGCCAGTCAGAGTGGCCAAAATGAACAAATCAGGAGACTATAGATGCTGGCGAGGATGTGGAGAAACGGGAACCCTCTTGCACTGTTGGTGGGAATGCAAATTGGTGCAGCCGCTCTGGAAAGCAGTGTGGAGGTTCCTCAGAAAATTAAAAATAGACCTACCCTATGACCCAGCAATAGCACTGCTAGGAATTTATCCAAGGGATACAGGAGTACTGATGCATAGGGCCACTTGTACCCCAATGTTCATAGCAGCACTCTCAACAATAGCCAAATTATGGAAAGAGCCTAAATGTCCATCAACTGATGAATGGATAAAGAAATTGTGGTTTATATACACAATGGAATATTACGTGGCAATGAGAAAAAATGAAATATGGCCTTTTGTAGCAACGTGGATGGAACTGGAGAGTGTGATGCTAAGTGAAATAAGCCATACAGAGAAAGACAGATACCATATGGTTTCACTCTTATGTGGACCCTGAGAAACTTAACAGGAACCCATGGGGGAGGGGAAGGAAAAAAAAAAACAAACAGGTTAGAGTGGGAGAGAGCCAAAGCATAAGAGACTCTTAAAAACTGAGAACAAACTGAGGGTTGATGGGGGGTGGGAGGGAGGGGAAGGTGGGTGATGGGTATTGAGGAGGGCACCTTTTGGGATGAGCACTGGGTGTTGTATGAAAACCAATTTGTCAATAAATTTCATATAAAAAAAAAAAAAGAATTGTTGGCTGCATATTTTTCCAGTGCAGCACATTGAATGTATCCTGCCACTCCTTTTGGGTCTGCCAAGTTTCTGTGGATAGGTCTGCTGCGAACCTGATTTGTTTTCCCCTATAGGTTAAGGACTTTCCCCGCCCCCCCCCTTGCTGCTTTCATTATTCTTTCCTTGTCTGTGTATTTTGTGAATTTGACTATGATATGCCTTGGTGATGGTTGGTTTTGTTGAATCTAATGGGAGTTCTCTGTGCTTCTTGGATTTTGATATCTGTATCTTTCCTCAGATTAGGAAAGTTTTATGCTATAATTTGCTCACATAAACTTTCTGCCCCTTTCTCTCTTCATTTTCTGTGACTCCTATGATTCAGATATTATTCCTTTTTAATAAGTCACTGAATTCTCTGTGTCTTGAATTGTGATCTTTTGCCTTTGTTTCCTTTTTTTTATGCTTATTATTCTCCATAATTTTATCTTCTAAATTGCTGATTCACTGGTCTGCTTCATCCATCCTTGCTGCCATGGCAACCATTCAAGATTGCATCTCAGTTATAGCATTTTTGAATTTTATCCTGACCAAATTTTATTTCTTTTACCTCCACAGAAAGAGATTTCATGCTTTTTTCAACCCTAGCTAGTTTTATTATTGTGGTTCTGAATTCTAGTTTAGACATCTTGCTTATATCTGTGTTGATTAAGTCCTTGGCTGTCATTTCTTCCTGTTCTTTCTTTTGGGGTGATTTCCTTTGTTTTGTCATTTTGGAGGAAGAAAAAAAATAAAGTAAAAAATAAAAATTGAAAAATTAAAAAATAAAACAAAAAAAATCAAATAAATGAGGCTATATCCTGGGTGTGTTTTGGTCTGTTTGTTTAGGGAAACTTGATAGAATAGAGAAAAAAGTGAAAGAAAAAAAAAGTAAGAAAAAAATTAAAAATTAAAAAAATTATACAATAAAATAGAATAAAATGAAGTAAAAGAAATAGAATAAAAATTTAAAACAATAAAAATAAAGTAAAACAAATAAAAATTAAAATTAAATTTTATCTCTGTATCCAAGAATGAGGAAGGAAAGAAAGAAAAAAGAAGAAAGAAAACAGTAAGCAGAAACAGAAGCAAAGAAAACAAAAATAAATCAGCAAAGAGAATGAAACCTGAATGAAGTTACACCCACATTCCCCTAGAACTGGAATTATGAAGGACTCTATAGTCCACACACTAAGCAGGTGGAAATACTTGTGCTGATCTTCTAGGGGATATGCTAAGAGGGTGCAGTTGGGTGGGTCTTGGTGTAATGGCTCCATTCTCCACTAGGTGGCACTGCTTAGTTTATTGGAGTGGATCAGTGTGGTGTGCATGAGCATGTACCCATGTGGATGAGGGGAGAGGTGGATGTGACTTCACCCAGTTCCCTAGTTTCTGGTACAGGAACTTAATACTCTCATGGACCAGTTATCAAGCACCCCTCCTTTGTCTCAGCCTCTGTCCCCTCCCCACCTCTACCCTATCCATGTCCAAGCTGTCCTCCTGCCCGGCAGCACCTCCCTCCAGAGTTTTATCTCAGCTGGGGTCGTGTTTCAAAACCCTACACTTCAGAGACCCCTGCGGCTTGGACCTGCACCAACTCTCGAGGGGAGAGTCTTGTTGAGCAATGGCCGGGTGCTGGCTTGCCTCAGAAAACGTGTGTGCAGTTGCTCAGTGGCAGAAGTTCAGAGATCATGGCAAACCACAACACACAGCTGGCACCAGGTTTCACCACACTCTAGTGTCTTTGTCCCAATACCAGCAAACATGGTTGCTCTCGGGTCTGCTGGGAGCTTTGCCTGTGGGAAGGCTGTATGGCCTCTACCAAATGCACTCCAAGCAGGGGAACTGCTTCTCCCAGTGTGGCACACGGACCCCTCAGACCCTGCTGCCTGCTTCTGGGGATTCATCCCATTTCCTCACCAGAGCACCTCCAGGCACAGAGCTCTGAAATTTCACACTCTGCGCTCCACTGTTTATAGAATCCTGGTGGTATGGAAACCCTTGTTTTTCTTCCCATCAATGGTTTTGGGGAACAGATTTCTTGTTCATTCTCCTGAGAGTGTTTTCACTGTTTCTCTCCAGCTACTTTTGGGGGAGTACTTTTCTTCCATGATCCTGGTGCACAGCAGTCTCTCCCTTTCCCTTTCTCTGTCCTCTCTCTGCAAAAAAAGCTCCCTGCCCTCTGCAGCTTTTCTTTTCCCCACTTCACGTCTCTGCACCTGTACCTATAGAGTTCTGTGGCTCAAGTTATGCAGATTGTTGTGTTAATCTTCAGATCAGTTTCCTAGGTGTTCAAAATGGTTTGATGCTGATCTAGCTGTGTTTCAGGGACAAGACAAGCTCAGGGTCTCCATGCTTTTCCACCATCTTAACTCCCTCCTGTAGATTCACCTTTACATTTATTTATTTTTGAGATTGTCTCTCAAAAATAAATAATTCTGGACTCTAGACCTCCATCCAACACTTGCTGGATGACCTTGATCAAATCACCTCTCAACCTTAGTTTCCCTCTAGAAGAAAATAAAACGTGAATAATGATAGGTCTCTTGTGCTGAGAGACAGCACAAGCAGGAAAGGGGCAGAGAGAGAATGAGATACAGAATCCAAAGCAGGCTCCAGGCTCTGAGTTGTTAGCATAGAGCCTGGTGAGGGGCTTGAATTCATGAACTGTGAGATCATGACCTGAGTTGAAGTCAGACGCTTAACAGACTGAGCCACCCAGGTGCCCCATAGTTGACTTTTATACTCTCCAGAAACAAAACCATCTTGAAGAGATATCTGTATTCCAATGTTTGATGCAGCATTATTCACAATAGGTAAGATATGGAAACAGTCTAAGTGTCTTTTGGTGGATGAATAGGAAAAGAAAATGTGATTATATATGTATATACATATATATAATGAAAAAAAAATCCCGTTATTTGTGACAACATGAATGGACCTGAAGGGCATTATGCTAAGTGAAATACGCCAGACAGAAAGACAAATTCTGCGCAGTATTACTTGTATGTGGAATCTTAAAAAAAGAAAAAAAAGTTGGAGTCAGAGTAGAAAAGGGGTTTCCTGGAGCAGGAGGATAGGAGAAATAGAAATTAGTAAAACAGCACAAACTTTCAATTATAATATGAATAAGGTTGAGGTTCCCTTTTTTTTTAATGTATATTTTTGAGAGAGAGAGAGAGACAGAGCATGAGCAGGGGAGGGGCTGAAGCAGGCTCCAGGCTCTGAGCTGTCAGCACAGAGTAGATGTAAATGTTCTCCCTCCCAATCTCCACTGCCAAAAAAGGGTAATAACTATGTGGAGTGATTGATGTGTTAATTAACTTGATGAGGGGAATCCTTTCACAATGTATATGTGTATTAAATAATCACATTGTACACTTTAAACATCTTTCAGATTTGTCAATTATACTCCTATAAAGCTGAAAAAAAAGAATTGAAAGCAAGGATTTAAATAGATATTTGTATATACCCATCTTTATAGCAGCATTATTCATGGTAGCCAAAAGGTGAAAATGACCTAACTGTCCATCAACAAAGAATGGATAATCAAAATATGGTATATGCATACAGTGGAATACTATTAAGCCTTAAAAAGGAGGGAAATTCTGACACATGGAACAACATGGATGAGCCATCATGCTATCTAAAAAGGAAAAATATTGAATGATTAGACTAATATGAATTCCTTAGAGGTCAAACGTAGATGGAGACAAAAGTAAAATTGTGCTTTCCTGGAGATGGGGGTAGAAGGGGAATGAGGAGTTGTTCTGTGGGTATAGACTTTCAGTTTTGAAGAATGAAAAAGTTCTGGAAATGAATGACAGAAATGGTTGCACAACAATATAAATGTACTTAATGCCACTGAATTGTACACTTAAAAATGGTTGAGATGGTAAATTTTATGTTGTGTGCATTTCACTAAATTAAAAAAAAGAAATATTAGAAAAAAAAATAAAAGGAACTGATGTGAGAGGGGATGTTTACCTCTCTATTTTAGGCTCTACATATGATTACCTTCATAGTGACAAGGGACTGGCATACTTACTAGAGGCTAATGTTAAGTGTGTAAGAGGAACCCCACTTTAAGAACTGGTGTTACTCATTTTTGTTTCTGAAAAGTGATCTTGCTTTGGGTGTTCAGTTGTCATTCATGTTATGGTAAAAATCTCTCCCCAGGGTGCTTAAAATTGATAACACTCAAATCCGTCGTGATATCCATCACCCATGCTCTGACAAAATCTGCCTTTACAGTGTCAGAGAAAGTGGTGATTTTTAGATCTTTTGTTTCTTTGTTTCTTTTTTTCCCTCTTTCATTTGCCAACAAAAGAGTTGTCAAAAGTAATGTTTATAATAATTTAACGGATTATTTGCTTATTAGATATTAATCATTCTGCTGTGCCAAGGGCCCATGCTGGTGCCTTGCTGCTAGAACAGTGATTCTGATCTCAATTAGATTATGTCTCTCTCCTTTACCTCCCCATAAATCATTCCGGCAAACTGAAATTAACAGCTACTGGAGCGCATTAATAATCTGCCTCACACATTGGAAAATGCATTAGCCGGAACCCTCCCATCGCTCTGACTGTTAAGCACATCATTTTGTTTATGAAATATAAACATTTCATGGAAGAGCTCTCCCACATTTCTCTGGGCCTGTGACAGCTAAAATGATTGCACACAATTGCCAGTCAGTCATGCGCCCAAATAAAGTTTGTTTAAAGTCATGGTTCTGTGACTGCCCCATTTTCTCAGGCATTTAAAAACCTACATTTAAAAAGAATCCCTTGTGATCATGAAAATAATAATAAAAATACTTTAAAAGTGATACCTCACATGTGTACAGTCCTTTGCATAGTTTACAAAGCGCTTTCACTTTGTTTTGCTCATGATCTGGCAGGATGCTATCATTATTCACGTTTTATTTTCTTCTAGAGGGAAACTAAGGCTGAGAGGTGATTTGATCAAGGTCATCCAGCAAGTGTTGGATGGAGGTCTAGAGTCCAGAATTTGACTGTAAGTCTTTTGTTCTTTTCAATGCTCTACATACTTTACTATAATCCACACTCTTTGTATATCTGTGTTCACTCTGTCTCTGTATGTTAAATATATATAATGCAGCCATGTGTCCTTTCTAGAGAAATAAGTGATCTGCCTCTGTTCTTACAGATTAAAGAGCAGAATCAAGAAAAGGCAGAGGTAAATGGACCATTTTCTTTATTTTAATTTACTGCAATTATTTATTTCTTCAGTTCTATCCTGCTGCACAATTCAGTGATGATGTACACAGGCTGGGTAACATGGAGATTAGACATGTTTTAAACAGTTTTTACACCTGTAAATAGCCTCGCTGGGTGATTCAAGCACTCAAACACCCTCTTTACCTCAACAGCAAATATCTTGGTTTTAATTTACTTTGATGGCAGAAAAAGTCAGATGCCAGCAATGTTGTAATGCCCAAGCCGTCTTACTGTGAAGTTAAACTGATTACTTCTCAACCAGTATCTAAGATCATCAGAAATATTGACTGCAGTATGTTTTGGCTGACTTAATTGTGGCAGGTGAATAACAGCCTCAGCTACCGAGTGGAAGAAACAAAAACAAATTTGTTGGAAGGTAAAAAGATTTGTTGACAATCCAAACTTCAGAAGGATTTGCATTTAGGCCCCATTATTATTATTTCTTACTGTCTCTATACTGACCAGTCCTGGAGTTGTCACTTTGTGTGTGGTTAGCCTCCAAACTTCAGTTTCTTTTCTACAAAATAATGATAATACACACCCTCCCTATCTCAGACATAATGTGAAGATGGAAAGGGGAAAAGTATGTGAACATACATTGTAACTAGAAAATTCTTCAGGATTATATACCATTTTTATCCATTATACTATGGTCAAGCAGTTGAACAGATTCTTACTTGATGTATTTTTTTCCCCCCAAGGAGTTCAGATGGCCGAGAAAACAGGTTATTGACAGGTTATTGACTGATGCTGCAGCTACCTTTCTCCCTTTATTCAAACCCTCCCAAAGACTCACTAAGTTTGTTGAACAAAAACAAGAACTGAAATGTCTCTTGTCTACATTTTGTAGTTTCATGAGTACATGTTATAGGCTAACATAAATATAGTTAAGTTTAAATATTAACTTAAAAGAATAAAAATTTATTGATTGTAGGCCATAAAAAGTTTGAGAAGATGACCAGTGTTTTTTGATCCTAGCACTGAGCACAGAATTTGGCCTGCAGTAGGCATGTAATATATGCTTCATGAGTTGAAAACAGTCATACATTCCCATCATGCTTCCATTCTAAAAAATATTTTTCCATACTCCTTTGTGTGTGTGTGTGTGTGTGTGTGTGTGTGTGTTGCTTTCAGCTTGGGCTTAAGGGTCACAGGAAAAAAGAATAAACTCACAAACCAAACCAGTTTCATTAGTTATGGTCAAACCATAGCTCTTAGGCTAGCCTTGTTCTTGAGTCTTGACTAGTAATGTCTTTGTTTCAAAAGAATTTGTCTAAAATGGCACCTATGCTATGGTAAGCATAGTAATAGCATGATGTATAGAGTTGAATCACTATACTATACACCTGAAACTAATGTAGCATTGTGTGTCAATGATATTCAAATAAAAATTCTTTTAAATACTTTGTAAATTCAGAAAAGATTTAGATTTGTCATGGAGATGATATTCAAATGACTTTGCAAAAGCTTTTTGATCACTTTTGAAAGTATTTTTTTTTGCTTGTTTATTTATTTGAGAGAGAGAGAGAGAGAAGGGAAGGGGTAGAGAGAGAGGAAGAGAGTGGAGAGGGAGAGAGAGAATCCTAAGCATGCTCTGCTGTCAGTGCATAGCCTGATGCAAGGCTCCATCTCAGCAAACTGCAAGATCATGACCTGAGCTAAAGTCAAGAGTCAGATGCTTAACCAACTGAGATACCCAGGCACCCCTTGATCACGCCATTTCTCCCAGTGTTATGTAAGTATTTTAATTAAGGGAAAGAAATACCATGCAAGTGAGAGTCAGAATGAATTAAATTTTATTTTTAAAAATGAGACTATTTAGATTTCATTGAAATCTATATATTTTCAAATACATTGCAGAGCATGTGGAATGTAATGTCCTCTTTGAGTAAAACTACAATGGTTCATTCTTTGAATGTTTATTAAACATTATCCCGATCTTACTTATTGTCTTTTATGTCCCTGGACCCTGTAAAGAGCCACTGTTGTAGTTTTCCAAAAGCCTTCAGTGGCAAGATATTTAAGGTTTCCATTTAATATTACTTAGGAAGTAAATAATTACTTTTAGAATCATGCATGAAATTCAGTAATTTTTGCCTAATCTATGCTACTCTTCAAGCAGTCTTTAATGAGTACAATATAATAAAACAATAATCAAATTGGTAATATATTTGTCATTCCTGTTAAGAGCTGTTTCCTCCTCCCAGCAATAGGAGGAGGTCATTTGGAAAGTGGGTATTAAGTATGCACGATACATACAATATTGCTCAGTACTGCCAAGTATCTTTTGGAGAAGCAGCTTCTATGCATGTGTAATAACCAATCTTTAAATGTCAAAGTTGCAGCCATTTTAAGAAAGAAATCCATATTTTGGACTAAATGTCATTTCAGATAACCAAGCTATTTGAAAGGTCCACGAGGGTTTTTAGAAAAGGCAAAAAAAAGCCAGATCCCTGTAAGCTTTGACTTATTTATTTTTGCATTTCCACAACTTGATAATGACCAAACCAAACTTCCCAGAAAACTGAAAGCAAAATTTTGCTTTGAGCTGAGACCTGGTGATTCTTGCTTCACCTTCAAGGAAATCTTCAGTTTAGTTACAAATCCCTGAAAATCAGGTTTTATAATGGAAATGCTGAGAGGCTTTCTGCTATTTTGACAACCAGAGGCAGGATTGCTTTAAAAGAACGTATGTGCATATAATATGCATATATCAGGTGGTTGTACCTATTCTACCAGTGATAAAACATAATAGTAGTCATAAAAATTAGTTTCATGTACTGCATGTTGAAGAAACGTCACCTGTTTCTCTTTAGACTTATCTACGAACAGGGAGGAAACACACACTATTTTCTTTTGCACCCAGGAATAAACGTCTATGGGCAGAGTCCCTGGCTCTTCTGGCTTAATTTTTGTTTCATAGAGCACTTTATTAGATACTTCGTATCTGTGCAGGCTAGCATCAAGCCTCTTCTTTTTCTTTGTTTTATTGAACAATAATTGCTTGGCATTTTATAATGAAATCTTAATTTTTTCTTAGTGTACCTTCAGTGCAAACCCGTATACAATATGGCTTATATGTGTGGCAGACTTATGCACACTACATTTAAAGAGGAGGGCAATCCAGTGACGGGCTATTGACAGTGTGGAAAGGAAATTTCACATAGGGGGAGGATTTGACTTTTAAATGTATCATCTCCCATTGCCCTACAACATGACTACTGTTTGCTTCTATCTCCAAATTTTATTCAGTATTATAGAGAAAGATTCACTGTATTTTGGGACCAAAAATAATTAAGAATCTAGTCAAATAATTTTTTTCTATAAAGATGGGCAATGGGAAACAGAAACCTATTAATTCTTATTTCTAGTGCATCCGTGGTCCTTTTCAGGAGAGGCAATAAATCTTTGCTCCCCAAGTGAACACAAAGGGGAAAAAATAATGTAAGGAGTGACTACAACTTGTCAAATCAAGTGTTAGTGAATCATGTCTTTGGATGAAACGATTTGCTGGAGAAGAGTCCCTTCCTTCCTTCCTTCCTTCCTTCCTTCCTTCCTTCCTTCCTTCCTTCCATCCCTCTCTCCCACTCTCTCTCTCTCTTTCTTTCTTTCTCTATCCTTCTTGTTTCAAGGGACTGCAGAATGACAATCATCATTGTTATGTTGTTTATGTACACTGTATTTCTCCTTCTCCCTCTCTTCCCACACATTGGCAATGCTTGAGGCTTCTTGGGGGGAGTTAAGAATAGGCATAATGACTATTCCTGTGATACTATGTGCCATGTATCTTTTATGATGTTTCCAAAATCTACCAGCTAGAATCTTGTGCCCTCTGAGCAGAATAATGATGGGAATTGGTATTTTTTCCCCTTTATTACTTCATGAGCATTATCTTCATTAACTAAATAACATAAGTCATTACTTTGAATGGTAAAGATATGGGGGGCTTATATGCTTTGAAATTCAATTTTTCCATTTCCTTGCAATGCAGACAGCCCATTTTATTTTTTCATAAAGAAAGGGATGCCTGAAGGTGAATGATGGATGAATCTTAAATGGTTGGTGTCCAGTTTGAAAAAGCACCTGGAAGTTGGGCTGTTTCGCTGCATTCATACAGATCTTTATTATTACTTAGCATTCATATGGCATTTGGTATTTGCAAAGGGTTTCGCACTCATTTTTATAAGCTATTCTTCATACCAATCCTGAGAGGCAGGTTCATTTTCCTCAATATGTGGCTGAGGAGATTTGGCAGAGGAATAATTAGCCTCTTGTGCTAAGGCATATGCCACCCTAAACATTTCAGGGTTTAGGACTCAGTACTCTGTGCCATTGTAATACTGGGGCATATTGGTGAGTGCTTATTTTCATAACTGAATTTACTCATAAAGAACATTTTAATTTTACTAAGGCACAGCTTCCAGGTAGGGAAAGGTTGATAAATTGGATATTGTACTATGGCAAAGTAAGGCATCATTTACTTGGGATATTCAAGGATCTCAGATATTTAATGCTCTACTTAGGGCTTAAAGAGTACTGGGAAACAATGTAGCTGAAATAGGTTTTAAAAGACATCATCCTTGGGGCGCCTGGGTAGCTCAGTCGGTTGAGTGTTTAGCTCTTAAATTCAGCTCAGGTCGTGATCCCACAGTTCCTGGGATTGAGCCCCAGGTTGTTGGGCTCTGCACTGGCAGTGGGGAGCCTGCTTGGAATTCTCTCTCTCTCTCTCTCTCTCTCTCTCTCTCTCTCTCTCTCTCTCTCTTTCTCCCTCTGCCCCTCCCCCACATGTGTGTGCACTCTCTCAAAAATAAATAAAATATTTTAAAAAATTAAAATTTTCCTGTAAAATCCAGCCTGAGATGACACCGGTAAAACGTCTGGTGGATTTATTGGCACCACAGTGAATTGGTATATTTCATTACACTGGAGATACTGTGTGTTCTAGGGTCAGTGTTATTTTCAAATCTCTGGTCCAAACAATATGTACCCAAGATTTACACAGAATAAAGGGGGAGACAGGGTAGCTATCCTGGTAGCTTGGCATATTACTTCCTTTTCAGTTATCTAGTTGATTTAGGCAAAACTCGCTGTTAGAAGTTTTCATGAATTAATTTATTTTGGGGGCAGGGGGTGGTTTGCTAGAGAGAGGAAGGCTGAATTGCCTTTGGCATTATGGAGTAAAGAATGAAGTCTGGATGTGAAGCAAGCATCTTATAATGCAGCTTCTAATACATCCATTGCTTTTCTGTCCATACATTCAGCATAAATTTTATCAAGTGGCCATTGATCAGTACTTACTTTTCCTTCTCCCAATCCTCACTGTAACAGGAAGCATTTGAGAAATGACCTACAATTTATGATGCTTTATCAATGTTTTTACTCACTATGGAGGAAAGTGTGAGGAACATATTTCATGATGAAGTGGGTTTCTAGTTAACAGGACAAAATGAAAGCAAAGTCATAGATCAGTGTAATATGTCAAGCATGGAAAGGATTCAATTTATTGTAAATAATACCCAAGTTGCAAAAGAAATACAGCAACAGAAATCAGTTTATTCTATATGTGAAAAAGGAAAATTACCAGTAAGAGGTAATAGGCTCCATTTATCCCTTGACAGAAATTCGTATTGTTTGTGCTTATCCCCTCTGGGAGATCAAGGACTCTATCTATCTTTTGGGATTTCAGAAAGGGGACCAACATATTAGACTTCCTGTGGCAAAGTTATAATAACTGGGACCTTTAAATTCAAAACATTTTGCAACTGATATACGAAGGTATATCAGGGAACATTCCACCATTTAAGACATGTTTCTCAAAGAGTGGTTTTCAAGTCTGCCTGCACTGGAATCATCCATAGTATTTACTTAAAAAGTCAGATTTCCTGACACCATGATAGAACTATCAAGTCCAAATCTATGTGGTTTGGGGCCTGAGAATCTACATTGTAAACATCCAGATAATTCTTGTTTCTAGGATTGCTATATTTAGCAAACAAAACAAAACACAAAAAACAAGCAAACGAAAACCCCAGGATTCTCAGTCAAATTTGAATTTCAGACAAACAACATTTTAAAGGATAAGTATATCCCATGCAATTTTTGGAACATATTTGTACTAAAAAACTATTGTTGATCTGAAATTCAAATGAGCATCCTGTCTTTTATCTGGCAGCCTTATTTTTAGACACATTGAGGTTTCAGAAGCACTGATTTAAGGGGGTTATCCATGTGTTCGGAACTAGTGCAGAGCTCTGGCTTTCTGGCTGAAAACTTTTTGGGAGATAAAGAGTGGCAGGGTTTTTGCTGATCTGACCCTGAATGCCTCGGAGGAGCTTTGTAAACTACTAAAGTGTACACACGTGGGGTCAGTGAAACCTTGCTTCCGTCCTGATTTACAAGGTAGTATTTTCCCACAGGAAAAGCAACAACTTTAGAAAATCTGAGTGTTATCAGCACATACCTCATTATCTTTTTAAACCTTGTCCTTTCAGTGTTCGGTTGGGGGAGGAGGGGAGATGGACAGGTGCTTCCTAGATGGACATTTTCACTACCTTCTTTGAGAATCTAGGATGATTTTCTGTATATTGGGCTATACAATTTGCTAACTCAGTTCTTTCCATGTTAGGGAAGTGAAGTTAATTACTTGGTAAAATCAGGGTATATCTTTTTAAGGAAAGCTTTTTGGGATTCTTTGGAATTCTTTGTGCAAATTCTAGAGGAGAATCAGGTTAAATGATTTTTTTTTATATCTGTTAACAATTTAAAGAATCTTTCAGGCGAAGAAGTGTGCAGAGTTACGAAAAAGTGATTTCACTGGGATATTGATGCTTGTGGGATGTGCTCTCTCTCTTCAAAGGCCTGTTGAGATGTGACTGTAGGAGTGAGGCCATCTTTTTACAGTATGTGTTTATATAATATGTGCATAAAAACATACTTGGTGAATGGACCGGAGGAGAGTCCAATAAAGTCTGCTCCAGGGTGGGTTCAAGAACACTGATAGAACATTTTTTCCTTCAACGTCATTTTACTACAATTTCTTTCTAGTTGAAGGAAAGGGCTTTCATTGATTCTGACTGGCTGGGAGCATATTTCTAATTTACATCTCCTGAGTTTACAATTCACTGCAAAGAAGCTCAGATAAAGTGGAAGCAAACAGAGCCTGCTGGAGAAACCCTCAGCATGAATAATACACTGTTTACCTTAATGAAAGTGCTATCAGAAACAGGAGGGCCAGACTCTTTTGTTGTTGCTAAATACAATCGTTCTGAAACCTGAAGGAGTAATTGCTGCTCCATGTTCTGTCTGAACCTTTCCTAAATAATTTCAATTCTATTGACTTTGTTTTTGGCCTTTTAACCAAGCCATCAGCTTTCTAGACAGCTTTGCCTCCATTTCTAGAAATCTATAGCCTTTGGGAAGAGTGAGTGGCCCAAGACATTTTATAAACCTTACTTCATTAATCCTTTTCATAGCCTTGAGAGGTAAAATGTCTATGAGTCTTAATGGTCCCAATTTTCACATATGGAGAATAAGGTACAGAAAGGCCATTAAGTGACATAGAAGCAGAGAGTCTTCTCGAAAACTAACAGCCTTCATACATTTATCTGTGGTTATTAATTATAAGCACTGGGTGGCTCTAGTACTAGGTGACCTATGAATAAAATAAAACCGCCTCTTTCCTGGAAATTCTGCAGTGTATTATGGGATTTCATTTAGAGTCTATTCTTATGCTAGACTGATGCATAGAAACCAAGGTCTGCTCTCAATATTGTGTAAGTATTTTAACTTTCTCAGACATAGGCAGTGCACCATCATAAGATGTTTATTCAGGAACTTTGGTGAGAGGAGTACATGTATCCAGCTGTCCTAATCTTCCTTTGTCTTTCTTCGTCTGATCCAAGGGATTTGATCCAAATGATCAATCACGGTTGAGTCTCTTCTATCATTTGGATCCCGTGGTGGGATGGCAGATCTTTTCCAGGTTAGGACAGATAACATCTGGAACTCGACAGTGGGTCCAAACCCAGCTCTTGACCCCTTGATTTGAAAATCACAAGTAAAATAGTGGATTGGATGGTGGTGATGATAGACCATGGAACTGGTGAAAAAATAGAAACAGAGAGGGATGCATGAACCTACTTGATGCATGAGCCCCTACCTCTGGAGGTTTTCAGTGCACTAGTCTCACAGCCAGGGATAGTTTAGGGGGGAGATATATGTGTCAACAACTTTTACTCCTTAGTGGTAAAATTAGAGGACTTTTACTACTCAGTGGTAAAATAAGAAGGGTTAATGGTTGAGTTGCAGAGAAGGTCACTAACTATGAGCTGAGTCTTCTGAACTCTGCTGTGTTTATTGTCTAAGGAAGAGACCCGTGTCTATTAGACACCTTTCGGGGAAAAGTGACAGGTCAGATTAGATGGGCTTGAGAGAGAGAGAGGACTTGAGGACTAGATAGAGGGAAATGGAGAAGGCAGGCTGTGTGCAGCCCCAGCTAGATTTATTTTAGCGCTTATAAATAAAAACATGAGCGGAGCCTGTCTGCAGAATTATTTACAGAAGAATTTTAAGCTACGGGGCCCTTTCCAGGATAAGCACTGAATGCTAAAGTTTATGATGCAGAATGACTTTGGCTACTGTGGCCCCAATTTGGACAAATCTGCCATTAACACCAGCATGGCAGTTATTTTACT
Source organism: Felis catus (assembly GCF_018350175.1). NCBI lineage: Eukaryota > Metazoa > Chordata > Mammalia > Carnivora > Felidae > Felis > Felis catus. The sequence goes on from NC_058371.1 coordinate 135,946,291, forward strand.
GGGGGTGACAGATTGTGAGGTAGGGAGAGTAATTCAGACTATTACCCAGGTGAAGGCATGAAAGCTCAGTGATATATGAAGACCACTTAAATTCATTGTATCTTGTACATCACATCTTTGATAGATTATAGCTGTGGCATTAAAATGGAAATGGTTTCTCTGAGGCCTGACAGGGGCTGGGGTGACCTGTGACCTCCCTCTGAGGAATGTGACTGACCGAATTATCAGTTAAGAGAAAAATCTACGGGGAATAGACTCACAGTGATGGCGAATCCACCATGCATATATATCTATATTTTTTAAACCTTTGGTTTGATTGAAAGCCTCAGTACTCAAACCTTGTTTCCACCTCCTCTCCTTGCCCTCCCCCAGGGTGCCCTCCCCAACCCATGCTAACTTTCTCGGCTCAGATTTCAGACGGCAAGGTAATATTGATTGAAAAATTGTTATTAGAGATAGTAGGCCTCCTGCACACTGCCTACTGATTTAATTTGGAAAACATTTAATTTTATGAAGCGGTAGATGATGGTGCCACGCTCCCCTGTGTTAGGGAGCAGCTGGCTCTTTACCTCCTCACCCGCCCAAGTCCCAGGCGTCCTCTTGGCAATCATGTGTTCCCTTCCCCTTTGCTTAACAAGTTATTTCAATTTCTAAACGAAGGCTGAACAAGAGAAAGACAACATGCAAATTGAGATCCAAGCCGCCATTCACACGTGAAAAAGTTCCCCTGGAATTCCCTCAACTCAGCCCACCCCCCCTCTCTGCATCTGTCATGAAAAAAACAGAGCCCTTGTTCTCCTCAGATTGTTTTCACCAATGACCTGACACCACCATCTATAATTAATTACATCATTTACATTAGACTATTGACTAAACAAATACATAAATCATAGGCAGAGTCAATAGGTGCAGACATATTTAATCATGTTCTAAATAATGATTACTGCTCCCATAATGCAATAATTATTTTCAGCAGCTGACTTGAATTAATCTTCTGTCAGTGTGCCATCTGAAAAAAACAGAGACGAAGATGAAGAAGGCAACACTGATGATGGAGGAGCTGTTCTGTCTCTCTGGGTGTCTCTCCTTTTCATTCTTCCCTGCGGGCACCCTCTGTTCTCCCTCTCTTTCTCCGTGACCCCTTCTCTACTTCCTTTTTTCTTTTCCTCCACTTTTCATTTTCCCCTTTGTCTTTTTCCTTATTCATGCCCATGCCTCAGACTTGTTCTTTTGGCCACCTGTCTCTGTTGCTTTTTCTCTTTATCCCTTGCCGGTAACTTCCCTGCCCCATTCTTCTCCCTCTCCCTTTGCCGTAGGTCTAGATGGTGCTCGTGGTGGCATCCAGCCCCTCTTTCTAGCCTCTGCCCCCTGCCCTCTCATCACCTTCATTTCTAAATCTCCAAGGACAGTTTAAATGTTAAAGACTCAAAGAACCAGTTTTCTTAATAACTTACCCAGATTAGATTTTCTTTCTCTTCTTTTTGACAGCTTTTCCTAAATCATTTTTTACTTTGGAATGGCAAACTGATTAAAGAGGTGGGGGTAGTTGTAACACAGGAGTACTTACAAATGCAATACTCATAATTTTTAGACTAATTTAGCTTTTGTCATCAGAGAGAATAAATCAGTGTTTATAGGTATACATGGGTTTTTTTTTTTTTTTCCTAACTTAACAATGAAATCAACTCTGAAGTATTTTACTTAGGACACAGCCTACCATAGTTAGTGGGTGCTTTGCAAATAAAATAATTCTTCCTTTTCTACTTCATTTTTAGCTTTCAATAGACAGGGCCAGTTATTAAGAAGTGACAGCTTGAGGGAAATACAACCATGCCCACAATTTATTTAAATACCAGTAGTTTGAAATACTGACTCTAAGACACAATGCTAGAGATAAGTGCAGAATAAAATTATATATTCCATCTTGTTTTTTAGCATCATCTCTTGGTTTCTTTGGAAGTTTATAGACAATTGTTACATAGAAGGAAAAAGTGCTTTGGGTCAAATAATATGAAAGAGTTGAAAATGTTTGCTCCCTGTAGCTATAGTTAGTTTTAATGTCCTCTTCTGAAAGCTCTTCTGCAATGATCTTTTTAATTAATACTTGTCCTCGGGGATTTGTGGTCAAAAAAGTACTGGATCACTGTCCATGAAATCGAGAATACATTTCCTAATCTTTTTTCTCTCTTCTCATCCCAAAGGGTAAGCTGTTTGTGATCCGGAGAACGTTCAAGTGGTGTGTCTGGCTGGCCAGGCTCCTTTTATCCTTTTAAGCAATGACATCCTTTCTGGTTGTTGTACACACGTGCTAATTTAAGGGCTATGTAATAGAACTGTGATTGGAATTTGTTCTTATTAGTGGTATAAGGGAAGACAGAGTTGGCAGGGAATATTTAGAATCAGGGGTAATAGAATATTCATTTATTAAAAACATATTTACTGAGTGCCTACCTGTGTCAGGTACTGTGCTAGATACTGGTTATCCAGAATAATCATGAGTATATAGTCATTAAATCTTCTTTCTTAAGCTTCTAGTTAAATTCCATACAGGTGGTTTTAAATAAATGGAATTACATTTAGAATAGCACACTGTACAATTGTAATTACTGAATATACCAACTCAGATGAACTTTTGTGGTGTGCAGTGAGCCAGGTATGTTCCAAATAGTTCAACAAATGTCTGAGACCAATGTGGAACTCAGCAGAAAAATATCTGAAAAGGATAAATGTTGGGTTTGACTTTTTCCCATTTACTTGCCTGTTCCCTAATGAAAAAGTCAAAGAGGGTCAAGGAGAGAGTTAAACAAGAGATCTGCTAAAGAGACACAGCATTTATAGTAAAAATAAAATAATTCCTTATTGTGCATGGACCAAAACCAAAATGCAGTGTGGAAGTGCTTACCTCGAATAGATGCTGCTCCTGAAATAAGAGTACTATTTTATTATTATTTTTTAATGTTTATTTATTTATTTATTTATTTAAAAAAATTTTTTTTCAATGTTTATTTATTTTTTGGGACAGAGAGAGACAGAGCATGAATGGGGGAGGGGCAGAGAGAGAGGGAGACACAGAATCGGAAACAGGCTCCAGGCTCCGAGCCATCAGCCCAGAGCCTGACGCGGGGCTCGAACTCACGGACAGCGAGATCGTGACCTGGCTGAAGTCGGACGCTTAACCGACTGCGCCACCCAGGCGCCCCTATTTATTTATTTTGAGAGAGAGCGAGTGTGTGCACAAGCTGGGGAGGGGCAGAGACAGAAGAAGAGAGAGATTCCCAAGCAGGTTCTGCACTGTCAGTGCAAAACCCAACACGGGGCTTGATGGGGCTCTATCACAAGAACCGTGACATCATGACCTGAGCCGAAACCAAGAGCTGGATGCTTAACTGACTGAGCCACCTGGGTGCTCCAAGACTACAATTTTATAATTCCCCAGGGAACAAGGGGAAAGGGTATACATAACTTACATGAACTGTTTGAAATCTTGTGTCATTTGTATTGTTTATTTAGAACAACAAATGTCTTAGTAAAAAGAGTAAAACTTGCAAAGCAAAATGCAGTTTCTTTATGTAAAAATAGGCAAAATCTGTTTCATAGGGACATTGTGAAGTTTGAATGCCAATATATTTATCAAAATATAATGCATTTGCAACAGGCCTTACTCAGTAAGTTCTCATTTAATTGCCACTGACATTGTTATTATAGAATGTTCAAGTGGAGAGTGTTAAGGTACTTGGAATTGAAGGATGGATTGGTTCTTTATAGGTAGTTTTGAGTCGAACAAACTTTTGTATGGTTCTGATTCACTAACAAAGTGTTTTCATATATTATAATCCTACTGGGGCTCCTGGGTGGCTCAGTTGGTTGAGTGTCTGACTCTTGATTTTGGCTCAGGTCATGATCCCAGGGTTGTTGGATGGAGCCCCATGTCGGGTTTTGTGCTGAGCATGGAGCCTGTTTAAGATTCTCTCCCTCTCTCTCTCTCTCTCTCTCTCTCTCCCCCCCCCCCCTCCATCCCTCTGCCCTTCCCCCACTTGGGCTTTCTCTCTGTAAAATAAAAGATCCTACTGTTAGTGACTAGATCTTTGATTAGCTGCCAGACTCATTCCTAAACACCTATGCATATTCTCTGTGTTAAAGAAATTCACATTCTATGAGTGGAGACAAATGCACAAACATAATTTTCATTAAATTATAAAATGTAATGTAAATAATGTTCAGTAATCATTGGTTCTTCAAGTGACTGGAATTTTCCATCTCTATAGTGGTCCTGTATAATACTTGGATTGAGTATACTATTAAACGAGATTTAATGTCAACATAGAGATAAATACAAACTAAATTTTCCAAATTGGCATGGCAGTTAACTCCTCTGCTTGGTCTGTGACTCAGTTTTTCTAACATGCACCCTCTAGTTTGCTTGGAGAGGCCTGTTCCTGGTTGGAGTATAATGAGTGAAATAATCTCTATGTATGAGTATCTTCTTAAATGGAGAGACATTTGGGGAACTTCTAATAAGCACTTCTTTTGGAACCCATAGCAAAGAATTTGTAGCACTTCATAACCCAACACGTCAAGGAGATTATGTAAAAATGGAGGAATTGTGCATTTTGGCTACCCGTTTGAAATATTTACAAAGGTAAATGAAACAGGAGTCCACCTTTCCATCAAAACCTGTGTTACAGCCTGATGAATATTGCATGATGAGTGAGCTATAAATAAACAATAAATATAAATAAAAATAGTGAATATAAAAATAATTATTAATATAAATAATAAATGAATAAAGCATAAGTTTGGGGCTGAGATGGAATGGAAGTAGATGTGAAATTTAATTGAGCTTGATTTTGAGTTTAAGAAGTCTTTCAGAACCAGTATTTCGGTAGGGATTTCAGGATTTTTTTTCCTTTTAATTTTAAATGAATGTGCTCATAGCTCTTTGCTCGTTGGGTCAGTCAACCAAAGATAACTATTACTGTAATTCCAAATAGCTGCGGTGGGGGGGGGGGTAGTATTTGACCTGAGGATGGGTTTAGATCACAGGGACCTGAGGCTTCCTTTTTCAAAAGGATCATCCCCTGCTCAAACATTTTTAACTGTCTTTTTAGAAGTCTTTTGGGAACAGCACATTACCTCCTTTTCTCAAGGAGAAAGCAATAGGATATTCTTTTCTTTGAAGTTGAAATTAACCTGGTTGGGTGAAAGACTTCCAGATTATTAACCAAATGGGCTGTCAGAACCAAATTTTCTGGAAAAAGTTGTTCAAGTTAAAAAGAGAAGTTTTGGTGCTCTACCTGCATGGACTCATTTATTTAATTCTCTCAACAGTTCAGTTCAGTGAGGTTACATCCCTGATTTAGAGGTGAGATCCCAGAGAGCTTAGACCAGACACTTGCCATAGGTTGTAAGTGATGGAACCAACCTTTAGTTGGGCAGACAGGCTCCAGATGCTACACTGAAAAACACGGGACACATGGCTAAAGCAGAAGCCGGATCTTACGGGAAATTCTAAGTTTGACCATTAAGAAACCTGAGATAACCAAAGATAGACCTGTATTCCTTCATTTCCCTAAGTAGCTCACACTTCCCAGCCACCTCCCTCTTATGCTTCTTTTCTGTGCTTTTTGGGGTACACTCTGCCTGCTGCCTAGTGTTCAGTGCCCTTATGTCTGGAGCCTGACGTGGATTCTGGGACGTGGAAGACAATAAATATTTACTTCATCAGTGAATGACTAATAGACATGGTGCCTCTAGGTATCGGGACAGAGGTCAGAATTCCTGGCTCCTAGCTCCACCACAGTATTGCTTTGTGTCCTTGGGCAAAGTTTCTTCTTGTGTCCCATTTCCTTACCTGTCCAATGGAAATAAAAGAGTCCTGAGATCACAGGATAGTTGTGAAGACAAATTGACATAACATAGTAATAATGATTAAAATGATGATGGTGATGATGATGATGATGTTACCCCTAATAGTTAAAAGACAACTCAGGGAGAGAGTTCAGTTTAACTCAAAATAATTTTTTTATGGTGGAAGTATAGGAGTCGTGAAATATTTTTTTGGGTAGGAAAATCTACCCAAACTATATAGGACCTACTTCTTATTAGG